>NC_133765.1:20729812-21038423 GCF_036562045.2 Rhinolophus sinicus | reverse complement strand
GGTGTGACTTAACAATTTGTCCAATGACTCCAGTAGCAGTCAGAGAGCTTCCAATCAGATTCATAGTCAAGTCCATTCCATCCAATGGGACCGTGACCCAATGAGGTCCCAGAAAAGACTGATCTTATACAAAAAGTCTTGGGCCTGGTCGGGTCCAATGAGATTCAAAGAGAGGCCTGTCGCCCAGGAGACTGGGTAGGAGCTTTCCTTATCCTATCAGGGAGGACACTTCTGTCCAATCCAAGAGAAGTTGGGCAAGCTCATCCAATCCAGGTCCTTGGTGGTTGCAGTCAAACTGTCCAGCTGCCCCATGGTCTTCTGATGGAATTAGGTCACATGAGGCTGCAGCGCGCCGGATGCAATGCCCCTTGCAGGCGCAGGGCTGGGTGCGCAGGGCGGGCACGCACCAGAGCGCAGCGCAGCAGCTCCCGGAAGAGACGCAGCACGTGCCAATTGTACTTAGCAGAGCACTCAAGGTAGCCGCAGCGCCAGCCCCTGCGTACGAGGGTGGCCAGTGCGCGCCGAGGCCCGAAGCGCAGCCGCTGCCGGTCCCGCTTGTTGCCTACCACGAGGATGGGCGCCTCGGGTGCGCCCGCTGGCCTGGGGGCCAGATGGGAATGAGGGCCGTGGTGCCAGGGACTCCACGGCCAGAGAATTCCCCCCAGTGGGCATATACACTCAGGAGATTCCCCTTTTGCAGCCAGAGGCCCCCAGCAAACACCAGACGCGTGTGGCCCAAAGACCTTCCCATGGCAAAAGGCCTAGCCCGGCAGGCCTGAGACCAGGCCCAAGACACAGGAAGAGCCCACCCACTCCCCTCAGGCAAAGGCCCAGTCAGACTGGCAAACTCCCCCACCACCTCCAGCTGCATGCCCACCTGGTCTCCGCTATGCGCTGCCGCAGTGACTTCACATAGTCGAAGCTGTCTGGGCTGCAGATGTCATAAACTAGCACGAAGGCGTCCGTGTCTTGCAAGCTCCAGTCCTTAGGGTCCAGCCACTCCTGGGGGCGGGAGGCTGGGTTTTGTCAGAGCCCCCTTCCCACTCTTCCAAGTCCTGACCTTCGCAGGGGCCTAACCCCATAGTTCATCCTCAGGCCTCTGCCATACCCATCCTCATCTGTGGGCCCCGGCCCCCAAGTTCCTGGGCCAGACTGTCCTCATGGCCATCAGGGTAAACATTTCCAAACTGCCTGAAACCGGTCAGTCACCACCAGCCCTCTTTCACTCTAGGTCTCCTTTCCACCCACCCTCTAGTTTCCCCCTCCTTCTTCCCCGCTTCCCACAGCTCAACAGGAGTCAATTGCTTCCCTCTAAACCCTGGCAGATTACTACTTCTCCTAATACTAATTCCAAAGCACTGGGCCCTCAGAGACCACTGATTGTCGGAGCCTGTAAACTCAGGCCTCTGGGCCTAAGCACACGTTCTTATTTCCACCTGGAATGCTTTTGCCACTTCTTTTAATCAAAACTTTACTCATCCTTACAGGTTCAGTCTAAATGCCACCCACTCTTGGAAACCCTACTTAATCCAGTCTGCTCTTGCTTCTTCACCTCTCGGAGGCATCCAGCTCCAAGGATTCAGTCTGTTCTTGACTTAGCATAAATTACTAAAGGAGACTTTGCTCCAGGTCACAGGAATGAAGGAGCAGAGAATGCCCCTCCTCCCCCCCAAGTACACCCCTGTATCTGGCCCCAACTTCTTTCACTAAAGCTCTGCTCAAGGCCCCAAACACTCAACGCTCACCCTTAGGGAGACACGACCACGCTCTGCCACCCACTGATCCAGACCCACCAGTGGAGGCTGGCAAATACAGAAGCATTTACGCCCGTGAGAAAAAGCCAGTTTGCAAAATCGCCCGGCCTCAGGCCTGGTCCTGTGAGGCTCCAGGCCGGCGAGAAGGGCTGAGACACACAAACACCAGGACACACACATCCATCCTTCAATCCACGAACACATGTGGGCACCCTGGGGCTGTCCGCGAGGACAAGCACGTGTGCACCGAGTATCCCCACCACCCCTCCCCACGCTGTCACATGCTCCTTCGCCCTTGGAACCGCTACCTCTAGACTCTCGGGGTTGTGACCCGGGCCAGCGGCGTCGCCGTCGCGGATGCTCAGGTCGTAGACGGCGCCGTCGAGCAGTACTGCGGGACGGTAGAGGCGCGGTCCGTTAGTGGGCTGGTGGCGCTCGGGGTAGTCACCGAACAGAAACTGGCGGATGATAGCCGTCTTGCCCACGCCCGGGGCGCCCAGTACGGCCACCCGCAGGTTGCCCCCCATGGCCGGCGCGCACTGCCGCGCTCCGTGCTGGAAAATCTCAGGCGCCGGCGCCGGGCCGTGCGCCCCGCGCGCCCTGCCCGGTGCGTCCCGGCCCCGCCGCGCTCCGCATCGCTACCCGTAACACTGAGGCCCGGAGAAGCCAGGCGAGGACAGAGCAGGCAGTAGGCGGGCACACAGACAGCCGAGAAGGCCGACGGCGGACGAAAGAGTAGCTCCGGCGGGTGCAGAAGAAGCACAGAGAGAACAGACCCGGCGCGCCGCGCGCAGACACCGCCTCCGCTCCGCAACGCTACTGGAGGCGCCGCCGGCCGCGCGGAGCACCAAGGTCCGACCTCCTCGCCGCGAGGGTCCCGCAGCAGAGCCGGGCCCGGGGGACGGCGCTGCCCTCGGCGCCTCAGTCCCTCCCTCCTTCTCTCGCTCCGGCGCCCGGAGTCGCTGCACCAGCCGGCGGCGCGAGCGAACGAGCAGAGCCTCCCGGAGGTGGCGATGAGGTAACCGCCCGCCGCCCCTCCCACCTCCCCCTACTCGCCCGGGACGCCCCTCCCGGGAAGGGTCGCAGGAAGGTGATTGGGGTGCAGGGAGCCCGTGGAGGGACCTAGCTCCTTCCGCGGATCGCGGTTCTCTCAACCCGCTCCAAAATAGAAGCCCTTCCCGCCCACGTCCGCTCCTCCAAACAGCGCTCTGCGAGGCTCACTCCAGACAAACCCCTACCCGCTAGACTCAGGCCGCCCGGGGTCGGATACTTCCCCAGCGATGTGACCTTGGGCGAGTCGCCGCACTGCGTTGGCTGTCTGCTCCGCATCCATCAAAACCAGACACCATTTCTTGAGAGCCTACTACATGCGGGGTCCTTTACTAAGCAATTCCATACGTGATCCTTGAATCTATAGCCTCAACCTGGTATGTCAATTTGAAAGGAGAAAACTGAGGCCGGAGAGGGGATTCTCCAAATTTGGGGGCAGTGGGTAGCCCCTGACCCACAGCTTTATGGTCTCTTCTGAGGAGCCCTCCCACCTTCCTCTGCCCACAGGGGAACATGGGCAGCACTAAACAATATGTCAAATGACAGTCATCGAGGGAGGGCAGGACAGGGGGTGCTGAGCCTAGTACACACCGGTTCACAGCAGCTCAGCCCCAAATCCCTGTCCCAACAAGGCTGAAAGATCCAGAAATTGGTGGACACCACCCCTGTCACTGCTAAGGCCAGGTTTTCTGCCTGAGACTCCACCTGTAACTCTCTCAAAGCACCAAGCCACTCTCCCTGGAGCTGGGGAGAAGATTCTTCCCCATCAGGCTTGGAAAGCCTTGATTTGCCCAGCTTCCCTCCCTTCTGCCTCTGCCTGCCTCCTCCACATAGAGGGGGCTCCCACATCTCTGATCAGATGCCCAGGTATTTGGTGAAATGGACCCACTGCTCTGTTTCTGCATTGACCAAAGTTTTCACTTACTGTTTGCCAGGATGCTGAAATGGATTTAAAAACTAAAAATAAAACAAAAAGTCCTACCTTAGGAAGGAAGGTTCTAGAACACATGGGATCCAGGAACTGTAAGAGCACAAACATCCACTCCCCGTCCTGGGGGACGTAGAGGTGTGAAGAGGAGCTAAACCCTGAGTGGGGAGGGCGTGCATCCTCCAGGGAGAAGGTGATGGCAACCAGAGAGTGTTTCTCCAGAGCATTGGGTGTGTTTTCATCCTCCCACATTGGATTAGGGACCTGGACCTGTTTTCACTCTTCTCAGCCACTAGGGACCTCAGAGCCAAACTTGTGGGTACCTCTGGCAGTTGTTCCAGGTCTTCAAGCCCAGCGAGGGGGGACTCCTGGCTTCATCTTCATTTCCTGCCATGATTTTTCCCTTCACCTGATTTCCCCACTTACTTTGTAACTTTTCAGGCTTCTGGAGTTTGTGAGCCGCCTCATTTCCTTTGGGGAACAAGGCAGGGAGTAAATAAACTAAGCCTCCCTTCCCTTTTGGTACTCAGCAGGCTCTTTTCCCATAAGGCTCTCTGTGTGGCCCACTCCCCTGCCTGGAGCACCCTCTCTTCTTGCTCCTGTCCACCCTTGGGAGCCAGCTCTGGGTGTCCTTCTTCTGGAAAACCTTCCTTGCTTCACTTTCCGACAGAGTGCCTTCTTGGGCGGGGCTTCTTCAGGAACAGGCAACAGGGCTGGTGGAGGGCATACCTGGGATCCGATATGGTTTCTCAGGGCGAGGTTTTGGAATGATGGAGGACAGTGAATGTCCTATAGTTCCCATGAAGCCCTATAGACTCTGCAGGGGTGACAAATTCCCTAGGAATTTATGCTGTTATATCAGCATCACTAGCAGCGTTTCCCATTTATCAAGGACCTGTGATGTGCAAAGCTCTGACCCCTAGCTACATATTCATTAAGGCTCAGAGGGATGCAATGATTTGCCCCAAATTTTCCAACAGGAAACTGGCAGCACAGGCACTGGAACCCAGGACCTTGGGCCAATGAACCTGATTTTCTGAGAAGCTCGAGTTCATCCGGGCCCAGGGGCCAGAAGGAAGGCAGCTGGAGCCTGTGGCCTTGTGGGAAGGGACTTTGAGGAAGCCCCTGGCACTGTGGGGACTGAGCTGAGCTGTGACAGGTGTGGGCAGCCAGTGCCAGGCTTCCCCAAGACTGGCAAGCCAGAGACCTTGGGCTGCTTGTCTGCCTGGGATGTAAATTTTGAAGTTTCTCTCATCGATCCCCTCACTCCTTCCCCAAGGAGAGGCAGCCAGGTTGCTGTTTGCTGCGCCGCTACTCCTATACCCCTCACGTCCTCCCATGCAGTGCTCCAGGGAACACCCACCAAACATCCACACGTGCTCCTTTGTACGTGGGACCTGGCCTGCCCTCTGTGGCTTATGAGGGAGACAAACATACAGCCAGGCACAGACAGATGGAAACAGGAGCATTAGGCTGGTTCAGGCTTAGGGTACACAGGGGATGTACCAGCTTGACCGAGGGTGGGGGCTCAGGAAGGGCCTGATGACACAGCTAAGCTGAGCTCTGGAGGATTAGCCACAGAAAGTAGGGTGGGCTCAGTGACAGTTGAGAGGGCCTGGCCAGGGGCAGGCACTGGGTAGGGAATTCTGCGTCGCCCAGTTCATTGCCCACAGCCTCCCAAAGCCAGCCAGCTAGGTGTCCCCCACCACCCCAACACCTGACTTTTGCCACGCAGCTGCTTCCCAACTGGCCTGATTCCAGCCCTTCCCTGGGTCAAGCACCTGGAGTGCATCCAGCATCCAGGGACATTTGCTCTGGACTCCTGTGGCCCAACCATCTGGGCGACTCCACTGACCGTTAGTAGTGGTCTGTCCTGACCATTAATCACAGCTCCACGCTACTTGTCCCAGCAGTAACTCACCTCCCTGGGCCCTGAATTTTGTGTGGGCAGGTATCTTTACCACGCGGATGCCGGGCACTTAGTGGGTCAATGTCGCTGCCCATTGAGTGTAGCTGTTCAGCCTCCTGAAGGCCAGTGGGGCTCTCACAGCCATCAGGACAAAGGAGGCAGCACAGGCAGGGCTTCCAGGCCTCTGAAGTGAGATCTCCTGCGTTTGAAACCTCCCTGTGCCATCTGTGCAAGTTACTTAAACTCTCTGAGCCTCAGTTTCCTTCTCTGGAAAGGGGATAATAATAGTCTTGACTTCATAGAGTTGTTGAAGGATGAAATGAGATGACACAGAGAAAAACGACAATTTAGTAAGGCTGGAGGGGACAAAGTTTGTACATACAGAACACTTTTGTTTTTATATGCAAAGAATTACCAATTACAAAACATAATGAGGAGTATTTGTGTATACACGGGTAAGTACCATGTTTCCCCGAAAATAAGATGTAGCTGGACCATCAGCTCTAATGCATCTTTTGGAGCAAAAATTAATATAAGACCCAGTCTTATTTTACTGTAATGTAAGACTGTGTTAGGCCAGCCTGGTGGCTCAGGTGGTTGGAGCTCCGTGCTCCTAACTCCGAAGGCTGCCGGTTTGATGCCCACATGGGCCAGTGGGCTCTCAACCACAAGGTTGCCAGTTTGACTCCTCGAATCCCACCAGGGATGGTGGGCTCCGCCCCCTGCAACTAAGATTGAACACGGCACCTTGAGCTGAGCTGCCGCTGAGCTCCCGTATGGCTCAGTTAGTTGGAGAGCGGGCTTTTAACCACAAGGTTGTGCGTTCAACTCCCGCAAGGGATGGTGGGCTGTGCCCCCTGCAACTAGAAAATGGCAACTGGACCGGAGCTGAGCTGCACCCTGCACAACTAATACTGAAAGGACAACAACTTGAAGCTGAATGGCACCCTCCACAAGTAAGATTGAAGGAACAACTTGACTTGGAAAAACTCCTGGAAGTACACACTGTTCCCCAATAAAGTCCTGTTCCCCTTCCCGAATAAAAAATCTTAATATATATATATATATTGTATATATAAGACCGGGTCTTATATAATACAATATTACATAAGATCCAGTATTATATTATATTATATTATATTATATTATATTATATTATATACCCAGTATATTATATTATATTGATTATATTATAAAGACCCGGTCTTATAGTAAAATAAGATCTGGTCTTATATTAATTTTTACTCCAAAAGACGCATTAGAGCTGATTGTCCGGCTAGGTCTCATTTTTGGGGAAACATGGTATGCACAGATATTTCCTAGTTCTGTCAGCTGAGAGGGCCTCAAAGTGCCATCCAGAAACAAGCACATCCAGATCTTGGTTTCTAATGCTACGCTCCAGTAAAAGGAACCAGGCTTTTTGGAAAAATGGGTGATTCTAGGGTTGGGGCAGGACAAATACAAAATGAGCCTGGAGCATCTTGTAATGCCAGAAAGTTAGGAAGTTGTGAAAGAAACAAAAGGATGGTGGCATGTCAAAGGGACACAGAGCCTATCTGAAAGACCTCCCAATGGCCAAAGCTGGAACAATTTAAGCAAAAAGTAAATGTGGTTTTGGATTAAACCCGAATTATAAAATATCCATGACTCCAAACTAATGTAAATGATTTAATAAGTAACTGTGGGAGAAGAAACAAATCTTCATAACAGAAGAATTCCAAATAATTTATGCCGCTATTCCCTGCCCCCGTGTTCTTTCCCGAGTGTAGGCTGCACTTAGTGACTTGGTTCCAAAGAACAGAGTACAGAAAGGGGGAGAAAGTAACTTCACAGTAAAGAAAGCTGCAAATTCTATCTTGGCCAAGTGATCCAGACTAATGTGACTGTGATAAGTCATGCTGATGGCGTGTGTACCCGAGATGACGTGATGAGAAGGGCACCTCCTCTCTGGTCTTCTTCCTAAAAACCCAGAACCTCAGTCTCACCATGAGAAAAACATCAGACAAACCCAAATGAAGGATAGTCAACAAAATACCGGACTAGTATTCCTCGAAATTGTTAAGGTCATGAAAAACAATGACAGCCTGAGAGCGTCACAGACCAGAGGGAACTCGGGAGACATGACAACCCCATGGAATGTGAGCTCGGGGAACAGAACAAGGACATGAGTGGGAAAACTTGTGAAATCTGAATAAAGTCTGTAGTTTTGTTGAAAAATTATATAATTTGTTATTTTATATTATCAATATATAGTATTCCTATATATTATATATTTACAAATATATGTTTAGATCATAAATATATAAGGAAAAGAATGAAGAAGTCCATTTATAAAAAGAAGCAAAAAAAAAGGAAACACTTCATGAATCTATGCAAAAATAAACCAATATAGTCAATAATATTGTGATAACTGCACGGTGACATGGTTACTAAGATTTAGTTACTAAAGACAGCATAAGGTATATAAATAAATGTTGAGTCACTATATTGTATACCTGAAACTAATTGTACATGTCTTTCAACTATACCTTAATAAAAAAAGTAAAAAATATATGCATGCAAGAACTTTTAATGAAGAAAACTTAAAATATTACAAGGAGACATCAAAGAAAGCATGAACCAATGTACAGCATGTACTCCTGTATTTGGATGTAAATATTATTCACATTATAAGGATGTGAATTCTCCATAAATTATGAAAATATAAAGATACAATAGTTTTTAAAAAACACAGTGACCAATGAATAGAAAATTCTCTGGTACACAGCGGAATCCACAAAAGCACTCTTATATATGTGGAACTTTAGTATATGAAAAAATGACATTTCAAATCTGTGGGTAAAGATGAATTATTCAGTAAATTGTGTGGAGAGAACTGGGTAACCATCTGGGAAAAGAGGAAGTTGGATCCCTACCTTGTTCCTAACATAAAGCCCAGATGGAATAGGATCAAAATGCAAAAACTAAGATCAGACAAGTATTAGAAAGATGAAGATATTAAGACTACATAAAGGGGCGGCTGGAGGGCTCAGGTTGTTAGAGAGCGAGCTCTTGGCAGCAAGGTTGCCAGTTCAATTCCCGCATGGGATGGTGGGCTTGGAGCTGAGCTGTGCCCTCCACAACTAGATTGAAGGACAACGACTTGGGGCTGATGGACCCTGGAGAAACACACTGTTCCCCAATATTCCCCAATAAAATCTTAAAAAAAAAAAAAAGACTACATAAAAAACAAATTCAGCAAGGAAAAGTTAAGAGCAGTAATAGAATGAGGGAAATAATGACAAATCAGGACAAAAAGGACCAATAACCATATAGAAAAACAGGCAAAAAATATGAAGACAGCTCAGAAAAGGACACATAAATGGCTCAAAAACACATGAAGAGTTAAAACACAGTAAGCGATCATTTTTCACCCATCAGTTTGGCACACATCAATACACTGAGTTTGTGAGGGGGCGAGGAAATAGGTGTCTCATTCCTGGCTGTTAGGAGAGTAAATTGAAGAATTTTTAGCAACAGCTATCAAAATTATGAATGAACCTACCTTTGACCCTGCAATTTCCATCTCAGGAAGTTATCCATGTATGAAAGTGAATATTCTTTGCAGTATCACTTGTACTAGCAACACCTTAGATACTGTGTTTCCCTGAAAATAAGACCTAGCCAGACAATCAGCTCTAATGTGTCTTTTGGAGCAAAAATTAATATAAGACCTGGTATTATATTATTATATTATATTAAAGACTGGGTCTTATGTTATAGTAAAATAAGACTGGGTCTTATATTAATTTTTGCTCCAAAAGACGCATTAGAACTGTCCAGCTAGGTCTTATTTTCGGGGAGACACGGTGTAAGTCAATGGACATCATGGGGTGCTGGTTCATGATGGTACCTTCATTCATTGGAACACCACACAGCTGTTATAAAAAGGCATTAGGACTCTCTCCATGATGGACCGGTAGGGGAAAAGTCTCCAAGATATAAGGTGCAGAACAGGGTGTATTTCATGTTACCATTTGTGTATTAAAAGGGAAAAAGAAAACAGCCATCACTGAGTCTCTTTGGAAGGTAACATTGGTTTCTTTGGGGAGAGGAATGAGAATTTTTCACTTATATACTTTTTTGCCTTTTGAACGATGTGAATGCATTACCTTTTCAAAACAGAACTAAAATATGAAATGTAAAATGCTTATGTCCTCTGGTCTAACAAATCTGGGGCCTAGATCCTACAGGTACATTTCCACCCACGATCAAGGACTTGTGTAGGAAGATGTGACTGCAGTTGCTTGGACTGGCAGCAGATGGAAACAGCTGGAATGTCCACCAGCCGGCACTGGCTAATGGCCGCCCATTTGCACAAAGAATACTGAGGTGGGTTTATTTGTACAGATAGGTAAGATAAGGAAAGTGCTGGTCGTGTATGTGTAGAGTGTGCTACCATTTATTAAGTAAATACCTCCATGGATTTGCTGACATACATGCACAGAATATTCCTGGAAGAAAATCCAAAACCCAGCAATGAAGTTTGCCTCTAGCGAGGAAAACTAAGAACTGGGTAAGGGTGGGAGGGAGACCTCAACCATTTGTGTGGCTGATCTGACCCTGGTCTGGAATCTCCATAAAAAAACAAAAACAGCAATCCACTAGTTAAAGATTAAAAAGTGTAAAACGAGTTCATGCCACAGGCCTTAGCACAGTGGCTGGCACACAGGGGCACCCATGAGGCCCTTGGTTTTTGTTGGACCTTCCAGAAATGACTGGCTGCTGTTGTTGAATTCCCCAACTGGCTGGGAAGGCCCAGAGCGCTGGAGAATGTCCTGCAGGATGCCAAGGTCTTGGAGGTGTCAGGCCCTGAGCGGGGGAGGCTTGAGCACATCAGGACCAGCGAGTTACACGAGAAGGGGAGGAAGCACGGGATGGCTTCTCACTGAGGCCAGGGAGGGAGAAGCAGAAGGGCAGACTAGATATCCCCGAAAGCACTTCTCCTAAAGGCCTGGGCCCCCAGTGGCAGTGCATGTTTTCCTGATGCGACGACGAGGGAAAGCCCAGGCTGGGGGAACTGGGAGTGCAAATACTCTCTGCCTGTTTCTCCCGAATATATTAAGACTGCTGGGTCCCCTCATAAGGGGTGCTGTATGGGTGAAGAGGGGAACCTCTGGTTAAGGTCCTGCCCATAATCTCCTGAGAACCAAGCACAACTTGAATTAGGAGGGTGAACCTAAGATGTCTGCCAGTCCCAGGCCCTCTGTCCAACCAGGCCAGCCTTTCTCGTCAGCTTTCCTCCTCACCCCACCGGGGACAGCTGTCTTACACGTCCACTCTTCTGCCCTCAGCGGTGGAGGGGTGGGGACAGAAAGCTCTGTGAGGTCCCGGATAGCTGAGCCAGCAGTGCACTCAGTGGGTGGGTCAGGCAGCAGGTGACAGCAGGCCACATGACAGTCTCCTTAAGGGCTCACAGCCAGAGGGGACCCCAGCCATATTTGAGCACGACCTTCTGAGCCTGAGGACTCTCAGGTGAGGTGGGAACCAGAGTTGTATTAATAGTCAAGGGTCTTGGCTGACTGCGACTCTGTGGTCCCTAAGACAGCGTGGCAACCCCCAGTCAGAAGAGGGCCAGGTGCTCCTTCTGATGCCAGGGCCCAGGCAGTGGCAACGGCAGCCGTTTGTCAGAGGTAGGCCCGGGGCAGTGTGGCTGGGGCTGAAACAGGTGAGGGCACCGGGGCTACTCTTCCCTTTGAAGCAGGGTGAAGGCCCACCGGCCACAGGCATTGAGAACCGGCAGCTCTGCTGTCGGAGCCCAACCCAGGGTCTGGCTGCCTTTCCCTGGGAGCCAAGTCAATGCGAGGACTGGGGCCACATGGGGAGTCAGCCCTTGGTAGCAGCTGGGGCGGCTGCCAGCCTAGTGCCCACTCAGCAGCCAGTGGCAGGGTGGGGAACAGCCTGCCCAGACAGGTCTGGTGCTTGGCCCGCCCGCCCGCACCCTCTGCCACAACCGCTCCCAGGAAACTCCCCGATGGCAGGGAGCTGAGGAAAACAAATGGATGTCAGCCCTCGGCCCACATCAAAAGGGATGGCGTCTGCTCGGGCAGAGTTGGGATCAAGGATGGGAGAGGTTCCAGGGAGACCAGCAGACTTCAGAAGTCAGTACTTACAGACACGGAGGAGGGAAAGGCGCTGTCCGCAGTGCCAGGGGAGGGGCAGGGACCCTGGACTCCAGGGGACTCTGGACCCACCCAGAAGAGCCTCAGGCAGCACCTGACACACTGGCCAGGGATATGCTTGATGTCATCATTTTTATTCACTTTCTCTTTTCGAAAATAAACATACAATATATAGTCTATTTATATATATATTAGATATAGTTACTGCAGGGCTCAGAACACTATCCTTCCACTAGGAGGCAGATTTCAGTTCTGACATTTGGTGGAGGGGGAAAAAAGTGTCCGTGATTGCCAGAAGCAGAATCTTTATTATTAAACAGCAGTAACAGGAAAACCTAATGCTCTGTCACACATACTGACACTTGGGAGGCCAGGCGGAGGGGAGCAGACACTAAGGAGAAACCCAATACCCTGCACAGGAGGCAGCCTGCTCGCCGAGTTCCTCATTCCTTAGCCCTGTCTGTGCTCCAGGAGCCCAGGGGACACCGAGGAACGTATCATAGGTAGTGACCGTCCTCAGGGGCAAGAGGGGGGAGCCTGGTAGGTGTGTGTGCAACTGCCAGGAGAGCAGGAGCCTGGGCAGGGCCTATGGGAGCTTCTGCCTGGTCTTCCCCACGTGGGTCAGCTCTCAGGAGGCTGTGGCCCGACTGACAACCACTGGGCCGCAGGCTAGGGGGATTCAGGCAGGGGGTGTGCGGGGGTGCAGGCCCTGGGAGTCCCAGACCCTGAAAGAACTGCTCTCCTGATACCCAGGGGACCCTTCACGCATGCCAGGACAGCCTGGCAGGGCCCATCTCATGACAGCGCGTGGGGGGGAGGCACACGAACACCAACCCAAGAAAGTGGGGGGCATGGTGCTCCCCAGGCTGGGAGCGCCCTCAGGTGTCGAGAAAAGGAAGAGAACTTTGGGTCTTCCTGTCCAGCTTCTGCAGCTGCTCTGGCTCTGTCTCTTTTGGTCCTGTCCTCACCTGACCCTAAGTGTCAGCAGCCGTGGAAGAGGGGAGTCCCTGTGCACCGGAGTACACTGAGCCTTCACTCCAGGAGGGGTGCCGCCCGCCCTGAGGACCCAGTGGGCCCTGCAGTCAGGACCAGGGAGCCCCAGGGGTGGCCAGCAGCCTTCCCTGGCCCCTCCCGGGAGGAGGTGGTGCTGTTAACCCCAGGGGGCTCCTCAATGGGCTGGGAGAAGGCTGGGGCGGGCACTGGACGGGGCCTCAGTTCTTGAGGATGGTCTCGTAGGCCTGGTACACATGCTGGGACACCTCTGGCGCTCGGCACTTCAGGGACAGCTGCAGGGGAAGAGAGGGATCTCGCTCATTCCCACGGCTTGTCTCTGGGGTTGTCATTTACTAGCCTGGGAAGGAACACGCGGGGAGGGCAGAGAGGATGGGAACCAGATGGAAGAGTGCGGTGTGCACACGTGGCCTGCTGGCAGCAGCGGCTGGGGCAGATGTGTGGGGAAGGAGAGGGCGGTCGCCACAGCCAGCCGGGTGTGGACAGAATCACTTGCTGCCCACACACCTGCTGTCAGCCCAGCCACCACGGCCCTACGGCAAGCAGCGTGAATCAGCAACGGGAGGCTGGCAGGGAGGGCCTGGCCCCCACCCTGCAGAGCTGCCTGGGCCCCCACAGCTCATGGAGGCTGAGGTCCCGGAGGAGGCAGGGGGCTGGGAGATGGTGGGGCGCTGGGGGTTCTTCCTGATTTCCTACCCAGGAACCAGGTACATCAGAAACTTTGCCTCAGTTCCAAATGCAGTGTGAGCCTGGAGAGCACAGGCAGAGGACAGACAAGTGCCACCACCCTTTCTGCCAAAATCACTGCTTCTGAAGGGTGCAATTAGGAAGGGGGAGAGGAAGTGGAGCTCCGGAAATCAGCAGGAGTGGCCCCAAGGGGGCTCTGGTCTCCTGAAGAGCTCTGTGCATAACAGGTTGGGAAGTGGGGGTACCAGCTCAGTTGGGGCCACCTGGTTGGGAAGCGCTGGGGTATCAGCAGTGGGCAGGATGCCCTCCTGCCTGCGGCCTGCATGCGTGTCTGCCTGGCTTCGGGAGCAACAGGGTGAGGCAGGGCCGCAAGAGCCAGGGGTGCACTGGAGCCAAACCAGGAGATGGGGTGTTCGAGGTGTGGCTGGGGAGGATGAGGGAAAAGAGGAAGAGAAAAGCAATCCGCTAACCTCCAAGTCCTGCACCACGGGCACCAGCAGGGCAGGTGGACATGCAGCAACCAAACACAGGGAGACGGAAATCACCACCACCGAAGCCACTGCAGCAGCCCCAGCCCAACCACAGAGCCATCGCTGCCAGTGGGGCCCGGGAGCAACGTCTCGGGAAGGGGGAGGCATGCCTGCCAGAGACGGTGCAGGGGGAGAAGCAAAGCCTGGTGCTCGCTGGGCCTGGAGCAGCAGCTTGGCCTCCAGGACAACCACGCACTCTGTGGAAGCCGTTTCCTGACTGGGGTCTGACTCAAAGCGTCGGAAGGACGAGCTGCTGGGAATCACTGACCTTCCAGCTGCGTCCCCAGGCAGGCCGGAGCAGGAGGGCCAGAGACTGGCCTAGCAGGGCCACTCTGCAGTCAGGCAGGCGTCGGGCCAACGGTGCCACCTCACAGGCCCAATTTTACAGACTCTTCTAGTTCAACTCCTTATTCTGAGGCCCAGTTTGGTGTCTTACCTGAGTGACTTGATGGGATTGAATCGGAGACTTTCTAAGGCCCTTTCCAGGGACACAATTCTGATGCTTATCGACACCAGGCTGAAAGGGACCCCAGCCTAGCTGGGCTAGAATGTCCCCCATCAGGGCCAACCTCCGGCCTGGGAGGAAGGCGGGGCAGGAGAGGCGCCTGGGATGGGGCGGGAGGGCCCAGGGGCTGGCAGGGCGGGAGCCCTCACCGTGAAGCTGGGGTTGCCCGGCTGAATGCGCAGCTCCGCCAGCACCCAGATGCCGTTGGTCAGCTTCAGGGACTGGTAGAGCATGTCCTGGCCCTCCACGTTCCTCTTGGCGACTGTGAAGATGTTGCTGCCCTGCAGCCGGCTGCTCGCGGCCTCTGGGGGTCAGAAGGCCCCCTGGTCAGCAACGGGGGAGGGCCTGGGGTGCAGGCGAGAGGCAGTGTGGATGGGGCTGGGTGCTCAGGAGTCCTACCTGCGTTGAGGGGGCAATCTCTGATCTGGAATTGGGTTTCGTTCTCATTGGGAATGTCCTTCCATGTGGCCAGGAACGTCTGCCGGTCTGCGGGGAAGAAGGCACGCTGATGAACTTGTGGCCTCACGCAGTAAGACCCAGCAGGAAGCGGGGGTGCCTTGATGCTGAGGGCTGGCACGGGCCCTGCCGCCCGGAGCTAACCCGCAGCTCTGGGAAGGTGGCTACTTGCAGTTCCCAAAGGACTGGGCTTCCTGCCTCTGGGCCTTAGTTCTCTCCTTAGCACCCACATGTGCCCTTCCCCTGCTCTGGCCCCAAGCAGCCTACTCATTAGTCAGCCTGCGTTATGGGGCCTCTGAGTGAGAGATGAGGGGGGCAAAGAGCTCCACGCAGCGCCGGGCTGGGCGTGAGTCCTCTGGGCCCTGGGATGAGTCTTTTCAGGGATTCTAGTGAGGGCACAGGAGATGGGCATCAGGGGTGAGGCATGACCTGGGTTCCCGGCCTCGGGGAGCTGGTGGATGACTCTCTAGAGCGCTCAGGCAAGGCTGAGGGGCAGAGCAGAGAACCCTGGAGTGAGATAGCTCTTGTGTGGCACAGCTCCCTTGGGGGGGGCCACAGATGGCACGGTGAGACCCTGGGGCCGTGACGGAGGTGTGCCCCTCACTCCGGGCTCTGACTCATGGACTCTGCTGTGGGGCTGCCAATCTACCATTCTAGGGACCCTACGGGTGCCCTCATGACTCACCCATCTTCCCGTCCTCCACAAAGAGGATATGCAGCGGGTACAAGGTGCTGAAGTAGAAGACGTCGATGTTGTTCTTCACAGCCACCTAGGAACGGGTCCCCATGATGCCTGACTCACCTCTGAGGCCTCAGGAAAGGCCCTGCTCCCTGCACCCCCCACCTGAGCAGATTCTCTCACATGCCTTTCCTGGGAACCACGCCCTTTCGTCCCCTCTGATGGGGCCTCCTTGTCACATCTGTGGCCTAGAGCCCGACTTCACAGATGCAGCCCTTTGCCGACACAGGCCAGGCCCAGCCCTTCCCATCAGACTCCTCCCCGAGGGTGGATGGGTAAGGACCGGGTGTTTGGTCCTGCGGGGAACACACCTGGAGGTTGTTCAGAGGCTCCATCTTCATGACTGAGCCCACCGTGCTGAGAGGCAGAGAGAGCTCCACAGTCTGGTTGGGGCTGAGTGGTGCGTGGACCTGGAGGGGGGCGGCGGGGGCCAGGCCAAAGCTGGGGAGAGAGAAGCCCCCACAGGGATGGCAGGGGGAGCAGGTGCTGACATGGTGGGCTCCTCAGGTCGGGAGCTGGGGCAGTGGTTGGCAAGAAGCCTCTCCAGCAGGCCAGCCTCACCTCAGGCCCAAGCCCAGGCAAAAGGACAACCTCCTGACCTGCGTCCTCTGGCCCTCAATGGCCATGAGGACGGGGGGAATTTCAGGCTGGCTGCAGGCCTGAAGCCCACCTCTGCTCCTCGTTCTCCTCTGGGCTCGGCCCTGGGCAGATCCAATAAGCATGGCCTTGCCCCGTCCTGCCCTCAAGGAACTTCATCTAACACCAGGGGCCTCTAAGCTGCTTCTCACTTGGAAACTCTGTGAATGCCCAAGTCACTGCTGCCAATTCCCATGTCCCAGGAGGGATGTGACCTTGCCAAGTGACATGCAGGGTTTTACTTTCTGGGCCAGAACTGGCCAGATCACAAGATGAGTAGCTGTCACCCTCCCTGGTCTGACAGAGGGTCAGGACCCACTGGCCCGCAGGCTCTCCCTGAGAAAGCAGCCCCTTCAGTCAACTTCTTAGAGGCTCAGTTTGCTCATCACTAGAGCTGCTCAGGAAGAAGAATCATCAGGAGAGGCTGCTTGGTTCCCCAGAGAGCCCTGCTGGCCTAGCTGGCCTGGTCCATGGAGACCCTGGTGGTGCCAGACAGGAGACCTTCCCCACTGACCCCCAGTGCAGGGAACCTGGAGAGGGTGAGGAACCCGGAGCAGCCACTGCGCCTAGAGGTCCTGTCTGACAGTTTAATCCTTTGCTGGCAGGCAGGCCCACTCCCCATCCGCCTCAGAGCTGGAAGCAACTCAGGCCTGGAAAGGGGGCTCCAAGCTCCTGTTATGTGGGGTGCTTGCCAAAGGCAGGCTCCTAGGCTGAAACTGGGGACTGTGTCAGTAATATACCCCTTTGGGCAGTGGAGGAAGGCAAAAAAAGAGGAGATGCCCTACTCCCTCTGCCTGGTCCTTTGGAGTCCATATAAAGAGGTCACTGGAGAGGGAAATCACCGCTTTAGAGAACTTTAGCCTGACTTGTGGTTGTGAGGAACACCTGCCTTCACCAGAAAAGAGGCACCAGGCCCCCGGCAGCCCTGAGCCCCGCCTGCAGGCACCAGCATGGGCTCTAGGCAGGCTGGCCTCAGGGGGCTCACCTGTTGCGGTTGAACTGGATGGCAAAGTCGGTCATGACCTGCAGGGCCTTGTTGGTCAGCTGCAGGTCCATGGAAATGGAGCCCACCTGGCGAGTGAAGGTGCCCGAGATCTCCAGCCCCTTGGCCTTCATGGCTGGGAGCCAGACCTGCAGGGAAGAAAGGAGGGTGGGGGGCGGGGTGCCAGTGTGTGCCACTCTCCCAAAACTCAACAGCCCCCTCTCCCTCCGCCTCACTCCTTCTCTCTCTCCTGAAGGTGCCTTCCAGATTGACCACACATGCTTTTATCACCAGGGGCCGACCATGTGTATCCTGAGATGAGAAGGACCCTGCATGGCCCACCCAGGGCCACCAGCACAGCGTGGCAGAGGAATGCAGCAGCTCTGGGGAGGGAGGTGCTGGTGTGCCCAAGGGCTGACCCAAGTCTTCAGAGGTCACAGAAGGAACAGTGAGGAAGCAGGGCTGAGGAAAGCGAGAACAAGCAGGCTCCCAGCCAAGGAGAGCAGAGAGCCCAAGGCCGTCCTGGGCCTCAGCCAGAGCCTCAGGCCACCCTGGCGTCACAGACTGTCCTCCCTGGAAGAAGGCCGGGCTGGCCTTTAATTGTAGAAACCAGTCTGACCAAGGACAGGACCTAAGAGGACTCTTGCCTGGCCTGCCCGCTGCTGTTTGGCGGCCCCTGTCACCTGAATCTCAGCTTAAGAGCTGTCTCCTCAGGGAAGCCCACCCCCAGACTCCTTCCCTAGAGGTATTCAGGGAGTGTCTGCTGAGCAAATGGCTGGAATGAAAGCCCTGCCCATGCAGGACACCTGCTGGCATCACCCTGTGGACATGCAAATGCCTCTCAGGCTGCTATTCTTACTCAGACAGCCCACAGCAGGGCAAACGGCTCAGGCCCCCTACACAGCTTCTCCAAGGTGCCCTGTGTCAGCAAATGTCCCACCGTCTCTCAAGTTGCTAACACCAGGAAACTCAGAGCCACCTGGGCAACAGTCCTCAGCCCACCATGACCCCTTCCACCATTATGTAGCCAGTCCTGCCAATGCTACCTGCTCCAATCTGCTGCCAGGCCCTCCGCTTCTTTCCTCTCTACAGGCACCACCTGTGTCTGAGCTGCCATCAGAGTTCACCAGGTAAGATGGCGGCCGCCATGTGGCTGCCCCAATTCCTCTCCCCAATTTCCATAGCAGCTAAAGTCATCTTTTAAAATGCAAATTTGATCATGGTACCTTATAAAACCCTTCCAACCCTGCAATGGCTCCCACTTGCCCATGGCTTCTATAGCCTGGTGCTCTGCCCTCCCCGGGGTCTGCTGGCACCTGCTGCTCTGGTCCCCACACACACACGCTACTCCTTCTGTTTGGAAAGTGCTTCCCCATGCCCATCCCTACCCACCCCCCAAACTTCCTAACCCTGATCATCCTTTGCTTCTCCTGCACAAATCTGTGAGGGCAAAGCACACGGCTTAGTTCTCAGCTATGACTCAGCAGGAAGTCCTGTCAGGTGACTTCCCTGGGCCCCGCCTCTCCATCAGGCCTCCTTCCCCAGGTTCTTGTAGAACTGGCTATCTTTCTGTCACCATGTCTGACTGCTGAGATGGGGACCTCATCTCTCTTGGTCACTGTGGGTTCATGGAATCTAGCACAGGTTCTAACAGAACTAACCCTGAACATTTGTTTACTGGAGGAACCAATGAACTGTCACTACCTACTGGTCCAAATGCTTGAGGAACTCCAAGATCTTGTACACAGAGAACCTCATCCCCCTTGACCAGGAAGTTTGGAGAATGTATTTATCCCCACAGGCGGGGTGGGGAAATACACATGGGACAAATAATTCTAGGTAGTCACAATGCTGTTAGGAAAATGCAGACAACATACGTACTGATTCTGAAAGGAGAGCAGCCGCATCCTGAACATCCTATGACTAAGGTAGTGGGGAAAGTCCTTCCCATGATGGAATGATTCCTCTTCCAGGAAGCCTGCCCTGACTTCTCCTGACCTCAAATGAACACATAGTTCCCTGAGGGCCACCTGCCCGAAGGCCAGTTCCAGGCTTTATATTCCTGGCAGCCCTGTGATGCCTGGTGAGGGCATCGTCTGGGGTGGGCATGCCCAAGCCTTCACAACACTGAAATACATCATTTTATTCTTTTCCTTTTATGTCTCCTCTATGCGGTAGGAGCATCTTTTGATTAATTTTGAAATTACATGTGTAAGTGGGTCCACGGTCCACAAATCTCATTTAAGGATAGAAGAGAAAGGGGGCATTATAAGATGTCTATTATCAATGAGGGCCATGGAGTCAGATAGCACTACTCCAAACAGATGGGACTTTTGCCAGTTCCCTAGAAGGTGCTGGGCTCTCCTTCACCTCCAGGCCTTTCCACAGGCTGTTATTTTGGCCTGGAGCCCTCTCCCCACTTTTGCCTAGCTAATTCTGACTTGGTCTACAGGCCTGAGATCCAGCTTCCCTCTGGGACCCCTTCCCCAGCACCCCGCCCATGCCTGATGCAGCATGTTCTCCCTGTGCTCCCACAGCCCCCGCTGCCCTCAGCATCGTGTTGGCTAACAGCTGCTCCTGGAGCTCATGTCTGCTGGCCTGAGCCAATTCTGCAGAATTTAAGGAGCCCACACATCAATCTCTAATTTCTCTCTGCTCTTGCCACAAGAAGAAGGGTGGTACTTACTGTTTTGGGGGCCACGTATGATCCTGACAGGGTGCCCACGCCACTGGTCAAGTCAAAGAGGTCACTCAGGCCACTGCCCATGGGTGCTCCTAGGTTGGCTGGTACTGCAGCTGCTGGGGGAGTCACGAAGTTGGGGCCCCCGATCTGGAAAGGAAAGACAAGGGGTCAGAGTCAGGCATCTAAGGCAGGGACATCAGGGGCCCAGGATGAGCAGAGCCACCTGGCTCTTCAGAAAATAGGGGGGTAAGACAGGAGGGGGTCCCACAGGGCTGCCATCACATCAAGTCTAAGTTGCAGAGACAAGACAAGTGAAGTGGGTGGAGAAGAGAGGCCAAGCCCTTCCTTACCCTGCAAGCCTTGAGTCTCAGGGGTGACCTCTGGGAAAGGGCTGGGGACACTCACAAGCTAACACTCAGCCCACAGATAAAGGGGGTGCCTGAGACACACTGCTATGCTGGGACTGTGCTAAGCAGATGGAGTGTGCCCTCCAGAACGTCAGAGAGGGGCTGTGGGGACAGAGTGGCTGGCGACCCTCAGGATGACAAGACAACTCTGTCACAGGGTGGCGAGGATGGGTGAGGAATTCATGGATATGGAGACCCAGGGGCAGCTAGACACCAGACAGTCAAGGCAGAGGCTGCCAGCACACTGGACAGAAGGCCAGGGCTCTGCAGGGAGAGACTGCTTGGACATCATCTGACCCTTGGGATGCTGGGCCAGCGCTCTCAGGAGGAGCTGGGACAAAGGCTTGGTGACACAAGGGTTGAACCGTACCCCTTCAGGCTCATCCCCCATCTCCAAGCAGAAGCAGGCAGGGTGAAGAGAACAGGCAGCCACATGCACAGAGAAAAGCCAGGAAGGAGGACACAAAGAGAAATGAAAGAGAGAGAGGGGAAGGGGGGAGGGGAGAAGGGGTGGGAGAGAGAGAGAGAGAGAGAGAGAAAATTAGTTACTGCTGCCCTATCTGAGATGAGTCTGGTGCAAGGCTATGCCAGGCCTAGGAGGGGCCCAGACCGTCTGTATGAAGGGCACTAACCCCCTGGCTTTACCCCACCACCCACATCCTGTACCATGGCCCTTCCTACCCTTTCCTGGGTCACAGCCTTGGGGACTTGAGCCAGACATGGCCAAGTGACAGAGGCTCTGGCTCTACCAGCTGCCCACTCTACCTGGCTCTACCAGCTGCCTGAAGAAGTTCCAGGGAGATACCCAGGCCGGTCTCACCACCCCTTCTGCAGGGGAGGAGGGCTGTCTCTGATCGCTCATGGGTCTCGCTCAGGCCTGCTGGGCTACTGCCCCCAGCTGGTGCCGGGTATGGCGGGAAGAGGACACAGGTCTGGCTCTTCCTGTCCTATGGCCAAGGTGCCTGCAGCATCAGACTTGGAGGAAGGGGCTAGGCCTGGCCCTACACTGTCCCAAATCCCTTGGGCCTCAGGGCCTGGTAAAGAGCTAAGTCCTATGCCTGCTACTTAGCAGCTATGCTAGTCTCTGTAAGCCTGTTTTCTCACCTATAAATAGGGAGCTACATGATCACCTTCGCAGGCAGAGGTACCTGGTGCCTGGCACAGGAAAGGTGTTCAATGATTGCGCCTCTGAAGATCATTATCAATGTCATCCAGAGGGGTTCCCGGGACGTACCAGGCTGTCAAGGCCACCACCAAGAAGGTCCACAGCTCCCATCTGCACCGAGGAGGTAGCCAAGGGTGGGCCGCTCACCGGGGGTCCAAGGTCCAGGTTAAGGAGGTCACCTAGCAAGTCGCCCTGGGCAGGGATGACATCTGGCTGCTCGCCAGAAGGCGCTCCAGGAGGGGCTGTCTCAGGGCTCTCTGTGCTCTCGCTCCTGCAGACACAGGCGGAAGAGGGTCAGCAGGGTGGGGGTCGGGCTGTCTGAGGGAGGTCCGAGTCCGCAGTCTCCAGGACCCGCCCCTAGGACATGCGTCTCCTCACTGTCCCAGAAGGGGCGGTCTACGTGCCCCTTCTTCCCCCACTTATCCATGTGTTTGGCTTTCCACGAGATCCAGATTCATGGGAATGAGTGAAAGGAGGGAACATCTGTATTTCCAACACTTAGCCCAATCTAAAGAGCAGACTGGATGTCAGTCCCCAGAAGACTGGGCAACCAAGCCAAACCCACCACCTGGGAGTGGCAGAGGAGGAAAGCGAGAACGTGACTCTGGAATCAGACAAACTCAGGCCTGAGCCCAGCTCGTTGGCTGTGGGATGCTGCAGCAGGCACTCTCCATGCCTACCGTCCTAGTCTGTTAAATGGGGACATCTCTACGTGCTGGTCTAGGGCACCAATGAGCTCACCTAGTCAACACCTGGTGTGTAGTAACCACTCAAAAAAGGGTCTCTAGAACCATAATTTTCTCAGACTCAGACCTCGCCAGGGAACATCACTTCAGGCCTGAACCCGAGCTACTGAACTGAGGAAGGAGGTGGGAGGCTCAGCCCGCGACGGGCCGCTTCACTCACGAGGCGGTGCGGGGCGGCAGGCTCTTGTGCACCACACCCCGGCCCCCCTCCACAAAGGCGCTGGGCGGCTTGTGGTAGACGGAGGCCAGTGTGCCGATGTAGCAGATGAGCTCGTCCAGCAGCGTGGGCTCGATGAGGTCCGTCTCTTCAGAGATGAGCGGCTTCTCGGCCAACACCACCTCCTTGGCAGCCACTGGGTCAGTGGAGAGCAGGCGCCAGTAGATGTAGCCGCGGTCCCGCAGGTCCGGGTTGTCGGAGTCCTTGTGGGGGGTGATGAGAAGCCCATGAAGTTCAGAGCAGAGCAACCGGGGGAGGGGAAAGGGAAGAAGGGGAAGGAGCAGCTTGAATGGACGTGGCCTCCCAGATCCTCCACTCGAGCTCCCGTCTCCAGTCCCCACTCCCCTCGATGGGCAGTCTGCCCTCCCTGCCCTCATATAAACCCCTGGTTCTCAGACTTCCCTCTCCTCTCTCACTGACAGTCGGTCTCCATTTCACCACCTGACCCCATTCCCTCTTGATTTGTTATGGCCGAGCTCCCGGAGCAGGCCTTCTGGATCATGCTGGGGCCAGACCCACAGCAGTGGCATTCTTAGGGGCCTGACCACCCAGGTCTGGCTCCTTGGGCTGAAGCGCCCCTTGTGGAGCAAGAGTTGTGCTGGGCACAGCGGGGAGGCTGGGGCACCCACCTGAGTGGCCAAGCTGAGGACCTGCTGCACGAGCTCCTGGGTCTCTGTCGGCTTCTTCAGAAAGAGTTTCACAATAGCTGTCAGCAGCTGCAGCTGCACCTGCGGGAAGACAAAGGGGACAAGGAAGAGTGTGAGCTTCGGGTGGGGACAGCAGGAAACCAAATGAGGGCCTTGAAGAGGGAAAGAGCGTTCTAAGGCCCCGCAAGTGGAGAACGGCTTTCCTAGGTTTGGGAGTGGCCATGGAACACGGACTAAGGCCACAGGGGGTGTTGGTAGTGCTGAGTGGCCTGGACCTTGGCATTACCACTCAGGAAGGAGCTGGCCGCTGTACCACTTGGCAACCCTACACAGGCCAGGAGCTGCTGCCCAGCCTTAGGGTCCCAGAAACCTGTCAGGGCTCCCGGCCTCCCAGGCCTCAAGGAGCTCACAGCTTAAAAAAGGCAACACGTGTAGCTGGTAAGCTTCTTAAAGGGACCACCATCAACAAGTGGAGGTGGTGCTAGTGCGGTCCAGGGGACTGGACCATCGGGGCCCACAGAGCCAGCCTGTCGTTGAGGAGCTGCGCTTCTACCCGAGGGTGGGAACCATCTCTGCCCAGGCCTTGCTCAGCCTCCACCTCTTAACTGGCTGCTGCCTTCACCTGCGCATGCCTCCTGCTGCCCTCGGCTTGGCCAAAACCTCCTTACCCCTCTGAACTCATGCCGACCCCAGCCCCCACAGGCTTCTGCAGCCTCCTGCACCGCCACTCCCCATCAACACCGCGTCCCCCACTGGATTGGAAATGCTTTCCAGCCACTGGGCTGTCCTGTGGAGAGAGCCCCCTGAGGGCAGGGCGTGTCTGTCACAGTTGAATCCCTGGTTATTCCTCAGTCGAGTACTCAGTGTGTAGCAGGCCCTTAAGGAAAACTTGCTGACTGAAGAGACATCTCTGAAAGAATAACCCTCTGCACACAGTCCTTCCTTAGCTGCATCTCATTTTTGCCAGTCCTGGGAAAAGAGGGCAGCCTGAGGCTCCTGAGCCAGGGCTGTGCCAGGCACAGGCCTGCAGTAAGAGGGCGGGAGTGGACCTGGCAGCACATGCTGGGCCTGTCCAGCAAGAGGGCACTTACAGAAACAAAGGGCTGAACTACCGGGTACACAGGTTGGAATGACAGCAGGAGGCAGGATGGAGGGGAGGTGGTCTCTCTCTGGGAATGGGTGATGCAGAGTCCTTGTGATTTGGTTACACATGAGCCAGTGGCAGAGGAGCAGTGGGCTATTTCCAAGGCAGGAGGCAGCCCCGGGACTGGCTTCTGGCCCTGGCTCTAGACCCTGGCTGTCCAGCCTAGAGAAAGCCAGCTGGTGAGGGAGAGGTGTGGCCTACTTCGGGGGTTCTTGTGAACTTTGCAAACGGCAATTCACGGCCGCTGACTTGGAGCTAGTTAGATCACACCTCATGTGGACTCTGGTTCTATCACTTCCCAGCTGGGTGATCCTGGACAAGTCATTTCACTTCTCTGAGTGTTTCCTCATCTATAAAATGGGTATACTACCTCACAGGGTTCATGGAAAACTCAGTAAGACAACAAACAAAGAATCTATTATGTATTCTGCTCAACACACAACAGCTGTCATCACCATCATCAATATCAGCACGGCCACCACACAGGGACTCTTTACCAAGTTCTTCACAACCCAGGTCAGCTGGCTGCCTGGAGTCATTCATCACTGTCTGGTCTGCTACTCGGTCTGGGACTCCGCCCAGGAGCCCAGCTCCTCCCACCTCCCAACAGCCCTCCTGCAATGATGCTGCTGCCTCTGCCATCCACACAGGGGACAGAGGCAGGCTGGGCTAACGTACCACGCTGGCCAACATGAGTTTCCTGTCCCTCGGAGAGGCCTAGGAACCTAGAACAAGGAGGCTCACAGAGAATCTGAAATAGGTTTCCCAACTGCAAAGCACCAGACGAGAATTCTTATAAAAGCTCTGAACTGTGCTGTGAACCCAGGAGGCAAAGGGAGCAGGCCAGTTAATTAGAACACCACCACACGGCTCCTGTTTGCTGAGCCCTGGGGTGGGCAGTTTACCCACATCACCCAATAAGCTTTGCAGGAGCCCTGTACCAGAGACCAGGAAAGGGGCATGGTGAGGTGAACTTGCTCCAGGCCACCCAACAGAGGAGAAGCCTGGATTTATTTCCCCACCCCAGGGACCAATTAATAACGGCAGGGCCTTCAGATATATTTCCAAGGGAAAAATGCAAGGTGCTGAACAATTTGAATTTGTATAGTATGCTATCAGTAGTGTTTACAAATATATGAGAGGGAAATATGTATGGAGTCAATCCTCGTTATTTCTACCGTCCATATTTACAAATGTGCCTACTTGCTAAAATTTACTTGTAACCCCAACATCAATGCTCGTGGCACTTTCACGGTCATTCACAGACACATGCAGAGCAGTGCAAAATCCGAGTTACCTGACATATATATTCCCAGCTGAGGTCAAAAGAGGCGACACTACCTTTTCATTCTCACATCATAAACAAGTGTCCTTTTCAGTCTACTCATGTCTTTCACACTTTGGTGCTTTTTGTGGGTGATTTCTCTGTTTAAAGTGGCCAAGTGTAGTGCTGAAGTGCTGTCTAGTGTTCCTAAGTGCAAGTAGCTGTGAAGAGCCTCATGGAGAGAATGCCTGTGTTAGGGAAGCTTGGCTTAGGCATGAGCTGTAGTGCTGTCGGCGCCCTGAGTTCAATGTTAACGAATCAATAACGTATATTAAACAAGGTGTGTTTAAACAGAAACACCAAGTAAAACAAGGCTATGGGTTGACCAGCAGACTAAAAATGTTGGGACCAGAGGCTCGTAGGAACCCAACTCTGTATTTCTCCTGGGAGCAATGGTTTCCTTGCTAATTCAGTGACTTTACAGAACATAAGAACCACAAATAACAAGAATCGACTGTGTACGTGTATGTTTACGTGTATACAGAAATTTGTGTATACCTGCTGGTGTATTTCTAAACTCTATCTGGAAGTATCCCCAAGAAACCAATAAATAACACTGGTGACCTCTGGGAGAACTCTAGCCGGGAAAGCGGTGGGAAAGAGAATTTTCACTATATGTATCCTTCCCTATCTTTTCAATTTTGAACCAAGTCAATGTATTATCTATCCCAAGAAAAATACAAAAACAAAACCAGAAAGCTCTGTCTGCCTTCAAGGCACACCACTGGAGGCCGTCCTCACATGTTCCCCTCAGGTACGGTAGTGTGGGGGGAAAAGGGGCCACACCTATCACCCATACATCACTTATCTGTCTGTCCACACCATCAGTGCCGTGTTAGGAGGGGCAAGGCCCTGCGGCCTGCTGGCTGAGGGGAGAGGTTCAGAGCAGGATGGACCACAGTGGTGATGACCCACACCCTGGCCTGAGCCGGCCCACTCGACAGCTCACCTGGGTGCTCTCATCATGGAAGCCCTCCAGGAAACTCTCCAGCAGCTCATCGGCATTGTCAATCCGCTCGGCGTACTCGCCCACAATCCAGATCATGGCAGCCCGCGCCTCGGGCTCATCCAGGGAGTCCAGGTTCTCGCATAGTGTGGCAATCACGCTCTCATACCTGGAGACCAGCACACAGCCGACATGTGAGCACTGAAGGAGCCGGGGCAACTCGGGAGGCCCAGCAGGGGCCAGGAAAGACAGGCAGATGCCGGAATGGAGAGGGTGGTGAGCAATGGGATTTGAGTTTTATCTGTTACATTTTAGTTCTTCTTTTGCTCTGGGGAGCAGAGGAGGGGAGGGGCAGCTCAGGAGCAGTAAGAAAAAACAAAGCGTTTCTTTTGAGAATGCTGTTTGTGGCAGAGAAGTAAGGAGAGAGGAAAGGCTCCTCCTCGCTTTTCCTCCCCACGCCCCCGAGCCCAGCAGAGCCGCATCACCCACACTGGGAGGGGCGGGCACCTACTTGTTGGGGTACTTGCGGAAGATGTCCTTGATGACCACGATGGCTTCCTGAACCACGTAGTTGACCTTGGTCTGGATGAGATCAAGCAGCGTGCTCACACAGCGCTCTGCAGATTGCTGTGGGGAGAGGAGATTGCGGATACGGCCCCTGCACCCACCTCCGACAGCGCCCTGCTGACTGTGCCTGGGCCAAGGGCTCAGTCACATCTTGTTCCTTGTCATGGCAGGAGAACAGAACACTGTCCCCAGATAACGGGGTAGAATGGGTACAAAATGACGGCCCTGGGATGGCAGGGACAGAGGCAGATAGACTTAGACTGAGGAGAAGGCCAGTGGAGCTCCTGCGAGTGGGGAGTCCTCGGAGCTCCTCCAGGCCAAGCCCTGAGGGCAGCCTGACGCTACCTCACTTCCACTTATTTCCCCAAATGGTCTCCCATGACTAAAAACTTAGAAAAGCTCTGCTTAGACACTCCCCACCCCCTAATTCCAACATGCTGCACTAATGCCCTTGTAGGAGAAATTTCTCAGGATGCCATCACAGGTGCCAGGGGAAAATGTCCCAAGGCGCTGTGTTGACCAGCTGTCCCAGGATTCTCTAGCCCCCAGTGGACCCATTTAAGGAAATTCAACTCAGTGGGCAAGGAACATCTCCATAGGAAGAGAATGGGAGGGAAGAAATGCCAGGACATGGGCGTCTGGCTAGTCCTCGGGAGCTGGAGCAAGACGTGCATGGACAGCTGAATCATACTTGCCAGAACGTTTGACAGGCAGAGCCCCTGCCCCAAAGCTCCATGAATTGAAAGCTAAGTCTACCAGGGCAACCATCAGCTGGGGCTGCCCTGTTCTCTTAGCTAATGCTTCAGGAGAACCTGTGATTATAATAGGTTCATTTCATCTGCAACAACTCAAAGGCTTAACGGAGATTACAGAGTAAGAAGGAGCCCACCCAAATGTGCACAATGGGTGCCTTGGGGGCTCTGGTGATGACCCTCCGGCATTCCCGGACTATGAGCAGATGGCAGATTCTGCTCCCATCAGACTGGTTTCCTGGTTTCTGCTTTCTTCCCCTCCCACTCCCCAGGTGAGGACAGAATCCCAGAGCCTCACCTCCACCTTGATGGCACAGCGGCCAATGGCTCGCACAGCCTTCCGTACAAAGTCCACATCCACCTCTGTCGCGTACTCTTTAAGCTCTGCCAAGACCTGTGGCCCAAACAGAGAAGATGGGGTTGGAGGGATCTGGTGGGGCAACCTCCTGGAACACCCAAGCAGTGGGGATGCACAGACTCCTAGAAGAACAGGATTCTGCCTCTTGCTAGAGGTGGAAGGCCTAAGGGAGACCACTGTCAGGTGCCCCAAGGGGACAGCAGGGAAGGACTAGTGGGCAGTGCTGGACAACCCTGTTTAGGTTGATCTTGCTAACATATCCACCTAACCACCACTTTTCAATGGATGAGTAAGTAGTAACAGGGAGAACAGATTCTTTATCACTTAATGCTTGTTACGTGCGTGCTTACAGAGCCTGTGCCCCAGGCTAAGTACACTCCATGAGATGAAGTGTTAACAGTGAGGGTCAGCAGCCTGCCCGGAGGCCCACCCCGAGGCCCGGGCCCCTGGCCACTGCCTCCTGCCGACCTGGGCAATGTTGGCCTGGGAGGCCAGGCGAATCATGATGTCCAGCTTCTCCAGCTTCACATAGATGGGGTCGTTGTACTTCACGAAGAAGACCTTCATCTCGTGCTTGAGGATCTCAGGCCTGGTGGTAGGGCAGGGTTGCCCAAAGAGCAAAAAGCAAGTCATCAGCCCTGTGCGAAAACCCCTTCCACATTTGCTGGGGCACTTCTGGGGTCTGAGGTGGAGGCTGACACCCGTGAAGGCCGTCACCACCATGGCTGCCCACTCCTGGGCAGGAGGCCCACTGACTGGCCATTGTGAGTCTAACCACATCCCAGGAAGGGAAGAGGGAACATGAGCAAGAGGTTTCCCATTAGAGAGGAAGCAGGCACTAGGCGACAGGCTTGGCCTTGGTTCCAATCCCAGCGTGCGACTGAGGCCTCTACTTCCTCACCTATGCAATGGGCATGCCACTGAGCCAGAAAGCATTACCACTGCAAGCCTGAGTCTCTAGTCTTAGAAAGGTCTGGAGTCTGGGAACTCAGCTTTCGGGAGTCGTCTCACCATTCCCTAAATGATAAAGGCGGTTAACTGCGCCTAGACTGCAGAAACAATATGGTCTATGCTAAACACTGGCTTTTTGGTGGGTGCCAGGCAGAGGGTGCCCACATGAGTATCAAATAGGCACTCCCAGGCAGAGTTACACATTTTATTGCTGAGGGAGGAGTGTGCTCTGTGTGACCCCCACCCCCATGGATGGGAGGGCGTATAAGGAAGCCGGCACGTGGATTCCTCCAGACTCCACCTGTGTCATCCTTCCTTAGGATTCAGCTGTGTATCCTCACTACTTTTGATAATAAATCTTAGCTGTGAGGACAATACATGCTGACTCCCATGAGTCCTAGGGAGCAAATGAATGTGGGGTGGTCCTGGGGACATGACGGGGCTGTTATAAGTTACACGTGATGCATCTAGCATGATCGGTGCCTGCCTCAGAGAAGGCGCTGGCCACACAGGAGCGATCAGCAGTGGCACTGCTCCTTCTTCAACTGGCACCACCCACATCCTTTTTCCTTAGATGAGGAAAGCTAAAAGGTGGAGAGGCTTGTACCAGGTCACACATCTAGTGCAAATAAGGATGGGAGGCAAGATGAGAATCAACACGCCAACTCCTACTCTGATGCCCTTTCCAGAACAGAGGAGGAAGGAAAAGGAATGAGGACAGACGGTGAGGAAGGGAGAAGACACAGCAGAGAGGAAGGAGGGAGCCTGGGTACTCCGTGCTGCTGTGCAAGCTGCAGAGAGGTCCTGACAAAGCAAGGAGCCTCTGTCGTGCCTATGGGGGAGGCAGGATCCTGAGCTGGGGGGCAGCAGCAAGAAGTGATTTCTGCAATCAGGACGTGGCAAAAGCTGCCCAACCACATGTCAGGACTGGGCCAGGTGGTACCTTGGCAACACAGTCGACTTCTTAAGCGATTTGCCGTGTTAAATATAGGCCAGGGAGCCCGTCGTGATCCACGTCACCACACCTTCCTAATCCCGCCCTGCAGCTGCGAATCCCTGTCACCCCTTTGTCCAGGCACTCAGAGAGCTTTCCCACATTTAATTCCAAACCTTCACAAATATCCTCATTCCACTGATATCTCTGGGCCCCCAAGAGTGTCCTAAGAACCAGACTGATGTTACGATGACAAGGAGCATCTTCCAAGAGAGAATGTCTACGAGGCCCTTTTCTCTGTGTAGCCCTGTTCCCACCAACGGGGCTGCTGGAACTCACAGATGCTGGTGAGTTCATTGCTAACCAAGCTAGGTGACCAAAAAGGCCGGGAGCACGCGCGAGTCCAGCTCCGTTCTGCAGAGATGCTGGGCTCTGTCACTGGATGGTTCCAGAGAATGCCTCCTGCTTTGGGTCTCTTGGACCTGCACTGCTAACTGCTTTTCAGCCCACCCACCCAGGGCAGCAGGCACCTTCCCTTAGGAGCAGTGGCTCATGGCCACAATTGTTCTCCTGGGGAGGATGGAACCAAGCCGGGCAGCATTCAGAGCCACTCTGACGTACCCCACCCCCAGCCCCCAGGCTGATGCAGAGTCCACAGCGTCTCACCACCTGCAGTCCTCCAACCTCAGGAAATTGGACCAGAGCTACAGACTCTGTTCCCAGGGGAAATGCATGCACACAGACAAAATCTTACAAGCCATTTCTGGAGAGCTCTGGATTGTGGAGCCATCCACTGTCTGTGGTGAAGAAGCTCCATGCTAGCTTTTTCCTGATTCGCTGCCTGGTTAGGCTAAACCAGGACTTCGCCACCTCAGCAGTGCTGACATTTTGGATGCAATGGTTCTCTGTGGGGGGCTGTCCTGCGACTGTACGATGTTATGCAGCATCCCACTAGATGCCAGCAGCACCCCCAGATGTTACAACCCAAACTGTCTGCAGACATTGCTAAGTGTCCCCTGGGGGACAGAGCTGCCCTTGGCTAAGCAGCCCTAGATTAAGCTGAGACTTCCGGCATGTGACACTAAGTTGCCCAGCAGCACGCGTGTGGCGGCCCGGTACCTTTTCTGCACGATGAGGTTGATGTTGCGCAGCGCCACGTACTGCAGCTCGGGCTCCGCCGACAGCAGCGTGACGAGGGGCGGGGCCAGCTTCTTGAGCAGCGTGCCGTAGTAGTCCAGGTCCTTGGACAGCATCTCCATGAACTTCATGAGCACCTTCACAGCAGACAGCACCACCGCGGAGTTGGCGTGCGAGAGCCTGGGGGTGACCCGCTCACAGATGCTGGAGGCCGTTCCCAGGGGGCGAAGAGAAGACAGACAAGGGGAAACAGCTGTTTTTAGTTATCAAGACAGCATGTCTTCTGTATGTGGGAGACCTTCTTTCTGGTTCTACAGCCTGCAAACTGACCCCAAGAGGTGAGAAAATCCCTCTGAAGCTCAGTTTCCACGTCTAGAAAATGGAGATAATGATGCCGACCGCACAGGGTTGCCGGGGCTTAAATGGGACAATGCATGGAAAGCAGCAGCAGTGCCTGGCATGTAGCCAACACGTGATAAATGGCAGCCCCTTCCCTTCCTTCACTGCGACCGTGTTCAAAGGGGCAGGCTACCACGTTGGTTAGGACTAAGTCAGGAAGTCCCAGCTGGGTGACCTGCACGATTTCCTCCACTTCTCTGAGCTGGAGTTTCCTTTCCTGTGAAACGGGGACAACGAGGAAAGCATCTTCACAGAGCTGCTTTAAAGATTAGCACGTGCATGGGAAGCGCCGGCAGAGCGCCAGGCACCCACCCAGTGAGACTTCCACGACAGGAGGCGCCGATGCTATCCACCTCCCTCCCTCAGCCTGAGGTGACCGGGATCTCTGCTGGCTCCCAGGTCAGGCCCTGGCTTCTGTCTCTGTCCCCAGTGAGCAGTGAGCTGACTGCCTGAAGCAACAGCATTAACAGCCTGGCTCTGGCCTCCCTTGAGATGTGTCTGAGGACGGTCTGTGGGACAAGGGCCTGGGAAGGAGCCCACTGGAGGCCTGAGGCCCAGCTCACGGTTAGAGACCCCCTGAGGCCAGCTCTGGCTGGGCTGCAAGCAAGGGGCAGCGTGCTCACCTCTGGGCCTCCCGGTCATCCTTGGGCGTGTAGTTGGCCAGGCAGTCCAGGATGAAGATCTGGCCCCATTCGGTACACTCATTCAGGGCTGTCAGTAGCTTGTTAATGGACTGAGGGTTCAGGTCGAGGAGGTTGCTGCTGGGGTGAGACTCAGCGATCTCGGAGAGTGCAGCTACTGCGTTTGCCACCACCTGGTTGAGAGGGTGGAAGGGGCAGAGGCTGGGGGCACTGCTCACAGGCCAGAGGGCAGTGGGGCTAATGATGCTGGCTGGTCAGAAGTTGAATATCCTGAAAAAAATATGACCCGATGGGCAGGGTCTGGAGCACAGAAACCCACTCTAAGCACTCACCCTACTGACTCCTCTGTAAACTGGAACTAAATAAGCGCACCTGCCATTAAAGAAAAAGAGGGGAAAGATCTAGCTCCAGGTGCCTGGCAACAGAAAGCATTACCAGCTACCTAAGACACAGCCCCACCTACCAGTTACAACAGCTCACTTCAGGGGCTGTCAACAGTGCTTCTGAGATCTGTGATTCCTGTAGAGCCCTTTGGGGTTGCTGGGAGCAGATGGGGGCTGGAGTACAGAGGGGCTTGCAGGTGAAGCTCTAGGCTCTCAACCCATTTCCACCAGAGCGGCTGTTTTTACGTGTGCTCTGCGTGGTTTTCAACTTCTCCCTATGCCGGTGCTCCCATGGCCATCCCCATACCGGCCACTCTGCGCCTGTGTGTGGTCAGTGTTTTCGTAGGACAGAGGGATGGCTGGACCCAGGGGTTTGTGCATTCCATTTGAACAGGGCTGGCTGATCTGTCCTCCAAACTGCTGTGTGTGAGGAGACGAGTTCCCCTCCCAGCTACAACCTGGTGCCCTGTCCTCCAGCCTGTGCTCCTTCCAGGGGGATCTCTAAACCCTGCAAAGATGTGGGGAAAGGGAAAAGCACCTCACATTCAGAGCTTAGCGACGGTCTTGGTGAGAAGACAGTGACAATGACAGGGACTGGAAGGAGGGCCTTAGTTTTGGTTGCACCCCTACTGTGTGCCAGGCCATACCAGGCACATTGCCTTCACAGCTTAAACCTCACAGTGCTTTTGCCAACCATGTAGGATTAGATCCATCTTACGGATGAAGGAAAAAGGACTCTGAAGGTTAGGCAGCTTGCCCAAAGTCACACAGCTTGTTAGAGAGGGCGCAAAGAACAGAATCCAGGTCTAGCTCCCCCCAAAGGTGGTGCCTGAACCACTGCAGACACGAGAACCATTAGCACACCCAGCCAGGCTCTGGCTTCCAGGAGCTGGGGACTATCTGGTGGAGGGTCAAGCCACGGTCTTCCCAAGTAACCCATGAGGTGGTAGAGGTGGCATGGTGGGTGGCAGCAGCTTACCATGGGGTTAGAATCGGAGATGAGATCTTTAAGGGTGTCCAAGAAGCCCTGGTCCTCTACCAGCTGGGCGTTGATGTCATGCAGCTTGGCCACGCACACAGCTGCTGTCTTGCGCACATATGGGTCCTCATCCTTCAGGCACTTCCGGAGTGGCTCACACAGGTACTCTGTGATCTTGTCAACGCGGATGCAGCCCATGGTCCGCACAGCCAGGGCCCGGATCAGGGGGTTGGGGTCCTCACAGTCCTGAGGGGAACCAGCCATTGGCCAGGGGCAGGGGTGGGCTGAGCAACACCAGATGGCTGCTGTGGGAATCTCCCAACTGCGGCCAACAGCATCAAAAGTACCATGTATGGGCACCTAGCATATGCCAGACACTGTGCTGGGCCTTTGGGCTTGGTCACCTCTGATCCTCACAGCAGACCTACAATACCCTTCCTATTTTACAGGTGAGGAAGCTGAGGCTCTCAGGAAGGCTGGGAGCTCACCCAGTCACAGAGTGGAGCTGAGTTAACCCACATCCATCCAGCACCACAATCCTGAATCTTTCCATTGGGCCACAGAACCCTCCATCTGCCCATATCTGAGCACAAACAGGGGTCGGGAGCTAAGGTTCTAAAGGTGCACAGAGCTGACAATTCTAGTCCCCATTTGTTCCTCAATCTGGAGGACAGAAAATGCAGAAAGAAGCAAAGTCTAGAAGGGGAACACAGAAGCTCTCAGACACTTGCTGATCCTGCCCTGGCAAAGGATGCAGGCAATGGCTGACCCCAGGGGAACTCGGGGATCAACAGGGCTTGTGTGACTTCACATGGAATGAGTTAGCAGGGTCTATAGCATCTGATTGTTTGGAAAGCGGGAGGCCTTTCTTGGAAGATGAATCCCTTAGGCTGGGAGTGAGAAGGCCTGGAAAGGAGCCTGAGTGTTTCTACCCAGAGCCACAGTGCTTCACCCCAGGAGCTCGAGGGGGAGACGGGGCAGTGCGCTCCTCCCACCAAGCTCCCACTCACCTTCACAAAAGTGTTGACGGCCATGATGGCCATGTCGGGCTGGCTCTTGGCATAGTTCATCAAGTAGAGGTACACCAGCTTCTTCAGTTCCAGGTTGTCTGTCTGCATACAGTTTACCACGTCGGGGAAGAGGGCACTAGAAGGTCAACATGGCATCAGTGTGGGGAAGGCCAAAGAAAGAGGAAGATTTTTCAGGCAGCTAATGGGGCGGGGAGATGTAGGGAGACAGTGGATAGGAGGGAAGGAGAAAGATAACAGGACTGGCCAGTAAAAGGGAGGGCATCAGCTATACTCTGTTACCATGGTAGAAATGGAATTCCAAAGGGTGATTTTAAAAGCAAAGTGACTCCTCTGTTCTTTCCCAGGGTTCAAACATGAGCTCTGGAGCCCATGAGACCTGGCTCAAACCCAGCTCTGTCTCTTGTTACTGTATGAAGTTGGGAAAATTCCTTCATCTCCCCCTCCAGCCCACGAGTCTGTGCCTCATTTGCAAGACAGGTGCAACAAAACCCCATTTCACAGGGGCCCTGTGTAATTAAAGAAGACAATATACTTGACATCTGGGAGGTGGTAAATAAATGAAAATGACTGTTTTTGCTTCCCTAATACTTAACGTGGCCCTTATATTGGGCTGTTGGTTCTGGAGGGTTGTAGGGAAGCAGGGAAGAGCTATGCTGCTTTCACCACAAAGGCCAGCTCAGACGCCCCCTAAAATTCAGCCCAGCGTGTACAGAGCATGTGCTATACGCCAGGCTTGGCACTACGGGCTGCAGGTATGTACCTGATCTCATTTAAAAGCCCCAAGAAGCCAGGGGATTATCCCCATTTTATAGAAGATAATATGAGGCTCCTAAATGTCAAATAAGCTGCCTGAAGAGCCAGGTCTGACTCCAAAGCCCACGCTCAGGATGGCTGTTATTCTGGGTGGACCCGTCCCCAATGTGGTACCCACAGTCCCGGAGTCACAGGCCCCTTGAGATGAGAAATATGGTTAGACATCAATTTTCTGTCTCTGGAATCCTCCCCTCCCCTCTGCAGTCTTGTGATTTTATGGGTAAGAACACGGTAACAGAGACTTAAGAGGTCAAAGGGAACTTCCTGAGCCTCAACAGGTAGGAGACCAGTCAGTGCTAAAAGTGACAGATCACCTTGGAAGATGAAGAATGACACGCGAGGAAGAAAGCGGGGGTGGGGTGGGGCGAGGGGTGCGGGGGAGAGGAGGCACAGCTGATGAGCCCAGCTTGCTCTTTTGGGCCGTCACGTCAGCACAACAAGCTCATGTGAGATGAAGAACAAAGAGGCTTCCTCTGTGCGGAGGTGACAGTGGTGTCCTACTTGAAGGAGACTGGCTTTGTCCCAGAAGGAACCTGACTTGGAAGGCGGCCCTGTTTTCCGGCAGACGCCTGATCCCTTTGCCACTCTGTCTTCAGCAGGTCCCTCCCCTGCAGTGCTATCAAGATCCTTGCTCCCCGAGGGCGGCAATGGGACAGGGCAGTCCACGGAGAAGCCTGGAGCAGTGGGCTCCTGCTGTGGGACCCGGATGAGGAGCTGCCCCACGTCAGCACCCAGGCCTAGGAAGCAGGTGCTGGGCACCACGAGGGCACAGAGGAGAGAGAACGGGCAAAAGCCACCCGGATTTGGATTTCAGAAGAGCTGGGCGTGAGTCCTAGTTCTGCCATTAACCATGTGACTATTGGGGAGTCATTGTACTTCTTCTTTATTTGGTTTCTTTGAAAGTAAAAATATCATTACCTACCATACAGGAATTGTAAGGAACTGCTGGGAAAACATCTGCAACTGTTCTGCAGATTCTCAAACACTGTGCAAGTGCTAGGTTGTTGTAAAACCCACTCCCTGCCCTTGGGGACTTTACAATGTGGTGGGCAAGTAAACACAAATACACACACGAGGAGAATAGTCTAGAATTAGTACCAGGTGATAGGAACATAGAGCAAACGCTGTGTGTTCAAGGCAGTGGGCTGGGATGCTGAAGGGATGCAGCAGGAGACCTTGAGTGGGTTTTCAAAATGGAAAGAAAAGCTGCGTAAATGAAAAAGGGGAAAGGGACATTCCAGGAAGGAGAAAAGCACGAGCAAAGGTGGGGCAGCAATTCTACACGTGATCTGCCCCAGCAACCAGACGCAAACCAGAGGCTGCCAGTTAGTGTCAAGCTGGACAAATCCAACATGCAGGTATGTTTTCCGTGCGCACTGTTCATTTCTTTAATACCATCTGGTAATCTAAAACAGGGAGATTGAAAATGGAAAATCCAACTTCTCATTCTTTTTAAAAAACCAGAAGACCTGGCCACACTGGGTTCATTTTCCCCAACAGGCAGCGATCCTCTGGAGTTTCTGACAGGGTTCACGCCATGTCCACTTCCCCGCATGTGGCCTTTTTGACCTAGTTCACTCACTCACTCCATTACTGCCTGACCCCATCCGCACTTGAGCTCGTGCCCCTGGTGCAAATAAAGCCTTCTGGTTGGAAAGGAAGTTTGGGAGGGAGCTGGATGAAGGGAGACCTGGGTGCCTAGAGAGACCCTAAAGGAGATGCCACGCAGCCTCCTCCTGCACACCTGACATCTTTGCCCACGGTCATCGATGCGATCACTTTCTTCACCGCCTCCTTCTTCTTCTCCTTCTTGTCACTGTTGAGCTCTGCCTTCAGCTCGAAGATCTCCCCTAAAAAAGGAGGCAGGCAAAAAAGGAGTGGTCTATCCCCACCCTGCCAGAGGGAGATTCCCAGTCCCCAACTTCCCCCAGAGTGGGAGGGAAGCACATAAGACACTCCATGCTGCTGGCTGAGGGCAGCTTTAGGCCCCGGTCTCAGGTGGAACAGGCAGCAGAGAGAAACACCTGCTAGGAGAGGAATTATCAAGATGAAAGCTTGGAGATCACACTGTATTGAGGAGAAGAACAGTGGAAGCTACAGATGTTCTGAGAGAGACAAAAAGCAAGAAGGCAGGTCCTGCTCAGCCAGATGGCTGAAAACACACAGAGGGAAGCAAAGTCCTCCTCAGCCACCCTTCCCAAAGCCCTCAGGGCGGTGTGTGATGGAATCTGGGGACTTAAGGTCTGAGGGGAGGGGGTAGGATTTGCTCAATTCCCACACTTGGCTTTTCCTGTTTTCCTAGAACTTCTAGTTAAAACAGCTCACTCAGGGTTTCACTTCCTGAGACACAAGAGGTTGCTCAGCTCTGAAAACGGGAATTCAGCTGCCCCACGAGGGATCTAACATGTAATCAACTGTTTTTAGGAACTTTATCTGGAAAAAGAAAATGAGGAAGTAGGGTTGTCTGGGGCCCTGCCATGAAGAGATAGTCAGGACGCTGATGAACCTAGAAAAAGGTTAAGAGGGCAGACTTTGGAGGGACAGGCCTCCCACCCTCAGAACAGCAGCCGCCAGCCTTTCCTGAGCTTTCTCTAAGCCAAGTACCCCTCTAGCTTATTCCCCCGCTTTCTGTCATTTCATCCTCACAATTCTGCATTTTGCCCCATTTCCCTGCCATTTTATAGATGAGCAAATGGAGGCTGCAAAGAGTTCAGTAACTTGCCCAAGTAACACAGCTGGTAGGAAGTAGGCCAAGACTCAAAACCAGGTCTGCCAGCTCCAAAGCCTGTATGCTCAGGCTGACCCAGGACACACACTTTGCTTCTCTGGACCTATTTCCTCATCTGTACTCTCGACCTTGACCAGGGCACTGGATTTTCCCATTTAACAGTCCGATGTGACCCTCTCATTTCAGGTCTGGCACTCAGTGGCCTGCACTAAGGGTGGCCACTATTACTAATTTACCATGAGACCCGCTGCCTTGGCCAGCTCTTTTGTAGAATAAGAGTCCTAGGCTTCCCTCCCAAGTTACTTGGGGTGGGGGTAAAGCAGACTGTCACGTGAGGGTAAGTGCACAGGGAGTTCTAGACAAATTTACAGTGAGAAAAAGAAAACTAGCAGGTTTTTATCATAACTGAACAATATGGTGTTCAGCAAAGAACTCCAAACAAGGTTAATTAAGAATACACAGCACAGCCTGGGGCAAGGCCACAGTGAAGATATTGCTCAACAGAGCCAAGAGGAATCTGTAGACCTTGAAGATCAAATTCATGGCTCTGTTGGGCTGAAGGAACCCGTGCTTTTCTCCAAGAGACAGAGAGGGCCATGTCTCTCAGCTATAGAGTCCAACAGACCACGATGGCTTTGAGCCTGGGCCCCACTGCAGGGCTGCCCCTGCTTTGCTGGAAGCCTTTGGCTGGTTACAGTACAACTGGCTGCCAATTGAAAGATCTAGGCCTGAGTCCCCTTGTCCCCCAGAAGGCTGGTAAGGTGAACCTGGGATCTGCCTGCATCTGAATGTCTCCCCTTCTCAGTCCCACACAAGGCATCTGATTCTCCTACCCCACTGCCTCCCCGCTAGCTGAGGCAGGTACCATCATCTGCATCTCTCATCAGAGCTGTGGTACTAGCCTCCCGGCCTCCCTCAGCTTCACCCCCTTCACTTCTTTTTAGAATCTGCCTTGGACCTGCCCTTGCTTAAAACCGTCACTGATGTCAGATTTGGACCTAGGCATCTCTCTACAGACATTCCCCTCAAAAGAAAACACACAAAACCCCAGCACTGCCCCCCAATACACTCAGCACTAAGCTCATCCCCTCCGGCTGGGCTCGCCAGGCCCTGATCCCCGCACCTCTCCAACCTTCCTTCCATCACACTCTTGAGTAACTTGGGCTGAAGTGCTTTCCTTTCCCTGAATGTACCAAGGGCACTCACTCCGCTCCCCTCTGCAGCCCCACCCCCTTTATCTAGCCAGGTCCACCCAGGCCTCTCCCACAGCCTCCTACACTTCCCTTATCATGGCACCCACTGCCTCTTGGAGGGATTACTACTTAATAAACTGTCTTCTCTGCTCAACCACCAGCACAGCCAGTTTAGAGACTGTCTCCTCCACTGTACATGGAAGGTATTCTATAGAATTGGCTGGACCAATAAACGAAATGCCTGAGAAGGGGCAGCTGACCCAACGACGACTCTTCTAATCTGCTTAGCAGGCATGTGCCAATCTCACTTGGAAGGAAGCAGAGAGGAAGGAAGGGCCAGTCAGAAGATGCTTACAGGGTCAAAGCATATCTGCCAGCTGCTACAACAGCCTCCGTTTCCCGAAAAGCAGAAACAACCACAATATGCAACAATATAAGATGAGCTTAGCAAATTTCAGTGCAGCGACTCAGTAAACTAATACTGAGTGGTCATAACTGTGGGGAAACGTTTATGATAATGTCAAATGAAAAACAGAACATAAACGCTGACTTCAGCGACATCAAACACGCGCCCTCGGATAAGGACGAGACACACATTATCGCTGTGGGGCCACAGACAGCGCTCTATACCCTCTGTCCTCCGGGAAAAACACATCATATTTAACAGTTTGAAGCCATGGGGAACAAAGGGGCTCTTTTTCTGCACTAGGAGCTAACGCTCTTCCCTTCTAGAGTTCTAAAAGAAGCAGTCAATTTCTTACACCACCAACAGTTCAGTTTTCTGGAGCCACCGGGTTAAAGGTGCTCTGGGTAATACCCATGACTCCTTCCAGGCCCCAGGTCACCCCCCGTGAGGAGCAAGCCGAGGGGTGGGCAGGGAAAACGTAGGCCAAGACCCCACAATGAAACAAAACAGTACCTTTCTTGGTCGTGGTGAAATATTTTGAGTCAGTCATTTTGGTCCTTTATCTGTGGCCAGACTCTGCAAGACAGAAAAGAGGGGTGACTTTCCGTTGTGTTCCATTCCATTTTCAGTGGTGGAGCACAGGAGGAGGCAAGAGGGATCCAGCACACATGTGGCACGGGAAGATAGCTTCTTCTCTCTCCACTGGGCAAATGGACTAGTAGATAAATGGCTGATCAAATTTTGGAAGGCAATTCTGAAGGATCTATCAAATTTTTGAATGGGCATACCCTTTGACCTAACAATTGTACTTCTAGGAATCTCGCCCACAGAAATATCTGCACAGGATGTAAAGGTTTTACTGCAGCACTGCCCATAACAATGCACCACTGGAGATAACTTCAGTGCCCATCGATAAGGGAACGGCTCCATACTCGGGAAGAGTTCACAGATTCGAAAGCACCGCACAATCACGGTGACAGCAGCCCCTTCGTGACCACTCTGCTCAGCACTGGTCTAAGGGCTCACGCAGGTGAACTCATTAGAGCCTCATCACAGCCTCACCAGGGTACTGTCATTGCCCTACAAAGTCAAATGAGCTTGGAAAATGTCAAGTTTAAATGTCAAGCTATGGAGATTCATTCTCCCCTCAGCTTTTCCAGCTTCTCTAACAGGGATATGCATCATTCATCTCTAGAGAGGGCTGGCATCCATACGCTGCAGACCCTACAGTGTTCCCCAAATCTAACTGGACAGTGCTCTCAAAGCACCTCTCAGGACATCTCCTAGAGTAAAACAGTGTGAAATGCTCTTCAAAGGCAATAAGACAAAGAAAGTACCCGGGCTTGTTGAATGAGAACTCATTCAACAAGCATTTATCGGCACCTACTGTGTAACCTCAATAGTTCCTCTTGGTCAACAGATGAAAGATAAAAGAAGCTTTGTAGGAGCCAAGTGCCCTGGATACATGGCAGAGACTTCTGGGATTGTTCTAACATTTATTAAGAAGCTATTATTGACTGAGCCCCTCTCAAAGTCAGGGGTTTTACACACATTCTCATTTAATCTTACCAATAAGGTAACTGCTTTTAACCCCATTTTTACAGATGAGGAAACTAAGGCCCAGGTAGGATAAGTTACTTGCCCAAGACCACATGGCTTGTAAGTGGCTGGACTGGGAGACCATTTCAGGTCTGAGCTCAGCATCTGTACTCTATTAATGAAGGAATTCTGCTTCCCCCTTCTGAGAGGGAGGACAGAGCCTGGCAGTGGCTAAGGACTCAGTCCAAAACACCTCGAGACTTTCAAGTGTCATCTTCCAGTCTTACCTGTAGTTTCACACGGTAAGAAAACTACACAACCCCCAAAACAGACATTTAGTTGGAGAAAAGTCACTCGCTTTGTCCTTCTGTTGCCTCTATGGAAGAGACGCAAACATGTAACCCATGAACATCTTCCTTCAATTCATTACTATGTGGGGGAGAGATGGTGGGAGGGGTAAGAGGGGTTAAGAATCATTTCAAAAGTCTCTGGAAACAAAGCCAACATAGCTTCTCTTCAGCCCAACTGTATTTTTCCAGACTAAGCTTGTATTTATGGCAGGATGGCAATGCGGCTGCTCTCCAACTGAGACAGCCATAGATTTTGTTTCAGTAATCAATGGAAAACAAATATGTACCGTCTTGGGCTGCCTTAAGTCCTTTGTGGGTCCTAGGATAAAGGAACAAAGGCTTGGCTGATAAAATAGGATAAAGAAAACGACAGAATTCTACTTTCCTTTTGCTTTGCAAGGTTGAAAAGGGATGATGGTACTTTTCTATGGGAACTACAGGAAAGCACAGAAGAGCCCGCTGCATCCGACGATGCCAGTCCTGCAATGGGGACGCTAAGTGCCACTCCAGGCAGCAGGAGTCAGGGCTGTGGACAGATCCACAAAGGGAGGACCCACATGGGTCTGGTCCACAGCTCCATCTGTCCTCCCCATTCACGCCCGGCCCAGGGAGCCACAGCTGGCCAGTGTTCAGTTGATATTGTTGAAAGAAATGAAAAGGGGCCACTGAAAATCCCAGGGAGCCTCAGCCTGCTCTTTGACAGCTCTGTTATGTAACTATTTGGCATTTATTTCCTACAGCAGTTTACTTACACTAAACACAGTTTTCTTTTCAGCGCACATAAAGCCGTTTTACCAGAGAAAACTCCCCAACCTAGAGGTTCTTTTTGGAGCTCTGAGAACGAGCAGGTAAACAGACATAACAGGATGTCTGTCACACAGTAAAGGGCTGCATGGCTTCAGAGGTCACAGGCTTGAGAGCACAACTGGCAGAGGTATTATTCCAAACTGTTTCTCAAGGTTAAGTTTAGTCTAAGAAGAGGGATCAATGAAGGCAAAAGGGGCTAAAAATTACAGGCCAAAAGAATCATAGAAAGTAACATGCAAATAATGCCAATGTTAAATCTAGAAGGAAATCAAAATGAACAAAGCAAATACTACCTTAGATGACTAACTTCAGCACTGCCCAGAAATTCTTCCTTCTCCAGTAGAGGAGGGTGTCAGGGGCTTTCCCCTGATCTGCAGGCACAACACAATTATCCGGGGGCCCTCAATTCCCAGAACATAACCTGCTGCTGACAGATTTGTGTTGTATGCAGTCAACCAGGTGGAGAAAAAGGTGGGAAATTTGGGGGATTAAAAAAAGCAACAAAGCTGTAGAGTCAGTCAGGTCAAAACATCACAGCTGCTGACACCCCTAGAGCGTTGGGCTTTCAATGACACGCTTCCTTTTACAGGTGCTAAGCAACTGTACTCACAAACTTCAACTGCCAACCAGTGGGCTGGCGCTGGTTGCCTCTTTGCTCTGCAGTATCTATTTTGCATATCCCTCTGCAGAGGGCCCGATGGGGCTGGTGATGCAGAAATCAGATCCCTCTGAAATTCTTTCACATACAGGAAATTAGAGGAGGAAGGAGAGGTGGGGAGAAGTGAAAATGCTTTTGCAAAGCCCACCCAGGGCCCAGATTAGAAAAACCTCACTTCACTGTGAAAAATCTCCTACACCCTGTTGATCTACTGAAGGTGATTATTTTATTGTGTCCTTTCACTGCCTCTTGGATGTCAGTGCAAGAGAGATTTTTCATTCTCTTTGCAGGAATGGAAAAAAACGTACAGTTCCGTCCTAAAGGAGCTCCGACTTGTAGAAGCTGCAGGAAAGACTGTGCTGGCCTTGCTCAGCTGTCCCCATACACCGCCATCCTACTAACAGAGGCCAAAGGGGCTAAGACCTTGTTCTTGGATGAATTTGATCGTGTACATGAGCCACAACAGAACGCAGGCAGCCAATTTAGGCAAGAAAAAGCTTAGGGTCTGGATTCCATCTTTGGAAGTCGCAGAGCACATTTAAAAAAGCAATTTAATTGGAGGGAATTTTTGGTTCAGAAACTGTTCTGGCCAGTGTGATGAGTCACTTTTGCTAAGGAGACCCCTCAACTGAGCATTTACAGGCCAAGGAATGGCTCAAGGGGATGGCATAGTCCAAATGAAGAGAGGAGCACACGGGGAAGGGCTGGTTTTGTCTCCAAGGAGCCCTGCTGCGATCCTGCCTTAAGTCTACCTTCCCACACCCATCCGAGGAAGATGACTCTGATGCCACAACCCCAGTCCAGTTCCTGTTCATCTGACTTTTTTTTTATATCCTATTAACATACCTGCTTCCCCTGCCACTAGGAATAAAGCCTGAAATAAAGTCGTTTTCTCTTAGGTTTTCTAGAATTGTAACGACGTCCCTGGTGAGAATCACTGGCATGCTGGCCAGGGACAAACATATAACGTAATCTAAGAGTGGAAAACAGGTCCCAGGAAGAAAAGGGGAGGGGGAAAGAACTCGTATGTTCCCAGCGAAAGACTCTGGATGGTTTTCTTTGGGATTTTAGCCACTGAAGTGAGGGTTAGGTTTAAGGAAAAACAAAAGTCTTCACATATCTAAATGTGATTTTATGAACAAGAGATAAAGAATACCTTTCTGTGTTTTAAGCTAATGAAATGAATTTAATCTATAAAAATATGTTAAGAAAATAAGTATTGACTATATTTTAACTTTTCTCTAGTTCTCAAAGTTGCTAATGACAATTAATGACCTGTAAGGGAAAGAGTGCTGAACCAACTAAGGTTACAGTTCACTTCGTCTCTATAATTCAACTTCCCCTCTTGAAAATGGGGACTTCACCACCTGCTGCTCTACTTATTGCACGTATTTCTTCTGATGGAATCATGTGAGAATGAAAGCGAGTGTTAATGTGAACACTGTAAATATTGGGTGGTTCCATTTATATAAAATTCTTGAATAAGCAGCAGAGGCAAAAGCAACCTACAATGATGGACATCAGCTCAGTGGATGCTTCTAGGTGGGAAGGCCTGACGTGAAGGGGCCACGAAAGAACTCTAAGGGTGACAGATATGATCTGTGTCTTGATGCAGACACTGGCCAAACTGTATACTTAAGAGCTGAGCATTTCACTTGATGTAAATTGTACAAACATTAATTTTTTAAAATAACAATGTAAAACCCCCCAACGTTAGAGAAGAAAAATAGAACACTGTATAACCCAGAGGAAATAAAGCCTTTGTGAGCTGACATAAAATCATTTAAGTCTTAAAAGATCTATGAATTCAATTATGTAAAAGTCAAGTTTTTCTGCATGGACGAAAACATAAAAAAACACAAGACATATGATAAACACACACAAAGAAATTTGCATCACATCACAGACAAAAGCCTATTTTCCTTAACACATAAAAAGTGACTACAAATAGGACAATGACAAAGGATAAGGCCTGTTCATAGAAAATGAAGCGCCATGGCTTAAGCTTGCTGATAATAAAAGAAATGGAAATTGAAACTACAATGAAATTCCATCCATCAGCTTGGTAAAGACATAAAAGTCTAATAACACTGCATGTTGGTGCTGATGTGGGAAAACAGATACCTTCATACAGTGCTAATGAGTCTAAATCGCTACAGTTTCTATAGCAATTAGCCTTTGACCCGGCAATTCTGCTTCTAAGAATTTATTCTATTATAAACGTACAAAACTATGCATATAGTTACTCATATAGCATCCTTTGTAATAGCAAAATATTGTAAACACCTTAAGTTGTCTTCCATAGAGGACTTGTTTAAAAAATTAGGGCACAGCATACAGACATATGGAATACTACACAACCAAGTAAAAGAATGAGGCAGTTCTACACGTGCTGGTGCAACACTCTCCAAGATCTGAAGTGAACAATGCAAGATGTACAAGTATATGTAGTTTACTACCATTTCTATTAAAAATAAAAATATGAATATTAATAAAACATAAATACCCATGTTTGCAAATACATCAACTGTCCTTGAAAGGGTAAACTAGAAAAGTTAACAGTGGTTTCCTCCAGAAAGGAAGGTGGATTACCAAAGGATGGACGAGAGACTGACTTTCATCAGTCACCTTTTTATGTCTTGGGAATTGTATATCCTGTGCCTGCATCACCTTTCTTATGAATATAATACAGTTTGGAAAACAATGGTGCATCTACCCCAAACTCCCACGCTCATCCTTTTCTCTCAGCTCAAACACCACTGCACCAGAGGAGCCTTTTCTGGCCCCAGAGGGCAGAGGCCTCCTGACATCTGACTCAACTATCGTGGACTTTTCCACAGCCCTTCTCACGCCTCTTACTTTGGGATTTGTCCTGTTTAATGCTGTCAACCCAGTGACTGGCACTATGCCTGGCACATTCCAGGAGCTCACCAAATGTTTGCTGACAAAATGAAGGAAAACACAGGTTCCCAGAGAAACTACAAAACCAAGGGCCCATAACAGATCAAGACAAGATTCTCCGATGAGTGCCAGACACTGACGACTGGGCAGACCAAGAACATAAGGTTTTGCAGTTAACGTTCAACAAACATGGCAAGGCATCAGTGCCAAGATGGCTGCCAAGAAATCTAGCTTTACTACCAACAGCTGTGTGATGCTGGGCAAATCCCTCCATCTCTGAGCTTCACTTTTACCAATTGTCAAACAAGATAATTCAGATTAATGGCTTTTCAAGCCCCTCCTTGCTTTTAAACCACTTAAAACAAAAGTGTAACTGCTCTGGTTGCTGTAAGAGTGGGGTCCTAGAGCCTGGCTCAGTCCACTATGCCCAACTCCCAACCCCCTCACCAGGGGCCCTCCAGACCAACCCATAGTCCCATGGGACCGTTCGAAAATCAGTCTAGTAAATGACAGACAAAGTCTCTCCACATCTCACAATCTAGGACAAACCCATTTCCTCACCAATGAGTGCTCTTCGTGGGTACCAAACAAGAGGAAATGGAGCATGATCATTCTCAGAGCACAAAAGATGTTTCCAAGAGGACAAAAGAGAAAAATTCAGAATGCAGCCAGGGCCAGCAAACATTAGGTTTTCAGCAGGAAGGAAAGGAGCAACAAGCCAAGCAATTGCCCAGATGGCAGCCAACGGCCCGGGGAAGGCCTGTTCTAGGCTCAGGGCAGTGACTCAAGTTAGAGCAGCCCATGCTCTGCGGCCGGATGAGGCACGTCGCAGCACTGGCACGTCGCAGCACTGGCACAGCGCACTGCACGCTCGGGGACTTAACAAGGGGGACGACTGGCACTGTGAGATCAGCCAGAGCAGAAGCTACAGGAAAGGCAAAGGGAGAGACACTCGGCAAGGTCTGATCCAGCTGCCAAGACCCATCTCTGAAATCAAGGCTACTCAGGCAGGGAAAACCGATTCCAGAAAGTCTGTGTTGATGGCTTCCAACGTCAGTGTTGAAATTGTTACTGTTAAATCCTTGCCTGATGAAGAGCTGTTCAGAAACTTGCTCCGAGGCACAGGTTAGCTCAAGGACAGGCAAGACTAAGCGAGGAAGTGAATAAAAGGGGCCACGTGTCTTCGTTTGGAACAGAAAAGCCAAACGTTGATCATCCCAGTGTTTTGCTGTTTCAGTTCTGTCTCAAGAGCAGAGGTTGATTTATTCCACAAATATTCCCTGACTCTATGCCATGTTCTGGATTGTGTCTCTGCCCCACGAAGCTTAGGGTTTAATAGAGATGATAACTCCACTCACTACCCAGTAACACCTCTCCTCACCTGTCCAATAGTCTTTTAAAAAGGAAAGGTCCTCATGGGTAAGTACTAAAGTTCACTTTACAGCCAGGGGAAACAGGTAAGGCCAATTCAAAGAGTAAAAGGTGAGTCAGCAGTAGAGAAACAAGATTTCAGACTTTCTCTCCGAGACAATGGAGTCACCAAACTCAGACAGATAGGCTCTTTCAAGTCAGCTCAATAACTATGAAAAAATGAGCTGTGTTCCTCCTCAGGCTTGGCATGCAATTCGGAACCAAGGTGGCAGTACTGTAGTGATGGCAAACGGAGGTCTGCTATGAGCCAAATACTAGGTACAGAACTTCAAATTTAATCCTCACAATAATCAGTGATGGTATTGATAAAATCAGAAGTTTACAGCTGAGGAAACGGAAGCCCAGAAAGGTCATGGCATCTTCCTGGAGTCACACAGCCAGAAAACGGCAGTGCTGCCATTCTCCGCCCTTACCCCATAACGAGGTCCTGCTTGCCCCGCTGTCAAGCGAGGCAACTCCTCCCTGAATGAAGCCCTGGCAGAAACGCACACACTCCAGGCCAAAGGGTACGGGAAATGTGTTGCCACATGTCCCTCCAGTCCCTTGAATGCTGAATGACAGGTTATTTTAGGGCCAGCCCATCCAGTTTGGACAGTGAGAACACCACGTTTGGTACCTACCGTGCCTAGTGAAAGCCTGCCTAGATGAGCTTACTGGGTTATGGGCCTCCTGGGATCTGGATGAAAATTGATTGGTCAAAATCAATCTCCTGAGACCTATTAGCAATTAAAGCCTCAAATGAAAAGGAACTAAAGGAGGCAAATGCCACAATGCAAATGTCCCTATAGCAGCACTGAGTCTCTAGAACCTAATTTTAGAACCAGGTGCTAGTTCTCAACTACCTACAAGCAGTAATGTGTGGAAAGATCTGCTGTGAAGAAAAAGGAAAGCTCCTCTGGACTTGAAAACACAAACAAACTGGGGCTTCTTCTGAACAATACTTGAATTAATCAAGATGAGGAAAAAGACGCCAAAGACTACAGAATAAGGTTCCTTAAACTCTGTTTTCCCACTTATACAATGGGAACACTTTCTGAAGATCTGTCAGGTTTCACAGTCGTCCATTCAGCATGTCACAGAGTGGAGTACCGCTGGCTCTGACTGAGACTGTACCCCACACAGAAGCACAGCACACAGCAGACTAAGGAAAGTCTTCTCCCAGTGGTTCTGACAGATTCTGAGGCCAGGTAAAGGAGTGCAGGTGAGCAGCAGAGGGACGATGCCTTCCAGCTCACTGCCATCAATGCTCAAGAAGGGTTCTGAGACCGGTAGAGAGTCAAGGGAAACCCTCTTAGATGAAGGCTTGCCTAAACATGAAAAGATGGGGCAGATTTGGAAAGGGAGGGGTGAAGGTGACTTGGAGAAGACCCCACAAGACGCCAATCTAACAGGAAGCTGACTGAGAATAACTAAACCACCAGCTGGGGTGCAGGCTCTGTACTAGGTGATTTATAGCCCCCCTGTCCTTTAATTCTCAAGGTAACATGTTTCAAAATGAGGAATTAGAGGTGCTGAGAGAGGAGTGACTTACCTAAGGAGAAAACAAGCACGCGTGTTCAGGAGTCTGTGAGACCCTCTGCCTGGCTAAAGGCCAGGACTTGGAAGGGAAGGAGCTGATGAGGTAGCAAGCAAGGAAGGATGAGATTCAAAGATGGGCTTGGGCGCCAGAGCGTGTTGGATCCTGGCGGCAGAAGATGCAGCGGTCCTGGCCAACGAGAAGTCTCACGCAGACTAGCGTGGCCACTGCACACCGCGCCCTCCTCCTGGAAACCCGTTCTTCCCGTGGATTCCAGGATGCCATGTCCTCTGCTTTCCCTCCTACCCCACTGTCTGCTGCTCCCCGTCTCCTTTGTTAATGCGTCCTCCTTTCCCTCTCCTTCAACACTGGCGTGCCCAGGGCTCCTGCCTGGTACCTCTTCCCTTCTCCATCTATGCTGTCTCACCTCTTTGGTGACGTCGTCCAGTGTCAAGGCTGTAAGTATCATCTACGTGCTGACAACTTGACAGCCCCAGGCCCAGCCTCTCCCCATATACCCAAACGGCCTAACTGACATCTAAACTTGACTGTCTACATGGCTAACAGGAGGCTCAAACCTAACCTGACAAAAACTGACCTCCAGTTCCCCAACTGGCTCAGCCTGCAGTCTTCATTACGTAGTTACTGCCAATATCATCTTTAACAGGTTCTCAGGCCAGAAACCTTGGTTACCCTTGACAACACACACTCTCTCGCTCATATCCCACATCTAATCTATCGGCAAACCCTACTGGGTCTGACTCGAAATGAATCCAGAATCCAGGAAGCAGCGTTTCATCAGCTCCATCACGCCCAGCAGGCCACAGGCCACTATCGCCTCCCATTGGGCTGCTACCAAAGCTGTGTCCACACTGCCCCCCACAACCCACCTCAGCCACAGGCAGAACAATCCTATTACAGTCTAAGCCAGCGGCACACCTTTGCTTAAAATCCTACAACGGTCCCCCGTCTCTCTGAGTAAAAGCCAAAGTCCCCATCCTGGCCTCATGGCCTCTGAGGCCCGGTATGTGATGTACACCCCCTTCTGTCTCTCTCACACACACCCTCCCTGCCACCACCTCTTCGAATTCTTCTCGCACTGTTCTCTCCATCACTCCCTCAGGTCCAGCCATATGGGCCTCTTTGCTGACCCTTGAACAAAACAGGCATGTTTCTACCTCAGGACCTTTGCACACATGGTTTACTTTTCCAGGGAGGCTCTTTCTCCAAATAGCCTCATGACTTAGTCTCTCACCTCATTTAAATCTTGGCTCAAATGTCACCTTCTGACTGAGGCCTTCTCTGACCACTTTATTTAAAATTGTATACATCCCCAACCAACCCACCTCACTTTCTAGTCTTCTTTCTCATCTTGTTTTGTCTTCAAAGTACGTAATACCAACATTCTATAAAATGTATTTATATTGTCTATTGTTTTCTCCCTTCACACTATAAATTCCACGAGGAGAAGGATTTTGTCCCTTTTGTTCACTACTGCAGTCCCAGCTCCTAGACTGCTACCTGGCAAATAGTAGGGACTCAATAAATATTTGAATGACTAGTGCTGAACTCACCTCTCGAGGAAATCTCACATTCTGTAAAACCAGTCACAGGGTTTGCCAGGATCAGAGGATACATCTGATGTGGTTGTCAAGCTATTTTGACAAAATCGAAATTGAAAATGCCAAACCCCATCGCCGGTTTTACAGCCAATAAATGTAAGTAAATAAATTATAAGAGGGAAAAGAAAGGGCAGAGGGTAGACGATCAGGCAGCAATGTCTCTATTGGGAGACATGTTCAGGCCACTTCCCTCAGGGAGGCCAGACCACCGTCCCCTGCTCCACAGGCATCAGCTCACAGAGTAACCAGAACTGTGGGAGGTGGGGGACAAATGCTGGGGGAGAGGCTTAACGGGGCTCTGACACAGGCTATGAAGTGAGCACAGCTGGGCCCTTCCCTCTGCCTACAAGCCCTCAGGCCCACGGGAACGTCTGCGTTCTTCTCACTGCCTTTGCACATGCTGAGCCTCTGCCTGGATTATCCCGTCCGGCTTTGAGAGTGGCTGCTCCAACTTACCCTTCAAATCTCAGCTTAGATGACATCATATCAAAGATACGATCCCTGCACGCACTAAGTAGCAATTTTTCTGTCCTCACCCCCTAGTAGTCCTATTGAGACGTTTGCTGACCAGCTCCCGCAGTTCATAAACAGGTCTACATGCCGGGGCTGCAGCAGTGAATGAAACAGACAAAAACCCTTCCCTTCATAGAGTACACATCCTAATGGCAGACGGGACCCTAAGCAAGACAGACCAGTGAAATGCACAGCATCTCGGATAGTGATCCAGTGCTACGGAGCAAAGGAGAGCAGAGAAGGCTAGGGAGTGTGGGGGAGGGGAGGTTGAAATTTAACTAGGGAGGCCACGGAAGGCCTCCTTGAAGTGACAGGTGACACTGTCCAGGCATAAGAAATAGTCAGGGCAAAGGTTGGAGTGTACCTGGCCTGCTTGAGGAACACGAGGAAGGTGACATGGCTCAAGCTGAGTGAGCAATGAGGGGTGTAGGGGGGTATGAGATCAGATGAGAATGGAGGGGGCCTTCCAGATCCAGGTAAGGACTCTGGCTTTTACTCTGAGTGAGCTGGGAGCCACTGAGGATTCTGAGCAGGAGTCCCGAAATCTGACTTACATTTTAACAGATGCTGGCTGCTAATGCTTCTGTTTCCCTCATGGCTTATCAGCTTTTCTAATTTTTAATATTTGTTCTCTATTTCTTCTTTGTCTTTCTCCCCCATTAGAATGTAGTAAGCAGCCCAAGCCAGAAACTGTCTGGCTTGTTTACCTATCCTCACACTTAGCCCAGTGCCAGGCACACAGCAGGGTCTGAAATTAATACTGAATGAATGAATGTTGGATGTATGAAGGTTCTGTCCTCAGTGTCTCAACATCCAGCCACCCAGCCCTTGGCAATCAGAGAATAAAGACCAAAGAAGCTGACTCAACAGCGGGCTATAACGAAATTTTGTCATTCCACTCTCAATATGCTTAAGACCCCAAAAGCAATTAGGGTGTGGTAAAAAGTATGTGCTATCCAAGTCTATGCCTCTACAGAGCTCAGCTGTAACTAACGTTTTCAGTGCTGCAAATGAACACTGCAGGGTTGGTTTTAAAGCTTCTGAGACCTGACTTCCAAATCTGCCACCTTCCAGCTCAAGTCCACAGAGGAGATGGTAACCTGGGGAATCAGACTAAGGCATCCAAGCGGATGATAAACTCGGAGCACTCTGGAGTTGACCAGCCATACTTTTATCTTAACAGAAGAGGTCTACCGATTTCAGGGAGACCCTCCTAATGAAGGGCAAGCCCAAGGTCAAACCCAAGGCTAAAAACCCAAAAAGCATGAGGCTTGGAAGTCTAGAACGACAGTCAAGCTCTCCCTCAGCTCCATTAAATAACAGGAGACAATCCAAGAACAAAGGTTTGGGAAAGGAAAGGTGGCCACAGTACGTAGGACAGGGGCTCTCCAGGGGTCTGCACAAGATAACAGGTACAACATGCCAGAACTGTAAATGAGAATGTCACATACTTGAGGGGTTTGTGACCTAAAACATGTCAATACATACAAAGCTCTCAACAGTGGCCAGCCACCTAGTACTTGAGAAATGTTACTCACTATTACTACTATACAGGGAGAGACGTTACCACCAGCACCTCCCCAACCCCCAGGGCTCTGGAGGCCCTGAAGCACGTTGGTGGCTCACTGGGTGGTAGCAACAGTAGTTTGATAATAGTGAATACCACCACTGCTCAGATTTCTCCCTGTCCCCTGGGGTGACATGAGGATAGACAGGAGATCATCTGGAAAGTGCTTTGAATTTCTTAGGAGTTGAGGAATCCTGCCAATTCATTCATTTGTTCATTCACTGAACAATGACTGAGCACCTACCACGTGCCAGACATTTTACTAGGTGCTGGGGACACAGACAGGACAAGTCCTCTTCAAGAGTTAAGAGCCTTTTATGTAGAAGAGAGCCAAGTAAGCAATGACAACCCATTGTGATCAGTGCCACATCAAAGAAGGGCATCTAGTTCAGGCCTGCAGGGTAGGGGGGAATGACCAGATGGGAGGCACCAACAAGTGGTCCAGCAAAGGGGAGGATGGTGACAGGAAATGTTCAGGCAGTGGGAGCCGCAGAAAGCAAAGCCACAGAGGTATAAAGAGTTGGAGCTTGGGGGGAGGTGGGAGCGTGGAGTAGGAGCCAGGCAGGGGTCAGGGCCCAAAAGGCCTTGGATGCCATGCTAAGAAATGTGAGTTTAGCCTGAGGGAAAAGAGGAACCACTGGTGGATATGCAAGCAGGATTTTTTAAAAAGGATCCCCCAACTGCTCGCGTGATATTTTCTCTCTGGAGCTATTTGTGTCTCTGTGTGTGAAGAGAAAACGAATACAAAAACTGGGTTGTGATAATTTACCAGTGACCTATCTTCGATAAAAAGACCTGTTGCGAAAAAGAAACATCTTCAAGTAACAGAGGCCCCCTCAGCTTACAGAATCACACCAAAGAGCAAAACCCATACCCAAGCCATGTTTGCACACTGTCAGCACCTCAGGCTTTGGTGCCGGGCAGTGGGGTTTTCTGGGAAGTGAGCAATTTAGACTTGCCACAGTTTCAGAGGGTGATTAGAAAAAGACGTAAATCCAAGCCTAAAGCCAGCAGGACTAACAAACTGAACTTGTTCTGAAAAAGTTTTAGGAAGTGAAACCAGAAGGATAGAAGTCCTGTGTATATAAAGATCTCTGTTTGCAGAAGTAACACCCCACAAACCTGAGTGACAGCCTTCCTCAGACACAGGCCCCCAGCTGGCATCAACTGCCTAGGGTGAAGGCACCCACTACAATAACAGGCTCTGTACAAATTTCCTCATCTCACCCCAATACACACCAGTGCTGGGGGCAGGGGAAGGAAAGTGGTGGCCAGGATTATTTTAGAGCTGAGGTAAGGGAGGCCCAGCCTCAATAAATTGTCCAGGGCAAACTACCAGGAAGCTGCTGAGCTGGGGATGGGACCCAGGGCTGCCTGATGGGGAGATGGGGGTGCTGTTTCCATTATACACGAGCCCTCTGCTCAACCCCCACTCAGCAGATCATCTCTACACAACCTCTGCGGGATCTGATTCTTTGAGAACTAGTGAAGCTGCTTGTCATGAGTTTCTAAGAGATCAGAGGAGCCTGGTGGGCTCAACCCAGGGCAGGGAGTCAGATGCTCTGAGCTCTGCTCATGTTCCTACATCTGTGACAAGTTGCTTCATCTCAAATCCTCTCTTGGAAGGAGAGGGATAAGGTGACACTATTAAGTTTCTGTGAATTCAGTGGAACTAGGAGAACGGATCATAGAGTTAAAAAAAAAAAAGGTATTACAGTAATATTTACATCACAGCTTTCTTCAGAAGCATGTGGAAACCTTCCCGGGTTCATTAAGGCTTGTAACTCGCAGGAGTGGGTAGGAAGGCAGCACGTTTTTCTCCTGCTACTGTCAGGGAAAGTGAGCCAGAACCGGAGCAAGTACATGTCTGTAAAGGAACAAGGCGCAGACTCACAGAGCCTCGTTCTCAGACCACCGAGCCACCTCACGATATCCCAGGCAAGACGTGCTCTCCCCAGCCAAACAGTTATGGGGCCGGCACTTTTCTCCGAGTGACACGGACCCTTCTTTTGAGAATGTTCTTCAAGAACGAGGGCCAAAAGACCCCCTCGGGGTCATGTAGTTCCTCTCTTTATCCCAAAAGGAGTGCAGCTCAACCACGCTCAAGGAGAGTTTCTGAACAGTCTTAGAGTCACGGATAGTCCTGCTTTGTGTCTCCTAGTTCCCAACAGTCAGGAAAAACTTCCACTGGCCCTGAAAGGTTATCACAGCAATAGTCTGAAGGCTGTTTCGTCCTAAAGAACGTGAATCAAATGCCCCTTATGACTGTTAGATGAGAAGCAATAAGGCTACATTTTTACATAGGTGCAAATAAATATAATGACAGTTAAAGATATTAACTAACCCCTACACCCCAACCTTGATCCAGCCTCTTTTTTCTCTGCACTTTGTGGGGCCCTGAAAACCTGAGTGGGAACCCTGGCTCTGCCTGTACTACCCGACTGACCTTACCATGTGTGATTTAACCTCTCTGCATCTCAGTTTACTCACTGATAAAATGGGGATAACAGCACAAGTTGCTGTGAAGTTTATATGCTGCCTTGTAAGTCGAGTACTTAGCACAGCGCCTGCCGCACAACAGGGGCTCAATCACCAGCAGCGAGCTTTTGCATCCGTATTCTTAGCCTTATTACACACGCCCTCAGCTAACCTGTCTATGAGACACCAACACACAGACCAAACCCAAGGCTACCACGGAGCAGGCGGCTGTTTCTTGATTTTTTCCCCCCGCCTTTTCGAACCTTAGCAAAGAGATAAGGGCCTGAACGACGAGGAGGCCTCAGGATGGCCAGAGGGGTGAGTACAAAGGATACTAGGACCCGAAGGGGAGTTTCCCTTCTGGCCAGGCGCCGGCTCCTCGGGGCCTAAGTCTAGAAGTCTCTCTGGGAGGACACCTCAGGAGGGGCTGCGGACCTGGGGCGGCTGGAGTGCAGGCCCGCGGCCAGGTAGGCGCGAATGAATGAACCCGCAGTCCTTCAGCCTCGTCCGAGCCTGGGAAGCCACTCTACGCCCCTCTCGCGCGCCCCATCACCTCCGTGACCTATGACCCCGTAAACCCCTCACCTCAGACCCCCGACTCCCCGCCCACTTCTTCTCCGACCTCGCCGGACTCCCCGCTTCCTCACCCGCAGGTCCGAACGTCTCCTGGCAAAACCGCGCGGCTCGGCTGGGCAGCAAAATGTCCGCGGCCTCGTCCTCCCGCTCTCCCGGTGCGTCCGAGCTGCCAGCTGCTCCGAGCCCCGCGGCTGTCACCTGCCCAGCGGAAGTGAGCTGCTCGCGCGCGGGCACTTCCGGTGGACGCACAGCCTGGGGGCGGGGTCAAAGGTGTCACCCTAGCGGGAGGTGGTGTCCGCGGGGCGGGGCCAGGAGGGGGCGGAACCGATCGGAATTAACCCCTTCTTAGCCGCGGCAGGGCTTCGCCAATGTCTCCCGCAGAGCGCTTAGAAAAATTACCCCCCTAACCGCTAAGTAATTTAACGCGGATGGAAAAAAGGGTAGAGACTTTGAGGTCCATCTCTTCCTTCTGTGTTGCAGACGGGAAAACTGAGGCTCTGAGAGGGGCAGGGTTTTGCTCAAGATCAATTACCTTATGAATGGACGAGTCAAAACTCGAGCTACAAGTCTAGTCTAGCGCTTGCTGCCCTTCAGTGCAGCCCTTTGGAAATTCTGCATTATAGGGGGAAACGTTAGACCCTCCAAGGAACTTTTATCCAAAGAGAACTTCATAATGTCCCATTTCCCCTTTTGCTGGGTCTACCAGGACTTTGATTCTTAACGTTCTCCTCCTTATAGTTTTTCTTTTCTTTTCTTTCTTTCTTTCTCTTTCCTTTTTCTTTCTTTCTTTCGTTTTAGGAACAAAGAATTTAATAGTCAGGGCTAAAGCAATTAACCCAGAAAATATTTTAAGTAAATGTCTTTTGGGTTTGTTATTTACCTATTAGTTCCAGGAAGATAAACTGCTATTAATAGAATGAGAGCATCACATTTTAACATTTTAATTTCACCATTATGGGCATAAAAGACTATAATTAGCAAAAAGGCTTTATTAAACACAAGTACACATCTCTAACTTTGTCTTCTAAAATATTTTATTATTTTTATTTTTTCTTACATACTTTTTACTTTTATTTTTCAATTAGCGTTGACATTCAATATTATTTTGTATTAGTTTCAGGTGTACAGCATAGTGGTAAGACGTTTATATAATTTACAAAGTGATCCCCCAATTAGCCTGGTACCCATCTAGCACTATTACATAGTTATTGCGATATTATTGACTATATTCCCTCCGCTGTACTTAACATCCCTGTGACTATTTTGTAATGCCCCACTCCGGTTGAAGCCATTGTTTCTCAGTCTAATTGTGTAGGACACAGCTCCCTGGCCCATGCTGGTATTATTGGCCCTACCCTTGCTAAACCTACAGTTTGGGGAGAGTAACAGCTGCAGACACAAATGGGATAGGGGATACACTGGGGCTATGGGAATCCAGAGCAGTAACTAAGGTTCCCCCAGGGTTGGAAGGACCAGGGGAGGTCTGGACAATTGGAGGGCATTTAATCTGAATTTGCAAAACAACAATGAATGTTTATGTGCCCGTTGGTAGGCAGAGGGTCTCTTGCTCCTCACATCAGCCCCATTTTATCTGGGTAGGGGCAAACTGCAACTCCAAGAGCTTAAGTCAGTGTTTGAGTGGCAGAGCTGAGGGACTGGTCCCAGAGCCCCAGAATACGTGCTTCATAAGTCCTACTCATTCACCTAAAATACATTTGTCACTCCTTTCTGAGCCAGCCATATTGGGGATACAACAGTGAACACGAAGTGGTACAACCTCTCCTTGGAATTACTGTTAAGTGTGGGAGAGAGGCAAATAAAAAGACAATTATAACACAGCTCAGAAGGACCAGGGATGTGTAGGAGACTTGGGCACCAAACTCAATCTGGGAAACTCAGGGATGGCTTCCTGGAAGAGGTGACATCCAGCCTGAACTGTGAAGGATGGTATTACTACTACTAATAGTTACCATGAACCAGGCACTGTACTAGGCTCTTCTGCATATTAGCTCACTGAACTCTCCTAACAATTTGATTCCACATCTGTCCCCAAGTAAAGATGAGAAAACTTAGGACAGTGGGCAAAGCCAATTTCTCCCCCACTTCCCTGTGGGCCTGGGCCTCCTCTCCCATAGCTCAGTCTGTCAGGAGAGCTAAAAATATAATACTAATAAGAGACACAGCTCAATGCCAAAGCCTAGATAATTACAGCCTGCAGAGGTGGAAGACAGGCTTCTTGGGGGCTTCCCTCTCCGTCTCCACCACCAAATCCAGCTGTCCACCTGCCCGAGTCACACTCACTATCAAACACTCAGAGCTGTGTCTAGAACAGTCACATCTAGGACACATGTAGTCCACACAGGCCCTCTGAGACCCCGGGCCCAGGAGGAGCCCCTTGCTCCAGGATGGGTGGAGCAGAGCCAGTGATGGTCAAGCCCACTTGGAGAGAGAAACGACCTCTCCCAACAAATACATGATTACTAACAATAACATCCCCTCCTATTTGGAGGAGGAAGTTTTAAAACTTTTCTCCAAACCCTATTCATTTCTTCTCTTCCCTACTGAGTTGGCTGACGTTGGACAGGTTTGTCAACCTCTTTGGACCTTAGTTTCTCCTTTCCGAGAACTCTGAACCCCTCATGGGACAAGTACCACTGTATGTTCTTGAAATCTATCACCATTCTCAAGTGGTGGGCACTATGATAACCCCCATTTTACATTGACACCCTGAGAAGCTGAGGAACTCTCCCAACTTCACGAGGTAACAGTGGGTCCATGCTTTCCCCCTTGCCCCATGCTTACCTGCCTCATGATGTGTCATCCAATCAGAGGAAGGTTGGAAGTACTTGTGATGTCATGAAATGACCCACGACCTGCTGCTGGGCTTCAGCAAGTGCGAGCTTCAGCAAGTCCCTTCCTCTTTCTGACACAGAACCTCAGAGCCCATCCTTCTAACTCTATCTCCACACTGGTGCATAATACTAAGTACTGTATGTTGCATTAAGTGTTCTTTCCATCTATGCCCACTAGAGGGCCCACAGGTGACATTAATTGCCACCCTTCCCTGCGGGTGAAATTTTCCCACAGGCAGCTGACAGAATGACTTTCTATGTACTGACCTCCTTTCTAGATTCTTCTTCTTATGTGATTTCTATTCCTCTCCTTCATTTTCTGCTTGCTTGCTGTTTTTATCCTACAAATGTCTAAAAGTTGCCTCAGATCCTTTCTGGAAGGAGGCAGGAGGTGGCTTTGTCCACAGCCTCACTAACAAGGCCAGCCCCCCACCTGCTGAGGGTGGACAGCTCCAAATCCTTCCCAACCAGGGCAGGCCTGGCACAGCCCCCATGGCAGAAGGGCCTAGAGGCTGCCCGGGACCCCTCCTCTGCCCCCATCTCTCCCTGCCGCAAATGCTCGCATTCCCCCATCCCTGTTCTTCCCAGGAGCAAAATTCTGCTCACCCACTCCTGGCTCCATTGCCACCATAGGCCATTTCTCAAAGGGTCTGCTCTCCCCTCTCAATTGCCCCTGAGAGGACTGAACCACCCTTTGCTGGTGCTATTGAAAAAGCCCAGCCTCTGAACCCCGCCTGGGTTCAAATTCCCAGCCGTGGGACCTCACTTTCCAATTTGGAAAATGGGGCTGAATGGGTGTCCATGCAAAGTTGTTAAAGAGATTAAATTGTAGAACTTACAGTGCCTGGCAACCTATAAGCAGCTCCTTCCTCAATGGGAGCTTCTATTTGTATTAGTATTAGTTCAACTCAGCCACTTCCTGGCTATGTACCTAGGAGCATATAACTTAGCTTCTTTGAGCCTCAGCTTCCCCAACTAGAAAATGGGACTAGTCCCCTTACACAGATGTCAAGAAAATTACAACAGATATTGTAGGTAATGTTCTTAGAGCCATGCCCAGCAAGCACTAAATAAGCAGTAGTGATTGTGATTATTAAAGGCCATGCGTTAAGGCACAAAGAACATGTCAGTAGACTCCAGTATAGAAGAATTGGAATTCATACATCATTCTTTGATGACACTCTAAAACACTAAAAATAATAAAACCAGAAAACCAACTACACCTGACAAATAAAACACTCTCTTCTAAATAACCCCTGAAACTTCTATGCATATAACTCTGCTCCCTTCTGAAATCCCACCAAAACAATAGTAAGGGAATTTTAGAATTTTGATAAAGTGTATATAACATAAAACTTACCATTGTAACCAGTTTTAAAAAAACTTTTATTTATTTAAGTGTTTTTCCAGGACCCATCAATTCCAAGTCAAGTAGTTGTTTCAGTCTAGTTGTGGAGGGGGAAGCTCACAGTGGCCCATGTGGGAATCGAACTGGCAATCTTGTTAGAGCACCACGCTCTAACCAACCAGCTGCCCCACCATTTTAACTTTTTTTTTTTTAATTTTATTGGGGAATACTGGGGGACAGTGTGTTTCTCCAGGGCCCATCAGCTCCAAGTCGTTGTCCTTCAATCTGGTTGTGGAGGGCACAGCTCAGCTCCAAGTCCAGTCGCTGTTTTCAATCTTTAGCTGCAGGGGGCGCAGCCCACCATCCTGTCTGGGAATTGAACCAGCAACCCTGTTGTTGAGAGCTCGGGCTCTAACCAACTGAGCCATCCAGCCGCCCCTCATTTTAACCATTTTTAGGTGTACACTTCAGTGGCATTAAGTACATTCACACTGTTGTGCAGCCATCACCACCAACCATCTCCAGAACTCTTTTCATCTTCCCCAAAATGAAACTCTAAACCCATTAGATACTAATTCCCTATTCCCCCTACATCCCAGCCCCTGGAAACCACCATTCTCGTTTCTGTCTCTATGGATTTGACTACTCTAAGTACCCCATATAAGTGGAGTCATACAACATTTGTCCTTTCGTGTCTGGCTTACTCATTCAGCACAATGTCTTCAAGGTTCATCCATATTGTAGTGTATGTCAGAACTCCATTCTTTTATGTCAGTAATATTCCATTATACATATATACCACGTTTTGTTTATCCATTTATCTGATGGACACTTGCGGGTTGCTTCCACCCTTTTGGCTACTGTGAACAATGCTGTTAGAAACATGGGTGTATAAATACCGGGTTGAGTCCCTGCTTTCAGTTCTTTAGGGTATATACCCAGAAGTGGTATTGCTGGATCATGTGGTTATTCTATGTTTCAGTTTTGAAGGAACTGCCATCCTATTTCCCACAGCAGCGGCATCATTTTACATTCCCACCAGCAATGTACAAGAATTCCAATTTCTCCATATCCTCACCAACACTTCTTTTCTGTTTCTTTTAAATAATAGCCTTCCTAATGGGTGTGAACAGGTATCTCACTTGGTTAAAGGGATTTTTAAAGGTAGAAATCCACAAAAGCCATGAGAACAAGAAAGGAAACAATGGTAACAACACTAGAAATGGGAAAGCAAATGGATAAAAGGTTAAGGACTTAGCTGAATCCTAAGCCATGAAGACAGAAGCCAAAAATCAACCCAATTTATACTGCAGAGCCCCCAAAGATTCAGGAACTGGTGGCACCAGAAACGTCTGGAAGTAGGAGTGAAAAATGCACTAAAATGTGGAGGATTGATTGAAAGTCTGAAAAGGGTTAGACATCGCCAGATCCTTCCCTAACGCTGACCAGAAGACATTATGTCCCCCCTCATCCAGCAGAAGACCTCAGAAAAGAGCAAAACAGAGGGCCCTGGACCATGGAACACCAGGTAGTGGGGGCAGGGAGTGTAATACAGTAAAAACAGGGCTCCGAGGCAGTGAGAATCACAGTGGACAAGCCCACTCATGTCAGAGCTGTCACTTAGCTTTCAGTGCATCGCTTAAAGCTGAGGAAGCAGCCAAGGATTACCAAGCATTTGAGGAATGTGGAAGTCAGAGGCCAGTATGACAACAGATTAAACAACATGGTAGATACAATCTAGATTAGTTGCCGCATACACATACTCCTAGATTATTTTGGGAAGAAACATAAGAAACTGATAACATGAATCCCTGTGGGGAAGGGACCTGGTGGCTGAAGGACCTGGGAGGATAGGGGACTTTCCACTGTACTTCCTTTTGAACCTGCAAAATTATTTTAAGCTTTTCATTTTGAAATACTTTTGTTTTATTTTATTTTATTTATTTTATTTTTTATGTTTTTGGGGGAAGGGGAACAGGACTTTATTGGGGAACAGTGTGTACTTCCAGGACTTTTTCCAAGTCAAGTTATTGTCCTTTCAGTCTTAGTTGTGGAGGGCGCAGCTCAGCTCCAGGTCCAGTTGCCGTTGTTAGTTGCAGGGGGCGCAGCCCACCATCCCTTGCGGGAGTTGAACCCACAACCTTGTGGTTGAGAGGACGCGCTCCAACCAACTGAGCCACCGGGCTGGCCCTTGAAATACTTTTAGAATTACAGAGAAGTTACAAAAAATAGTAGAGAGTTCTCATTAACCTTTCACCCAGCTTCCTCTAATGTTAACATCTTATCTAACCATAGTATAGTACACTGTGACTATAGTAAACCATAACTAACTAAACCAGAGACTTTATTCAAATCTCACAATTTTTCCATTAAAGTCTTTTTTTTTCTGTTTCAGGATCCAATCCAGGATCCCACATTGCATTTCATCATCATATCTTTTTAGTTTTCTCCGGTCAGTGACAGTGTTTCCTTTGTTTTATCCACTTTCAGCATGATGCGCTTTTGGCAACAGCACAAAAGTTATGTGCTCTTCTTGGAGCATCATTATCGGGGCGACGTGATACATGATTTCGCTGTATCTTATTACTGGTGATGTTAACCGTGGTCTCCTGGTTGAGAGTGTCCGCCATGTTTCTCCACTATAAAGTTACTATTTTTCCTTTGTAATTAATGAATATCTTATGGGGAAATACTGTGAGACATCTCTGTTGTGCTGATCTAATCATGATTTTTCTATTTCTCTCATTCTACATTTATTCATTGGAATTCTACGGTAAGGAAGCAATGTCCCCATTGCTTTATTCAATGATTTATTTCTATCCATATTCAATGAGTTATTTAAATTCAATGATTTATTATGCATATGAACTCACGGACATTTTGTTCTCAGTTATCACCCAATTAAATCATTTATTTTGTTGATCTTTTTGTCCAACTGTGGCCCTTGGGAATTTCTTTAGCCTGGCTCCTTTCGACAAGCCCTCATCATGTTTTTTCAGGATTTTCTTACTTTCTGGTATTTCAAGATGTTTCCAGGCTCATCTTGTCTTTTCTCTGCTCCAGCACTGCAGTCAACTGTTTTTCCAAATAAATTACCCTTGGACCATGATTTCATTAAGTGCAGATGAAATTTATTGATTGTCCTTCCTTCAGTTTAATATTAATTAGGTTACCTGAGCACAGCATCCTGGGTACGTTATGTGAATTATTGTTAATCCCCATGTTACCTCTGCAGGCTGTGCACCATTATTATCCCTATCTTACAGATGGAGAAACTGAGGCTAAAAGCTCAGTTCGTACATGGTAGAATAAGAGCTTGAGCTCAGACCTGTGGGCCTCCAAAGCCTGGACTCTTTTCCTTGATAGGTAATGGGAGTTAGGGAGGGCAGGGGGACATGAGAAAACTGACAAATCCACATCAGCAGCTGGAAGGATCACGATGGATGCCTCAGAGCCGTGATGGATGTGTAATGTGTCAATATGGTGAGGCTAAAAGACATGTCGCAGAATTCTCTTCCCTGGGTGGGCCACAGGAGAGGTTCTTGTGCAAGGATTGGAGGGCAGAAGCAAAACAGCAGCCGTTTTTGTAACCTACATACGTTGAAGCAGATTGGCATGAGGCAGGGGCAGGTCTGCAACTGCTCTAACTGCCCCACTTTCCTAGGATCAGCCGTTCACTCTTAGGCCAGGTATGTAGCTCGGTGAGGAAGGGCCGCGGCTTCTCCAAGACACCTATGTACACTATCAGGTTAGGCAGCAGCAAGAACACCTGGTTTCAGACGGTCCACATAGGCTCCAGCCTGTGCCTGTGAATTCCAGTATGTTCTTGTCCTACCCCACATTATATCCCTCTGCCTCTCCTGACGGCCTGCTCAGAGTCCAGCTTTCCTAACTGCCTTCGTCTCAGTGACTGGAGGAGGACAGATTTCTCCCAAGCTGGCGCCAACCACAAAAAGGTGTAGTGACCTGCCGACCCAAGGGCCAAACAAAACAAAAAGGAAACCCAGAATCCTACATAAAAACCCAATCATCCGTATCATAGAGGTACTTTGGTCAAAGGGTATCCTGGAACTGGGGCACCCTGGGGACAAAACTGGTGATGGGAATCTGTGGGTGGGTGTGAATCCCCACCACCACCAGAGGGAATCATGTTCTCCCAGGAGCAGGGTTTGGGCCTCAACATCCGGATTGGGATCCTGCTCTAGAACTCAGCTGGGTCAAGAGACACATGTGAGCTGGGCTCCCAGGTGGGGCTGAGCTGGACTGCCATGATGCCCAGATGGGCATCTGCAGCTGGGCCCTGGGTGGCCACCAGGGGGCTCTGAGGCCACATCTAGGAAGGCAGTCCTTACAGAGCTAGGGTGTCTGGGAGGTAGGAAGAATTCAGGGTAGAGGAGTGGAGGTCTCCAAGGTTGCATAGGACGACTCACATGTGCAAGGCAGCCAGCTGTACTTGTAGGAATTATTGGTGCTGTGGCTCCATCTGCTCCACCTTGGGCAGCTGGGGGTACAAAGCTGGGTTAGTGCCACCTGGGACTCGCATTGGGGCTACACTCATGGAGAGGCCCGAGGCTATCATCATGCAGGGTGGGGAGGCTGGAGGTGGCAGGCCTTCGCCTCATGAGGATTTCTATTACTCCTTTGCTGCTCACCAACTGTGTGAGCCACTGTGTGATCCTGTTCAGGCCTCAGTTTTCCCATCTGTATAAGGGGGCTGGATTAGGTGATCATTCAGGTGGCTTCCAGCCTACTAGTAATAATGGTGATGATGGTGGTGCCATTTGCCAAAAGCTCATCATGTCCCAGACTCCACACAAAAAATCATTTAATTGGCCTATCCCCCTTAACCTGCACATGCCCTTGGGGTAGGCTCAGTAGCCATCCCCATTTCATAGGTGAGGTCATAGAGGTTGATACAGCAGGAATAGAGCTGAGCTGGGAAGAGCCCAGCCCAGAATCACACGGATCTGGGCTTGGACCCAGGTTCTGCCGTTTCTAGCTGTGTGACCCCGAGCAAGTCAGTTGCCTTTTCTGTGCCTCTGTTTCCTCTGATGCCACTACACAGGGCTGCCGCAAGGACCAAAGGACGCCCAATGCCTGGCGTGCAGGGTACACACCGTAGACATCAATTCTTGTTCCAGACTAAATGCATCATTATCTATGGCTGGAATTTGAATCACACAGTCCATTTGATTCCATAGCCCTGGCTCTCCGCTCTCTGAAGCAGGAAGTGAAATGCTGTTTGGGTTGAAAATGGATTTCTTGATGGGCTCAGGTCACCCCCTAGAGGATCCAGGTCACCACAGCCACACATTGGGCCTGCCAGGTGCCCAGAAAACTGCCCACCCAGCTCCCCAGCCAGGCTAATATTCTTGTCTCATGTGGCCAGCAGCCTCTGCCACCTCCTCCTGGCAGGCCCAGAAAAACCTGTGCGTGTGTGTGAAGGCTTTAAGGCTTATTTCTTTGTTTGTGGACTCGTGGCACATTGGCTTGATCTCTTCGAAAACAAGCTACACTTTGAGACAAAGACTGGCCTTTGCCTAACACCCCTTTGGGGATAAAAGTGGAAAAGTACCACCCAGCCTAGCCTGTAGTTTAACTCCCTGAGGGTTGGCTATTTCCCTGGAACTGGCTCCAGCCTCCGGCCTGATTCTCAGTGATCAGACTGTTCCAGAGTGAGGCGGGCTGAAGACCTACAGGTTATTTGGACTGTGAGTTGTTTTGGGCCCAGTGTTAAAAAATGGCATCTCTGATGCCTAAGCCTTCTAAAATTGTCCACCCTCCTGGGACACCAGCCAAGTATATGCTTGAAAGCCGTGGGGTATTTTTGAGCAGGTATTTAACTAAATGGGCAGATCTGACTATAGATAATTATAAATATCAGTGGCCGCTTGGAGGAACTTTCGATATTCCCAAATTTGAATTTCTGAAAACCATTGTACAGTAACAGCGCTGAAACTAAGAAAGAGGAACGGAATGCCTTTTTGGAGTGGTATATGAGGCGTCAGATCGAGATTGTGACTCTAAAGTTACCTTTTTACAAAATAAAGTTTCAAAGCTAACTGAGACTGTTAAAAATGTAAAAAGAGACCCGGTGGCTCGGGTGGTTAGAGCTCCATGCTCCTAACTCCAAAGGCTGCCGGTTCGATTCCCACATGGGCCAGTGGGCTCTCAACCACAAGGTTGCCATTTCAATTCCTCGACTCCCGCAACGGATGGTGGGCAGCGCCCCCTGCAACTAAGATTGAACACGGCACCTTGAGCTGAGCTGCCGCTGAGCTCCCAATTGGTTGGAATGCGTCCTCTCATCCACAAGGCTGCCAGTTCAATTCTTTGAGTCCTGCAAGGGATGGTGGGCTGTGCCCCCTGCAACTAGCAACGGCAACTGGACCTGGAGCTGAGCTGCGCCCGCCACAACTAAGATCGAAAAGACAACAACTTGACTTGGAAAAAAGTCCTGGAAGTACACACTGTTCCCCCAATAAAGTCCTGTTCCCCTTCCCCAATAAAATCTTAAAAAAAAAAAAATGTAAAAAGAAAGGAAATGGCGCCTAAAACCTCATGTCCTGTCTCCTCTGCATTACCTTGTCCTTCCCCCACTCCTCCCTTGTCTCAAACTCCACCTCGGTCGGACACCATCTTTTCCTCCTTGCCACCTGCTGAATCTTCTCTCTTCTCCCTCAGAACCTATCAGTTCTTTTCCATTCAAGGTTAAACCCCCTGGGGATCCTAGCAAACCCCACGTCTCCTACATCGCCTGGACCAAAGCTGAGTTACAAGCTATAGTGAAGGAATTTCCCACAGTAACTAAAGATTCTAATAAGTTTGCTAAAGAATTTGATATTATCAGACTGGATTTTCTGATTTATATCAGCTGATTAATATGTTGGTTGGTGAAGTCCAAGCCAGACATTAGATGAAAATTGCTGGATGGGAACATCCTGGAAGGGATTTGGAAAAACAAACCTCGGATTATTGGGAGGAAACCAGGGAACTTGCTAGGAAACTACATCAAGCAATTCCCGAGGTTTTTCCAAAGGTTCTTGATTGGAGCAAAAATTCAGGATTGCTCAAAAAGGCCTGACAAGTCTGTTAATGACCATTATAAGAGATTCCAGGCCGTTTTTAAGGAAAAGTCAGGTCTTCCTTTGGATGCTGGCCACACATGGACGGCTTTTAATTCTTTGTTTGTCAATGGGTTGAATGAAGACCTTGCCCTCCTGGTTAAGAGATCTAGAATGGGATGGAAAAATGCCTACCCTAGACTGGTTAAATTTGGCAGATGAGTTCTCTTATACCCTAGGCAGACCGCCTAGAAGTCAGATTGCCAAGACATTTGATTTTGAACAGAGACAAATGGGAGGTTCTGTGGGAAACCAGAGAACTGCAACTTTTTGCCATTACTGCAAGGAGCAAAGACACTGGAAAAGAGATTGCCGTAAGTTTAAGCGTACAAAACGCTCTGCCTTCTGACCAACCTCTTTCAGGCCTCCCTAAACCCCAGTGACGGGGCTCTGAGGAACTACACGAGTTTTTCCCCATCCTTCCCCTTAATCATCTTGGAGAGACTTCTCTTCAGATTGGGGAGGAAACTATTTCTTCTTATTGCCACCAATGCTACACTCTCAGTGGTCAACCCCACTGTTGGAAACAAATATCTCGGAGTAATGAGACATTTCACATAGAGGGGATTTCAAATAAACCTCAACAGGTTCACATGTCTGAACCTATTCCCTTTTGTCTAGGTCCCTTAAGAGACGAACATTGTTTTCTCCTTAGTTCTTCTGCCCCTACCCATTTATTAGGCAGAGACTTCTTAGAGAAGTATCATGCTGGAATATCCTTTTCTCGAAAAGGAGAAATAATATTAGAGTTTGACGGTAACCATCAGAATCATCAATCAGGTGAATTGCAAGACCTTTCAGCATCTTTCATTTGTGCTCTCTCTGATGGTGCAGTAACTGAATCTGAGAGTACTGATCAGTGGTCCCTATTGGACCAACTACCATCTTTATAGGCAAAATCTCCAACTGATATTGGCAGGATTCACAGTACACTTCCTATCAAGATTCAAATCGATCCTTCAAAGCTTCTGCCTAGAATTAATCAATATTCTATAAGTAAAGAGGCCATCCAAGGTGTGAAGCCTATAGTAGAAGATTACATAACTCAGGGTCTTACTTATCCCTTGCACTAGTCCTTGTAACACTTCCGTTCTACCTGTGAGAAAGCCAAAGGGACGAGGGTGGAGGTTAGTCCAGGACCTCCGAGCAATAAACCACATTGTCATCTCTCTACACCCTATTGTTCCTGACCCTCATACACTGCTGGCATCCATTCCAGCTGGAAGTAAATTCTTTACAGTAATTGATTTATGTAGTGCATTCTTTAGCATCCTGGTTGAGGAAGCTAGCCAATAGCTTTTCGCTTTCACTTGGGAAGGAAAGCAATTTACCTGACTGTGATGCCTCAGGGATTTACTGACAGCTCTTCTTATTTTTCACAGATTCTGAAGACCAATTTGGATGATATAATTTCCCCTAAAGGTTTTACTTTGTTACAATATGTGGATGACTTCTTTGTTCTTCTCAGGTTTTCTCACAGGATGATAGCATGCATTTGTTGACACGATTGGCCTTAAAGGGACCTAAGGTCTTAAAGAGAAATTACAATTTGCCCATACTCAGGTTCACTACTTGGGACGTCTGATATCGAAACAGGGTGTGTGCCTGGATCCAGACAGGCTCCATGGCGTCCTAACTTTTCCGAGGCCCAAGACGAAGCATTAGTTACGAGGTTTTCTTGGACTAGTCGGCTATTGCTGAAATTAGATCCCAAATCTTTCTCTTATGGCAAAACCTCTGTATGTCCTGTTAAGGAGTGGCAGTCCAGACCCAATTTCATGGGAAGAACAGGGTGACATGGATTTCAAGGCCTTGAAGGAGAGTTTAATAAACCCCCCTTCTCTTGGGCATCCTAACTATCTGATTTTCCTTCTTCCTTTTTGTACATGGAAAAAGAAGGAAATGTCCTTGGGGTGCTCACTCGAAAACATAGGGATCAACATAGACCCGTGGGATACTATAGTCAATAACTGGACCCTGTGGCTCGGGGATCCCCTCCTTGCCTCAGAGCTGTTGCTGCCACTGCCCTCCTGGTTAAGGCCACAGAGAAGATTGTTGCAGGATCCCTTCTATCTTGTGCCTCATGCAGTAAAAACTCCCTTGAATTCTTGTCATACCCAGCATCTTTCAGTCAGCTGTCTTGCTTCCTATGAAATGCTTTTATTAACTGCTTCCCATATAACCCTTTTACATTGTAATAATCTCAATCCAGCTACTTTTCTTCCTTCCGAGACCGAGGAAGCCCCTCGTGGTTGCCTGACATTAACAGATCACCTCCTGACTCCTAGAGATGATTTGCAGAAAACTCCTCTTGGTAAAGCTAATTTCTCATGGTTTACCGATGGTTCTTACTTAAGAAATGACCATGGTAAGTACTATGCTGGTTACGCTGTTGTAACTCCTTCTGAAGTCATTGAGGCAGCACCTTTGCCCCTGGCCACTTCGGCACGGCAGGCTGAATTATATGCCCTCACTGGAGCTTGCATTTTAGCAAAGGGTAAAGCTGTCAACATTTATACCGACAGCAGATATGCCTTTGGGGTGGCTCATGACTTTGGAATGCTGTGGAAACAACGTGGTTTCCTTACCTCCAATGGAGATAAAATTAAGGATGGTCTATATGTGCAGAAATTACTGGGTGCTCTACTTTTACCTGATACTTTAGCCATTATTAAGATTCCGGGGAACTCTAAACTGGACTCCCTGGAAGCCAAAGGGAATCACCTGGCTGACATTTCTGCTAAAAATGCTGCCCTTAAAGACATCAGAAATAGTCAGGTCTCTGTCATGGTCCAGAGGGAAGCTTCTCCAGCTGATAACTTAGAAAAACTGTCCAGAAAAGCCCAACAATTAGCTTCTGAAGAAGAAAAACATAACTGGAAATCCAACAATTCCTGGTTTAATAAGGAAAAGAGACCCTGGTTTAGACCATATAATAACCCAGTCCTACCGGAAAGTTTGAAATACCTACTTTTAACCACTGTACATGCGTTGAACCATTGGTCAACTGACAAAATGGTAGCTTTCATGCACCAGTATTGGTGGGGAAATATTAATAAGACTGTGAAATGTGCCTACCTCAGGTGTCCCACCTGTCCTAAGTATAACTCAGGGAAACCTACTCACACTGCCCCTGGACATTTTAAATTGCTAAATGGACCACTTGAGGTTTGGCAACTAGACTTCATACAGCTTCCCCATCTCATGGATACAAGCATGTTCTAGTCATGATATGTGTTTTCTCACTGCACTGAAGCCTTCCCTTGCAGACAAGCTAATGCATCTGCAGTGGCTAAAGTACTGTTAGAGAAGATTATTCCTACCTGGGGAACTCCTCTTGAACTCCACAGTGATCGAGGAACCCATTTCAGTGGTCAGGTGCTAAAGCAAGGCTGTGCTGTTTGGCCAGTTCTGCAACATTTTCACTGCACTCACCATCCCGTCTTCAGGATTGGTTGAACGCACTAATGGTATTATTAAGACGCAATTGGCAAAATTTACAAAAACTCTTCAAATGCCTTGGCCAACAGCATTGCCATTAGTTCTTTCAAATCTCAGATCTACTGCTTTCGGGACACATAAGCTCTCGCCTTTTGAGATAATCACAGGACGCCCTATGCCTCTCTTGATCCACTACTGGTGAAAGGAGACATACTTGAGTATTGTAATGGCTTCATTGATTCTGTCGACAATGATCATGGTTTAGTCAAGCAATCATTTTATCATATACTCCAGGGAAGTGAAAAACTAAAAATTCATGTTTTACAACCTGGAGATTTTGCTTATTGGAAAAGACACCTCAAAAAGGATTCCCTCCAGCTACAGTGGAAGGGCCTTTACCAAGTGCTGTTGACTAACCCCTGTGCTGCTAAACTACAGGGAGTAGACTCTTGGATACACGTGTCACAGCTAAAAAGGGCACCAAACCCTGACTGGAAAAGCACACAGTCTAGTGACCTGAAACTAAAACTGTCAAGATTTAAAGCAGGTGACCCCTAAGGAACTTGACTTCCTGGTCTCTGCCCGCCACATAAGCTGGGTTGTTCTGTTCTAATTCTATCTTTAACTTTGATCTATTTAAGTTCTGCTTCTGATGCCGGTCGACACTGGACACCAGTTGTTTCCTGATCCATGCACTCTTCCCCATGATGGTTAGAGATGACACCCAGAAGACGCACTTCTGACATCGAGGGACTAGAGGCTGAACAGACATCGAGGGACAAAAAGCTGGACACTGGAAAACCTGAGATCAGAAGACCTGACTGTTGATCAATGATGCTTTTAGAGAAAAGATCTTGATCAAGATGTGGGAATGTTGAAAGTGAACTGACATCTTAAGATGCTTAACCATAGAGCTGGGAGGACTGTGGGTGGCGCTGGGCCCCTTGTTGACTCTCTAGTCTTCACTTCCTGTTGAACTCTGTGGTAACCGCCATGGGTAGGGATGCCAGTAAAGCGGGGAGCCATGGTGAGGTGGGCTCCTTTTCCTTTTTCCACGTGGGCTGCCGGAGGGCAGTCCGGCCCCAAGTGTGTTTGCACTCCTTGGTGGTTCCTTTTCTTTTTCTTCCCCCGAATAAATCATTTTCTTTTGGTGGATTATCTGGAGAATTATTTTGGCCAGTTGACAGGACGATGACCTTTCAACAGACAGCTCCCATTTGTGAGGTCAAAGCACCAGACAGGGGTGAGAGCCTGGAGACAGGGCAGTGGTGAGGGCCTGGAGAGGGCTCCCTGAAGAAGGCAAGTCTGAGCAGGGCATACAGACCCAGCTTTGAGCATCATACAGACCAAGGTTTAAATCAGTAGCTGTGTGACCTTGGGCAAGTCACTTCACCTCTCTGGGCGTCAGTTGACTCAATTGTAAAAATGAGAGCTATCTGGAAGGTGCTATTGTGAGGTCGCTATGAGATAATGAATGTGAAGCAGGTGGTGATTCTTATTATGTGAGTCGTTTCCCAACCACCAACGCCCTCCAGACACAGAGAGCCAAATGAAGGTCAAGGGCACAGTAGCTGCTCAGGAAAGTGAGCCAACCAACTCCGTGTGGACCCCCTATCCCCCAGGCTGGCTCTGTATTGAGCTTTTACAACGGACCACACCACTCCTGTCACTATTAATGCTATCATCTCTAACAACAGCAAGGAGAGGGTGAGTGAGCCCATCTCTGGGGAATCTCCATATTCTCACACTCTGAGTCTACCTACAACCCCTCTGAGGCAGGACAGGAGTCCCTGGAAGCCCCTGGGCAGTTCCAGGGGCCTTGAGTGTACATACCATTTGGCCAACCTTCCTCTTGAACCTTTGCTGATGCAGTAGCACCTCAGTTCCTTGGCAATACATTCATCGACCTGGACCATGTCGGAATGTGCCAGGTGGAACAGTGAGGCCACAGGCCCCCACAACCTCAAGCTCATGCGGCTGGCACCCAAGACCACCAGGAAAAGCTCACGACTTTTTGGTTAAAAGGATCTAGGTTATAAATGGAGAAACAAAATATCTTTATCTATACAATGGAGGAATGTCTGTATTTATACAAAGGAATGAAGCACTGACATATGTTACAACATGGATGAACCTTGAAAACATTATGCTCTGTGAAAGAAGCCAGACAGAAAAGGCCACAGTGTATTATCCCACTTATATGAAATGTCCAGAGTAGGCAAATCCATAGAGACAGAAGGGAGATTAGCGGTTGCTCAGGGGCTGGGGACGATAGGAGAATGGAAAGTGACACCTAGTGGGAATGGGTCGTTGTTTTTTTTTGGGGGGGGAACGTTCTGGAGTTGGGTGATGGTTGCCAAACTTGGGGAATATACTGAAAACCACTGAATTTTATACTTTAAAATGGTGTATGTTCGGTATGTGAATTATCTCTCTACTTTTAAAAAGAGAAAAAGGACCTGGGTTGCAGTGCTGGCTCTAGCTGTGTGACGGTGGGCAAGTTCCTTAACCTGCCGGTGCCTCCTTTTCCATCTTCTGTAAAATGGGAACAGTGTCTCCCTTTGGAAGTCACTGGGAGAATTTACTGTGTTAATGAATGTGGAGCACTTGGCACAGTGCCTCCTTGGCAGTGGGTCCTTAGTAATGGACGTGGCCATAGTGGTGGTGGTACAGCACCAGGACGATGTCCACCCTGGCACTAGCCAGGCCACAGCTGGGGGTGTAGAAAGAGAATACTTTCCGGCCACTCCCTGTGCAGCAGGATGTTGAAAGCCAGAAGGCTTGGCCTGGCTGCGTGATTTGGGGCAAGTCAGTTGCCTTCCCTGAGCCTCTGTTTGCTCATCTGCACAATGGGGATGATAACAGTACCCTCCCCCCTGCCACAATGGAAGAAGTGGACCAAAACCCAAGTGTGAAAATGCCAAGTGATGCATAGATGCCTCTGCTGAAAACAGCTGTGGTCATGACTGTAAACCCTGAGACGGGCTGGCCCTGTTTGTTGAACCCACCTCCTCTCCCATATGCTCACCTACTCCTTCAGTTGCTCAACGTCAGCCTCCCTTTCTTCCACGCACAGGCAGATTCTGCTGGCAGAGCTCCAGCCCAGCGGAGCCCAGGGGTCCAGGTGGGAATATGGCCTGTGGGGCTATAGCATGGGGCACCGAAGCTCCAGAGGCCTGGAGCATGAGGCAGGACCCACCTCCTAGGCCTCATCAGGGTGACAGAGTGACCTGAACTCAGGCCAGGATGAGACTACCCACGGCACCACTTCTTTGTTGGGTGTCTCAGGCGAGAAGGTACTCATCTGCTGGAGCTTTGGTTTCCAGCTTCCCAAACCCACTAGATAATGGAACCCCTCATAACCTCCTGTGGATGTCCCCCCAGCCCTGGCCTCCTGCCTGCTCCTTCATTCAGTAACCCCCAAAGCTGGCTGATCCCCTTGCCCCACACCTGGCTCACCTGCCTGGGCACCAAGAAGACACTGTTCTTGAAGAGGACATTGCTGGTGTCTGTGATGGGTCCCCCAGTAGCATCTGGTAGTTGTCCCTGAAGGGCCAACCTGAAACTTCCCAGAGGCCAGGACTAAGGAGCAGGAAGGTGGCAGGTGGGTGCAGGAGAGAAGATGAGTTATACAAGGTGGGTGGTGCTGGTGGTGGAGCTGAGGTTGAGTGGCGGGGTGGGAAGGCAGGAGAACAAGAGAAGATGAGTGAGCTGAGCCTATACCCTTGGTCGCTGAAGAGGGGAGGAGGTAGGGAAGGCAGGGTCCGAGAAGAAATTCAGACAGGAGGGGTCAATGTCATAGTAGACACCAACCGCCCCAGGCTCAGCCATGGCCCAGAGTCCTGAGGGGCCGCCCTCAGAGCTCAGGGAGTAAACATCTGGGCGGGTGGGCCCAGCAGAGCCTGTCTCCCTGAGATCAGCCCGGACACACCCAAGCTGGCTGTGATAAGAAGGGAAGCAGCGGAGCAGGTGGGACAAGAGGCCTTGGGAAGTCAAGCCACTGACTCCAGCTGGCTCAGATGGGGCTGTTTCCCTGCTCAGGCCGCTCCCCTCCCCCCAGGGCATCCACCCTGACCTTCACCTCCGGGTTAGGCTCCATTATTAGATGTGCTGATGGGACTGTACTCTCAGCATCCGTCCGGTTTGTGTGGATGTCTCACCTTCGGGCCAGAAACTGAGTGCAGGCTCCATGTCTGTCTCGTTCTCCATGCTCTCCAGCACCTTGCAGAGAGGAACGGTACCCTTCTAGAGAATGAAGACTTAGATACTAAGAGCGAGAACGTGAGAAGGCCTCATCAGCTCACCGGGAACATATGTGGGGGGTCTGACCCTGGCCTCAGGGGTGATGCTGGGAAAATCAAAGGCCAGGGCAATCTGGGTCAGCCTGGGCCCAGCGGCCATGTGAGTAGCAGGAGTGGCCTCCAGGTCCCCACAGGCCTGAGGCTGGGCCCCGTACCATGCTCATAGCGCCAGTTATGTTAATGTGTGGTGGGGAAGCTGAGACTGAAACATGGCAAGGAAGGGGCAGCTGTGACCCAAAACAATGACAGTGACAATGGTGCCACCCCATTTACTGTGCTTTTCCAACTCATAGGCACTGTAGTAAATGTATGTGATCAATTGTCTCATGTTTAACCTCACAACTGCTTTGCAGGGTTGATATTAGCAACCCATTTCACAGGTGAGAAAATTGTAGCTCAGAGAGGCTGAGTAACCAACCCAAGTCATATAGCAAGGAAGTGACTGAGCTGGGAATCAAATCCAGGCTTTTACTCCAGAGCCCACATGGATAACTACCAAGCGCAGGTAACCTAGTAGTTGAAAAGGGTTGTCATTCCTACTTTACAAGGAAGGGACCAAGTGTTAACAAAGGACATCACATTCCTTGGCTTACAGAATAACTCCAGTAGGTCCCTAGGCTGTGTCCTGGCAAGTGCAATAGACTTGGCTGCAAGAGTTCTGGGTGTGAATCCATCACTGTGTGACCTTGGCTTGGTTAACTTACTTCTCTGAGCCTGTTTCCTCATCTGTCAAATGGGGAGCTGTACCCACCTCATAAAGTTGCCAGAGGATGAAATGAGGTAATGAATGTCAAACTGCTTGGCCTAGTTCCTGGTACATAGTAAGTGCTCAATAAAAGTTGGCTGAAGCAGAGCACTGAGGCAGAATTCACCCAGGAAGCTTCAATAGCCCTGCACTTCCTAAATTCATCCATTATAATTGCCTTGTATATTGAACACTAACTATACGAGGTACCTGCCATTAACTCAGTCTATACACACACACACACACACAGCCTGGGGTGAGGGGTACTATTATCATCTCTATTATACAGATGAGGAAACTGAGGCTCAGAGATCCTTGGGCTCTGAGCTCCGTGTAGGCAGAGAACATGTCTATGTCCTCCTAACTCTGGTCTCCTAATATAGGGCCTGGTACATAATAGGTGCTCAGTCAATATTTTGATGACAGGGTTGGTAAGGGTTGGAGCAGAGAATCAAACTCTTGTCTGTCAGGCTCTTTTCAAAGCCTGCTTTTTAACTGCCACCCTGTGTGCTTGTTCCTTCCCATGTCATGCATGCTTCTGTCTTAGGAGCTGGAAGCTCAAAGTCTAGTGCTCCATAGGGCTAAATAAATAAAGACTGGTGGGCTGAAGGAAGAAATGATATAAGCAGCAGCTTAAGGTAGTCTGGACAGACTCTCTGCCTCCTATGTCACCCTGGCTGTTTCACCAAGTGTAAGGAAGCCATTTTGCCCTCCAGGCTAAAACACAGAACTTTCTGCTCTTAGGAGCCTTCTACAAGTCCTTCTGGGCCAGTACTCGTATTCCAGGAATAAGCCTACACTCCTGCACACTCTGAGCCTTTGTCGAGGCTGTACACCCAGCCTGGAAGGCCTTCCTGCTGCCCTCCACCCCACCCCCACCAGTCCATGAACCTCCTCATCCAGGAAGCCTACCCTGCTTTGAAGCCAAGAACCCTATGGAAGGAGTTTCTCCTGGCCCTAAGGCTGGGTCTGAGGAAGGTGGTGGCTGGAAGGTGTGCCCAGGAACAGGAGGCCTGCAGCATCCCAGACTAATGGGACTTGTAAGACACTTAAGCTCGACTATTTGCTAATAATTTCAGAAATGCAGATTAAAAAAAAAAGTTCCCCCTTAACTACAAAAGTGACATGCACTTATGGTAAAAAAGTTCACACAGAACAAAAACTCCTCCACGGGTGCAGTCCCTCCCCCGAGGGCAGAGGAGTGGCTGTGGTTGAACACAGGGCTCCAGCACTGGGAAAACTAGGCTGAAAACTGCACAGCGCCACTGCTGACCCCAATGGCCTTGGGCAGTGCCCTTGTCCTCACTGAGTCACTGTAAAGTGGGAGAATAGCAGGAACTGCCCCCTCAGGGGTTGTTGGGCAGGTTGAAAGCTGAAGTGTGTGCCTGCACCATGCTTGGCACAGGCCCACATAGAAGACACATTCGATGGTGGGTGGCCATGATTGGTGATATCAGACCCTTCCAGGGCAGCTAGAAAAGTCCTGAGCAGTTTGAGCTCCATTAAGGCTGCTGGATGCACTGATAATACTCACAGCACAGTAACAAGAGCCTGGGGCGGTTCTGTGCTCAGCACCCTTCTTCCCCAGCGTCTGGGTCCTAGAACCAGGAGACGGGGGATATCCTGATCTCAACAGCGCCCTGTGACCCCTGCCCTCGTCCACCCCCATGCTGCAGGCCTGCCCCTTGGAGAGCTTTGCTGAGCCTGGAGGAGCCAGGCCCAACCAGAAGCTGGCTCATTGCCGGTGCTGCGGGCAGCGTCCTCCCCAGGCTGCACCAGCCTTTTTCTCTGTAACCTCCCCAAGTGCCTGTAACTCTCCCTGCAGAGACTGCAGAGGCCTCTCCTGGTAGCTTGGGCAGGGCTGACTCCCTCGCCCTCTTTCTGGCTCTGCAGGGCGCAGCTCGGCTCCAGGGCCAGGGCAGGATGCCCAGGGACAGGTGACTGCAGCGTTGTCGCCTTCATCCTTCAGGCCATCTTAGGGGCTGGGCTCCCACTCACCTGGCCCTTCCCTTCTCAGCCTCGCTTTCTCCACCTGAAAAACAAGGTGCTGGGGTCTGAATCTTTTTAAAGATTCTGAGGACAGTCATGGTCACTATCCCCCAACTGCTCACACACACCCTCGACCCCTACATAATTTTGCACAAAACTTTACCAGCTGCTTCCCCCACTTGATAGATTTGCCATGAATCTGCCTGCTTAAGAATGTCTGCATTTCAGGAGCTACTGTTACTTATAAAAAGCAAGGTGCGAAACAGAATATATACTGTAATCTTATTAAAACATATTAACATTTAATTGTAAATGTATAGAAAAATCTGTAGGATTCTACATAATAAATAGTTCCAGAGCTTATCTTTAGGGAATGTCAGGGGGTGTTCAGGGGCTTCCACTGTGTACCTCAGACATTTTTATGACTGAATTTTTTTTAAACAAGTGTGTGCCACTTTTAGGGATTTTTTTTTTCCCATTTAAAATATGATCCTATAATATTATCACCAACCACTGTCTCCAGACCATTGATCAGAGTGGGAATAAGGACTCAGGCTTCTGAAACGCAATCGACAATGGATTAGCAGTACTAAGACCGTGACTTGACATAACCGTATTCCTACGTGTGAGGTAAGCGACCTATCTAGGCCTCCGTTTATGCTCCAAAATGGGGTTAATGTTAATTCCTACACCTCAAAGGGGTTCTTACTTTGATAAGGAAAAAAAATAATAATGTTTGTTTTTAAAGAAAACAACTCTTGAATGAGGCATTCTCTCAAGGACTGCCTGAGTTTCCAGTGGAGGTGCTAAGTCTCGGAACTGCGCTCATTGGTCCTGGCCAACTTCTTTCTAGCTGCTGGGTCTCGGGCTGGACCCCCGAAAGGTCCCCGTAGGGCCAAGAGTCCAAAGGACAAATGTAACTGATGGAATCTAGCCTGGATTCTTGCGTCTGGCACCAGTTCAGCAATGGGGATATAAAAAACCCAGACATCACCTCATTGCTGCTTCATCAAAAAAGGAGACTTTCTCCCTGCACATCCCTGCAGAGGACAAATTCCTGCTGGCGATGTGGCCTGGGAGGGAGCAGGAAGAGCGGGGGGAATGTGGGGAGCTCTCCCAGTTCTGGGCCCTGGGAGCAACCCAGGTTATTATGTTAGCCCGGGGACTGACCCCTTGGTAACCATGACAACTTCACTCCTGGGGACTGTGTGGGTAGCTGACTAGAATAAGCCCCTCCACCCCTCCACATACCCTGTGAGGAGGTACTGGCATCCGCTTCTAACGAGCTACAGTCAGGATTTGCTGCTAGTCTGACTAACTCCAGAGTCAGTGCTCTCAGCTTCCAGGGAGTCAAGAAGCCCGTGGCCTAAGCACAGCTCTCTCCTCAAATGCCATGTGCCACCATGGGCAGATCTGAGACCCTTCCTGGGTACTTCAGTATCCCCCTCAGGGATTTTTCAGAGGAAAATTCCAGGCCATCGAACCTTTTCCTCCAGGACAGCTCTGCCATGAGTTTATGTGAGGGGCTTTCCTGGATGATTTGGTCTGATGGCCTCAGAAAGAAAATTAAAACAAGACAAACAACTCCTTAGACAGGACCAGACAGTCTCCAAGGGCTGTATCAGAAAGGTTCCCTTTGACTCAGATACACAGTGTGCTCTTTCTAGAGGCCAATCCTGCCCCACCGGCTCCCCTGGCCCTGCCTGCTCCATGTATGTGGCTCAGGGGCCTCATGGCCTCCTACTTCCTGCTCACCGCTGAGCTGGGATCACACAGTTTACCTGGAGACACAGGGACGCCCCCTAACCCACCCTCGGAACCACCTTGGCCACAAAATACCCATCGCCAGTCCAGCCCCCATTTCTGACACTGTCTTGCAGGGCCCTGGACAGCCCCAGGTGCGGGGGCTCGACTGGGCCTGAAAGGGGAAGAAGACTCTTGTTTATTGTCACCTGCTAGTGTGACACAGGGATTTACCTCCAAAAACTCAGGTCTGACTCTCCTGAGTTATGGATAAAGAGACTGAGACGCGGGGGTGAGGACTGGCCTGGGGGGCGTGGGGAGTCCTGCCCAAGGCCATGGGGCTGCAAAGCTGGGCTTCTCCATCACCGCCATCACCCACCCTGTCCTACCTCTCTCTTATTTGCCTGGCCTGGTTGTCAAGGTCCCTGTTCAGACACACAGGAGACTCAGTTCCAACGTGAAAGATACCATTATAGGATCGTATTTTAAGTGGGAAAATCAGAAGTATGGATATCAGTGATGACACCTTCAAGATCATTCCCAAATGGGGAAACTGAGGCCCATAGAGATGCCATAATCTACTCCAGGCTGCCCAGCCCATCTATGGGAGGGCTGGGATAGGACATCATCCTTCTTCTCAATGTACAACCTGCCCCGTGATCCCAGGTGTCCAGGAAAGCCCAGCAGGTCTGAGAAAACATGACTGTCTGCAAGTGGGAGCCAGGAAAAAAGGGACAAGGGGTGGTTGCAGGCAGTTTTGCTGGACAGAGACCTGAGTGCGCCATGAAAAGGTGCTGTGGCTCTGGAGGGGGGACTAGCACCTCACAGGGGAAGCATCTCCGCAGTCCATGCCCTCTGCTCACCATGGCAGCGGGGATGCTGTGGCGGTGGCTGCAGCCCTGGCTGAGTCCCCAGCACGGCTTGCAGTTCTGTAGAGGGAGGGATGTGGGAGGAGATGCTGATCGGGCTCAGCACGGTCCAGCTCCAGCCGCAGTGAGAGCAGAATGCCCTGAAAAATCTGCCGGGGGTGGCCTGGTCACCTTACGCTGCAGCTGGGCAGAAGGAGAGGGCAGGAGGGGGCTTAAGTTCCCTGCCTGGTCAGGCCTACAGGCCCAGGGGTCATGCCTTTAGTGGCTGGGCCTGGAGAAAGCTGCAGAAAGGGGGCCTGAGGCTGCATGGAGGAGAAGCTTCTTCAGGCCCTGGGGCTGAGTCTGAAAAGGCCCTGCTAGGAAGGGGCATCCAGATCTTGCCATGGGGGAGGGGATGGTCTGGGGCAGGGACAGGGGAGCTGCAGCCCTGCCATAATTCACGATGTGACAAGATAGCTGAAGAGGCACTTGATGGATGATGATCGTGATATTAATGAGAGCAGTAAGGACAATAATGGTTCCCGCAACCAGATGAAGGAGGCATTATTTCCCCCTATTTTACAGATGAGGTCACTGAGGCCCAGAATGACATGACCTGCACGGCTGACTTGCTCCATCCTAGTCCTGGAGACACTTGTGTGCCCCTCCTCCCTGGCTCTGAGCTCCGGGTGGGAGGAGGCTTTGTCTGTCTTGGTCCCTGCGTCCTCTGCCAGGTGCCTTAAACGCAATCTGCACTCAGTACATAAGATGAGTGGATGCATGAAGCCAGCGCCACTGGGGGTAGAAAGGGGACACCCAATGCTCCCACCCTTCTCCACGTAAGCAGAGACACATCCTTGCATCTGTATATGGCAAAACCCCTGGTCTGATCTGAGCTTCACAGTATCCCAAGAGGTGGCCAAGGCCTGGAAAATCATCCCCATTTCACAGATGAGAAAACTGAGATGCAGGGAGGTTATGTGCCTTGCTTGGGGCCCCTCAGCCAGCCAGTGGTGGGCCACTGGGACCAGGGCCCTTTGCCTCCTCATGGAGCCCTCTGGGAGAGGCTGGACTTACTGCCAGGAATAAACAATGCCAGCGATAGCTAGCATTTAGGGAGCACTTATGATATGCCCAGCATGTAGCATCTCATCTAATCCTCCTAACAACGTTTTTTGTTTTTTTTTAACAATTCAATCACTTAACATGTATGATTCAATGGTTTTAAGTATATTCAGAGTTGTGCAACCATCACTGCAATTAATTTTAGAACACTTTCATGCCCCCAAAACGAAACCCTGTACTCTTTAACTAGCATCCCTCAATCCCTTCATCTCTCCACCTCTAGATAACTACTAATCAACCTTCTTCTCTATAGATTCACCTATTCTGCATATTTCGTATAAATGGAGTCATATAATATCCATCACCCATTTATTACACCCATTTCTCACATGGCAGTAACTGAGGCTTAAACAGGTGTAAACCTTACCGAGAGCCCTCAATGAACCAATGATGGGTAGTATTGAAATCCAGGCTCGCATGACCCCAGCGATTCTGTTCTTTGTCACTAACTCCTCCAGACAGTGAATCTTGGAGCTCAGTAACTACCCCCCTCCTCCCCTCCCTTCTTCCTGAACCCAGGGCCCCACCCCAAGTTCCTCTGTCACACTCAGGGGTTCTGCTACCGTGTTTCCCCAAAAATAAGACCTAGTCGGACAATCAGCTCTAATGCGTCTTTTGAAGCAAACATTAATATAAGACCGGGTATATTATATTATTTATATCATATCATATCATATCACACCGAATCTTATATTATACTAAAATAAGACTAGGTCTTATGTTAATTTTTGCTCCAAAAGACACATTAGAGCTGATTGTCCAGCTAGGTCTTATTTTTGAGAAAACACGGTAGGGAAATCCCAGGCCCCGGGACCCTATCTCCAATTCTCTCTCCTGACCCCTGCTTTCAATCCTTCAGGCTTCAGCTATGCCATCTCCTTTGGGAAACTCTCCCTGATTGCTCACCCTTCCTGGTACTTCCACTGCCCATGTGCATTTGTCCATAGAAGACCAGGCAGCCTGGCTCCCTCTGGGGAGGTATTTGGGGTCACCCAGTGAAACAAGGCAGGGTGGGGACTAGGGCCAGATCCCCAATTCCCACACCAATGTTCTTCCTCTTGGCCTATTCCGAACAGGAAGCCCTCCTCTCCTCTACCCTCACCCCATCCTGAAAGTGGTGCCATCAGGCCATGGGGAAGAGGGTGAAACTGAGGCTCAGAGAGGCTAGTGATTTGGCGAAAGCCACAGGCACTGAACCGAGACTCACCGCTGACTCCCCAACTTGCCCCTCACCACACGCTGGGTCAACAGCCCCATCCGTGGCCCCCACAGTCCCTGGGCTTGCCCCTCTATCAGTTCTTAGAAAATTGGCTCTTTACTTGTTGGTGATGAGGGAAACTGGGGCCCTGTCTTCTTTGAGGCTGTATCTCCACTGCAGGCCCAGGTCTGGCACAGGTCTCAGGAAACGTTTGTTGAATGGATGATGAAAGAAGGCAAGGAAGAGAGGAATGAAGTCTGGGGTGGGGTGGGTGGTTCAACCACCTGCCCCAAATCACATGATGCCACTCTAGCGTCACAGGGTCTTACACCAGTTCTTTTGACTCCTAAATCCAGAACTCTTTTGACATTTTGGGGTCTTACGCCTCTTGGATATTCACCCACACAAGGTGGGTGAGGTGCCCTGCTGGGAAGTGGCAGTGCTGACATTCAGCCTTGGATTGGTCTGACCTCAGAGGTAAGCCCTGAACCATTAGGGAGTAGCCTCTCCCAGCAGTTACTGCTGACTGTTTGAAGGTGGCTGCTCCCCTTCACCTGTGCAGGACATCTGTCCTTGGAAGCCTCCCACTGGGATATTCTGAGTGAACTGGCAGAAACACATTCATGACAGAGTCTCAGGGGATGCACAGTTTGCCAAACCTCAGCTTGTCTCTTCATCTGCAAGCATAAAATATTAAAGCTGGAAGGTGCCCTCGCTATTGGGATTATCTAGTCTCCATATTTTAGGGGGCGGGACCGAGGCCCAGAGATACAGGGAACTCGGTCCAAGTCACAGGTAATTATGAACAAACCTAAGACTCGGGACATCATGTCAATGGTCCCCAAAATCGAAGAACATCAGCTCAAGAAACAATGTTCAGAGCCTTCCAGTCTAAGCATCTCATTTTACAGAAGGGGAAACTGAGACTCAGGGAAGACTTGGGTCTTCCTAAGAATAATATACAAGCAGGCAGAGCCTGCACCATCAATGGACCACAAAGTTCCAGTTTTTTACTGGCTGGAGTGAACTGCTCTGTGATTCTGGGCCTCCAATGCCTCATCAGTAAACGGGATGATAAGAACAGTACCCACCAGACAGGGCTGTACTGAGGTGGAAATAACACACGTGATGGGCTTCACACAAGGCCGGGCCCATGGTAAGTGCTCAATAAATCTGAGCTACTACTGTCACTTGTTACTTTCGTGGCCATATCTCTTGTCTGTCACCACCCCAGGCTGTGGGGCGCCTGGTCCACCAGGAAGGGGCTGGTCCCCACCCTCCAAGATTCTCCAGCCTCAGGAATGCTATTGCAGCAAAGGAAGGAGCAGCCCCATGGACTAGCCGGTTCCAGCTCTGATTTCTCAGTGCCTGCCTAGGGATGGAATTTCTGAAAATGCTGGAGGGAATCCTAATTTTCGCAGTTGGAAAGTGTCCTGGGAGAGTCCGCATTTTACAGATGCGGAAACTGAGGTCTGGGAAGGGGGAGGTTACACTCAGAAGCACACAGGGAAACAGGCCCAGGGCTTGATGCACTGGTGTCCTCGCTTGTGCACGGACGCCCTGGGACGTTCCCCTTCCCCTCTAAGCGCTACCGTCGTCGGGGCGTTACTCACGACGAGGGAAGCGTTGGCAGTCAAAGCGCCGCCACCTTTCAGCGGTTCTCGGAGGTGCCTCTGACCCGACGCCACGACTACCAAGACCGCCGGGAGGTTGGGTCCCCGCTGCGGGAGACGCGGGCTTCTCCCAGCCCCGGCCTTCGGAGGAGCGATCGGAGCGTTCGGGCGTTTCCGGCGCCGGGGGGGCGGGGCTGACCGTGTCGCAGGCGTGCCCGCCGCCGCCTGCAGAGGGTGCGAATCTGTCAAATCGGAGAACCCGCCTACTATCCCAGAAGTAGAGAAACAGGTTCTGTAGTCTCGGCCTCTGTTTCATCCTCTGGAAAATGGGTTTGATGACAAGTCTTGTGAGGCTGCAAGAGGACCCAGATAAGTCTGTGAAAGGAACTAGAAGACATATTGGTAAATAAGCAAGTTTCTTAACTTGCCTCAGTTTGTTCATCTGTAAATAGGGATAATTGTACCTTCCTTCTTTGTGTATATTGTGAGAATTGCAAACTATGGGGAAAATACATATAAAGAGCCTGGCACCTTGTAAGCACCCAGGAAACAGCAATGATTGTGATAACGGGCAAAGTGCCCTACCAAGCCAGGAAATAATGTCTAAGTCTTGGTTCCTGCCCTCAAGGAGCTCCAGCCACAGAATCAGAAGCAAGAGAGCTGCGAGCTGTAGTGAAAGCACTGGCTAGGAGTCCGACTTGTCACTGACCACTGGGGCCTCAACTTCCTCCTCTGTACAACTGATGGCTTCTAAGGCCCTTTAGCCTGGCTTCCTTCAACACTGCTTGTAAAATGCAGCCCAAGATGATTTATAATTATATGTATAAGGTAGACTAGAGTCTACAGGAAATCACCACCGATCGGCATTTATTCATTTAACAAACTTCACTGAGCTAATACTCTGGTACCAGGCCCTAGAGATTCAACATTGAATAAGAGACAGCTCTTGACTTTACGGATCTCAAAGTCCAGTTAGGAGACAGATAGTCCCTTAGAACGCAGTGTTAGGGCCACAATGAGGGAAAGGCAGGGGACTGTGGAGGCCAAAAGAAGATGCTATCAAAACGCTGGGGATCAGGGAAAGCTTCCTGAAGGAGACGGTAACATGGCATAGCTGAAGGATAAAGAGAAGTTCTGTGACGGGTGGGCCAGTGAATACTGGGGTGGGGAAAAGAATTTCAGACAAGAAGCTCAGGGTGTGAGCAAATATGGCAGAATCAAGAATTTCCGCAAAACTGATGTAGTTCAGTTTTTAATGTTTGCTTCATAAATAGAGTAGGGGGAGGGAGGCTGCCTCCCCTTTACTATAAATCAGATTCAAGTCCTGCAAAAGTAGGACACCTCTAAGGAGGGGGAGGAGGATGAAGGAGGGTGAGAAAGGATAAGGAGAACAGAAGTATTAGGGGAAAGAAGGAGGGATGTGATAGGGGAGGAAGGAACAGAGAGGGGAAAGGGAAAGAAGTGGGGAAAGAAGAGGGCAAAGGAGGGAGACACGGAGAACACGGGGCACGATGAACACTAAAGGGGAGGAGAAACACGGAGAAAGAGAAATGCTCGGGACTTTATGTATACATAAAAATAACTGCTGAACTCAAAAAGGAAATACTAGGAGTGGGGTGAGTTTGCAGGCAATGGAGTGGGTAGGGCTTGAGCCTCAGCAAAGGAGCTGCACAGCTCCAGCTGGGAGGCTCCAAGCCTGAGGGCGGGCGCCACACTTTCAAGGCCTCTTTCGCAGTCATCCTGCCAGGCCTCCCTCAAGGGCTCAGCAGGCCGGGAACTGTCCAGGTACCTGGTGCTGAAATGTCTGGGGTGATCCTCTGCCTCTCCAAGGGGGCACAGTCCTTTGACAACTAGTTGTTAAGCACCTACTGTCTGCCAGCCATTGTTCCAAGCGCTGGGAAAAATGGCAGTGAATAAAACAGACAAAAAAGTCCCCACTCTTATGAGAGGAGACAAGATATAATTTCCCATGTTAGAAAAGGTCAAGTTCTACGGAGAAAAATCAATCCAGAGAAGAATGAGTTTAGCACATGCACCCCAAACAGCAGTCACATGCTGTTGCCCAGAGAGGTGATACAATGGTGCAGAATTCCCAGGCAGGGAAGTGAGCCCCCGTGTAAAGGAGGTGCCGACCTTGGGTCACAGTCACAGGGACTCTCAGCTGAGCAACCTGTCAGAAGCCAAACCTCAACCTCAGCCAGCTGCCTGTTCCCTCTCTGGGGGTCTCTCAGTCCTCTACGCTAAAGGGATCTAGACTTCTATTGTGTCAGAGAGATGGGTTTCTACCCTGTGTGTCCAGTACCAGCTTAGGCCTGGATGATTTGAAACACTGGGTTCACCTCTGCTCTGCCACCAGTTCAACTGAGGGTAATTCACATCCTCACTCTGGCCTCAGTTTACTCATTTATAAAATAGGGACAATGACCCTTGCCGAGTGGACCACGTTTGAGGTGGTACAAAGCAGACAGTGGTGGCTGAATTCTCTCTGCTGTACACACGGAAGGGATTCTCCCTCACTAGGGTCTCATTCCTCAGCGTTCTCAGTGCTCACCACCGGGGCTCGTCCTGTAGATGCTGAATGAAGTGAGTGACAACAGTGTTTGGCTGGTTTTCCCAGGAGCTGTACTGCTTCATCCTTCACACTGCAGTCCTATTCCTGAAGAGCACGCACCCTGGGGTCCACAGGAGCCCAGATGGCAGCCCAGGGGGACAGCAGGGACGAGGCCCAGTTCTTGAGTGGTCCTTCAGTGTGGGTCACCCGGATGGCACTGGGGGGCAAAAAGTGCCTGTGGTCAATATAGTTTGGGGAACACGGCACACTAAACTCACCTTTGGGAGATTCCCCCACACTCATGGCCAAGTCCGGGCTCCAAGAGCTGCTCCGGGAGCCCTGTTTCACCATGAAACCCCCTCTTTTCCTCTCCTTTTAGGATGAACACATCATCATCCTGAAGAAGGTGCCTTGGAAAACACTAGACTAGGATTTGGGAAGGACTGGAGAATCCTTGTCCCAGGGAGACAATTTTAGAGGTTTATGCAGTTCTGTAACCTAGTGTGTACTGTGTGCTTCTTACATAGCAGGTGCTCAGTAAACATGTGACAGATGAACGAACATGCTGTTCTACTCACTTTTTAATGGTAAGAATTGAGGGGAGGAAGGTAAAAGTGATTCAAGACCAAAGGACTCACAGCAGACTCATTTTTAGTTCTCTCTAGACCACAAGTGTGATGGGAGAACTGATGGAATTTATTCATCCATCCATTCATTCCTTTATTCACCCAGTGACAACACAGAGTGGTAAGTGTGATGCAGTGGATTAGCACTGGAGACCACGGAGGGGAAAATTAACTAAATATGGAGGGTAAAGGAGGCCAGGATGGCTTCCTGGAGGTGACCTGAAGGGCCCTTTGAGGGACTGACCTCAGGGCTCCCACCTTCATGTCATTTTCCCAGCCACAGGAATCATGCTTAGGACTTCTTGCTTGGAACTCACAGGAAGCTGTGACCCCATGGTTGTGGCCCCCTGGGCTTGACAGAATCCATCTTGGCCCTCTCCTCTTTTACCTGGCACCTCCCAACATTCCTCTGGCTGAGCTGCCTGTCAGCCTTCTCACACCCAGAGAATGGCTCTGCTTTATGCAGATGACTGAAAAGGCCCAAAGGAACAAGACTCTAATGGCAAAATTCCAAGCAAAACGACAAGTAAATGGGGACCCATGTGAAAGCAAGGGGGCCCTGCGCAAGTCTCCTTTCCCACAAAGTGCCGTTCTCAGAAGCCCCAGACTAGACACTCACCTCCATCCTCCCAGCACCAACTGCAAACCAGCCTCTCTGCCCCCTGCAAGCTGGAGCATGCCTGGATCTTTAAACGGGAAGAAAACTGCTTCATCATGTTCTGCTTCTCTATGCAAAACCAGAAACCCCCTCCCCCTCCTCCTTCTTCCCCTGCGCACTCTCCTTCCAGCAAAACGTGGTTAAAGGGACAGCACCGCCACTTCCCCTGCGCTGAGGGTCTGCTTAGAACTCGGGTGCTGGGAATGAGGTGGAGGGCAAACAGAAAAGAACTGGCACAGGTCTTTCCTGGGAGATAGTCTGTCCCCATCTTGGGGATCCCACAGAAGGAAAACCAGTGTAAACTGGAAACGTACATAGGAGGGGTTGAGATAACTGCCTGAGGGGGGCTCAGATCTGGGAGAGGAGTCTACACTATTCTCCTACCCAGCATCCGGCATCCCCAGGGGTCCTTTCAGCTCCCAGCGGATGAGCGGGACTGTCCAGGTTTGTGTGTGGGAGAACTTCACAGAGAACAAGGGACCAGACCCCTAGCAAAAAGTTGAGGGGCTGGGTCTTTGGCTCCCTGCATGACCCTGCCAGATCATTTACCCACTCCCTCCTCAGTCCCCCATCTGTTTAGCCCTAAGGTCAAGCAAGGGGGAGGTGCACACCTCCTTTTCTTCCTCCTCAAGGAAAAAGCAGAGGTTAACCCCTTTCTCCCTGAAAAGGAGCAGGCCGTGTCCCGGGGCTGAAGCACCATCCGCAGTACCACTCCCACTCCCAAGGCATTTGAAATGAGCCAAAACCAAGAAAAAGACAAATAACACCAGCAGTTGCAGAGCCCCCCCAGATTTCAAGGACCCCTTTTAATACATGATCCCCCAATAGGCCTTATGGGGGCAGAAAAGGATGCCTATCGTGGCACCCACTTATCTATTGTGGGGGTGTGGAGAGAGATGCCAAGTTGAAGTTGAGGAGATGGGGAGGAGAAAGGGAGAAAGATGTATTTCCGAGTTGTAGTAAAGCAGCTGCCATATTCACAGGCAGCACGTGGTCCCCTCCCCCAATTTAGCCAAAGGACACCCCCCCACCCACTCACAAAGCTAAAGCTGCTTGGGGAGCTAGGTAGGGGTCTCAAGTTGCAGTCTGTCCTAGGGCTAGGGCACCTTTTTGTATAGATGGGAAAACTGAGATGGGTGCATAACTTGTCCAAGGTCACTGGCCAGCAAACTGTGGAAACGACCTCCGTGTGCAGACCCTGGCCTGAACGACTACTAGCACACCTGTCACTCCCCCCCAACCCCACACACGTGCCAGCTCTCCCAACTTCATGCCCAGTGCCTCGCAGCATCCCCCCTCTGGGTTTTCTGACCCTGTGTATGCAGAGGACTCTCTGTCCCCTTCCCTAAGGGTCCCTCCTGCTGTGGCTGGCTGCAGGGTCTCCCACTTCCTATCCTGCGGAGACCACTGTGTCCCCCCATCTGCGCTTCCCTCTCTCCATCCTCTGCAGCGTCTCCCATACCCCCAATTCAGGGTAGCCTTGCCGCCCTCCCCAATTCCTGGTCCCGTTCCCCTATTCCGGAGCTGCAAGCAGAGTTTCTTGAGCCCTCTCCTGGTGGCCCCTCTAGCTATTAGGGGAACAGTGTACCTCCGTGCAGAAGTCCTCCAATTCTAACCTCTGTAGCATCCACCATGCCTCCATTCAGGATTGCCTTGCTCCCTCCCCTATTCTCTGGCGGCTGCAGACACTCTGCATCCCCTATCCTGAGCGCCTCTAATTATTAGGAAAATCGTGTGACCCGATCTCATGCAGGGGTCCCCTCATCCTACTAACTACAGTCTTCCATCGCTCCATCCCGAAAGCACCGTGCCCTTGTTCCCATCAGCTCTTCTCGTCTTCTCCCAATTTCAGGTCCCTTCTCTTTTTCCGACTACAGTAGCAGGTTTTTACAAGCCGCACCCCGGGGTCCCCACCAGTCCACTCTGGGAGTCCCCTACCTCCTGACCTGACCTGGGGGGGCGCGCGGCTCTTCTGACGCCGCGCGGATTCCCCTTCACTCCTTGGCCCCTCCTGCCCCGCCCTTCTCACTGCGGCGGAGCAGACCGGCCCCGGGGCGCGGGGGAGGAGGCGGAGAGGGCGGGGCCCCCCTCCGCCACCCCCCCAACTGCCGAGGGGCTGGACCCGGTCGGGCTGCTATAAAAGGGCGAGTGTCCGAATGCTGCCGCAGTGCCGCCCGCCCCGTCCCGGCTCGGATCTGGTCTCCCCCTCCGCCGGCGGCCGCACCTGCTCCAGCCATGATGAGCTTCAGCGGCGCGGACGCGCTGCTGGGCGCCCCGTTCGCTTCGCTGCACGGAGGTGGCAGCCTGCACTACCCGCTGGCCCGCAAGGGCGGAACGCGCTCGGCAGCCGGCTCGTCGAGCGGCTTCCACTCGTGGGCACGGACGTCCGTGAGCTCCGTGTCTGCCTCGCCGAGCCGCTTCCGCGGCGCAGTCGTCGCTTCCAGCACCGACTCGCTAGACACGCTGAGCAACGGACCGGAGGGCTGCGTGGTGGCGGCAGTGGCGGCGCGCAGCGAGAAGGAGCAGTTGCAGGTGCTGAATGACCGCTTCGCCGGCTACATCGACAAGGTGCGACAGCTCGAGGCGCACAACCGCAACTTGGAGGGCGAGGCTGCGGCGCTGAGGCAGCAGCAGGCGGGCCGCGCCGCCATGGGAGAGTTGTACGAGCGCGAGGTACAGGAAATGCGCGGCGTCGTGCTGCGCCTGGGGGCGGCGCGCGGCCAGCTGCGCCTGGAGCAAGAGCACCTGCTGGAAGACATCGCACACGTGCGCCAGCGTCTGGACGACGAGGCCCGGCAGCGCGAGGAGGCTGAGGCGGCGGCGCGCGCACTGGCGCGCTTTGCGCAGGAGGCCGAGGCAGCGCGCGTCGAGCTGCAGAAGAAAGCGCAAGCCCTTCAGGAGGAGTGCGGCTACTTGCGGCGCCTCCACCAGGAGGAGGTGGGCGAGCTGCTCGGCCAGATCCAGGGCTGCGGCGCCGCGCAGGCGCAGGCACAAGCCGACGCGCGCGACGCTCTCAAATGCGATGTGACGTCGGCGCTGCGCGAAATCCGCGCGCAGCTTGAAGGCCACGCGGTGCAGAGCACGTTGCAATCCGAGGAGTGGTTCCGAGGTTCGCAAACGCGCGGAGGTGGGGGGGAGGGGGTGCCCCCTGTTGGTCCAGCAGTGAGGAGCGGGGTGGCATGACGCCAGGGGACGCTGGTGGACTCTGCGTGGAGGTGGCTGGACTGGAGGGTGCGCTACTCAGCTTTCTTAGGCAAAGTGCATGGCCCTTAAATAAGGGTTTTACTCTGGGACACCTCTGCTGTCCCCTCCTCCCTCCCACACACATACACTCTGGCTTCTCCTTTGGCTGTGCTCCTCCAGGGTCTTTATGTCTGTCCTTTAACTCTGGGTCCCCTCTGCTTTCCCCCACCAAGGTGAGGTTACCCCCCTCCTAGGCCCCTTTCCATCAGGTTCTCTCTACAGCTTCAAAGAAATCCTGGCTTGTGGTCACAGGCGCTGGGGACTCTGTCCTTCAAAGTAACCTGCCTTCCCTGCCCAGTGCTGCCCATCCCCCTTTCCTGTACACTGCAGGGGACTCCATTCTTCTGACCGGTAGGAGGCTCCTCCCCACTACATGCAGACAGAGGTGGGGCATTCTCACATCATTTTTCCAGGGGTGGGAGAGATGGTGTGTGTGTGAGGGGACCATCACCACAACCAGTTGGCACCTGAGACTGAGGTGGCAGGTGAACTCCTTAATGTCCCCTCTCCTCTCTCATGAAACTGGGAGCTTCCCAAGTCTGCCTCCCTCCCCCAACTACATGCTGCCCTGAGTCAGCTGGATTGCTGCTGCAGCAGCTCTGAAGCTGTTTCCTGCAGCTGCAGGGTGACCTTGACCAACACTTGCCCACTCTGGTTTTCATTTTTATTTGGGTTGAAAGATGGAGGTGGACCAGCTGAGCTGGAAGAACTTTGGGGAGCTTCATGATCCCTCCCCGAAATTGTAAAACTTTGTGCTTGTTCTTGGGGGAGGGTGCAGATGTTTCAGTGATTTTCAAATGTGTCTGTGATCCAGAGGATAACAATCCTCACCCCCCAGGATGGTTTCTAAATCTTTGCCAGCACTAGCAGGGAAAGCCATGAAAGCTAGGATTTGGATGCACGGCTTTCCCCGTTCCTTTTCCACTCCTCTGCAGTGGCAGAATTGTCTCCTCCCCCATTTCTGCAGCAAGGCTCCTCCCAGTGCAAATCCCTCTGTTCTCTTGGGCTTTGCCCTTCACACAGGCAGACCATCCCAGGAGTTCTGGTCCACCCAGCTGGCTTCCCTTCCCTCTCCCACTCCTGACTCAGGTCCTGGGTATCACAATCTCAGTACTCAGGATGTTCACTTTCAGATGTAGACTAGGCTCTCAGGAGATGTAGACTAGGCTCTAGACCTCTACTGGCCCCAGAAGGTCTGGGAACCAGCAACCCTTTGCTTGCATGGGCCAAGTGTGCTGCCACTGGCTCAGGGGCTCCAGTGCTAAAGAATGAGAAGGGACAGAGGAGCTGGCATGCAGGCCCCAGGCTCTGCAGTGACTTTGGTCTCTGCACAGCAGAAACTTGCAAGAAAGGGGCTGCTTGGGAGCTCACAGCATCCTCATGCCTTCAAAGGTCAAAGACTCGTGAACTTGTTCAGCCACAAGTTCATAGTTAAACTGAACCAGAAGTTTAGAGTTAAGCCAGGTTTCACATCTGAACTCCCAGCTCTTGCTGGGGAACTGAACCAGGCATTAGGCCCAGAAATGGGGTCTTCCTCTGCACTGAAAGGTTTCTGGATCCTGCCTGAGTCGGGGGAGAGAGTCTGATCTTGGGAGCCAGCTAGACACTAGATTTGAATTCCAGCTTTGCCATTCACTAGTTGGGTGACCTTGGGCAGTAGTCTTTTGCCTACCATACAGGACAAGGTGAGTTAAGCATCCAGGATGACACCCAGCACCCCATAGGTCCTCAACCCATGTGTGTTACCTTCTGGATCTGGGTCTTGAAACCCATACCCAGGTGTGTCTAACCTCAATCCCTGTTCCTTTCTCCCCCAGTGAGGCTGGACCGACTATCAGAGGCAGCCAAGGTGAACACAGACGCCATGCGCTCAGCACAGGAGGAGATAACTGAGTACCGGCGCCAGCTTCAGTCCAGGACCATAGAGCTGGAGGCACTCAAAGGCACCAAGGACTCGTTGGAGAGGCAGCGCTCTGAGCTGGAGGAACGTCATCAGGCTGACATTGCATCCTACCAGGTGGGCAGGGGTGGGGCAGAGCGCCAGACTGCCTCACCTGTTTGGGTGACCCTGGACAAATCACTGCCCTTCTCTGAGCAGGGTTGTGGTGGTCAAGACTATAGGCCTTTGAGTCAGATATACCAGGGGTACCAATATGCCTGTCTAGCTGTGTGACCCCAGGAAATTTACCTGCCTCTCTGAATCTGAATTCCTTCAAAGAAAAAGAAAAGAAAAAAAATGCCTGCTTTGCAGAGCTGTGAAGGTTAAAGAAATAGACAAACTTTTTAAGAGATGAGTGTAAATGTTCCCAGCAGGGTTTGGGCACGGTGGGCATTCAGTAAACAATAACCAGTGTCTGTGAGTGTGGGTAGCCTGGGAAAGGCCTTGATAGATTCCCCATTAAAGACAAATGGCAAAAGAAAACATCACTTTTAAAGAACCTATGCAAATAGTATGCGGTGGTAGAAAAATTAGCATTGTAGAATGCAAACGGGAGGCAGTAAAAATCAGCCATAATAGTTTACTTTAAGCAGTGGTTAAATGGTCCTGAGAACAGGGGAGAAGCTTCAAATCATATTTACGTTCTGTGCTGTGCTTCAGTGTATTGTTTCAGTTGTCAATAACTGATGCTTCTGGAACCCTTACTATGTGGCAGGCACTTTGGAGAATTGGGAAACCAATAGGGAGCCAAAGCAGACAAAGCTCTGTTCCCACTGAGCATTTTCTAAGCTTAAGAGATCTGTATAAATTCACCCATCATCCCACTGACCAGTGATAACTATTGTTGGGTGTCTAGTGTTTTTCATTCCAGACCATTCTCCAGGCTGAGGTTATATACATAGCTGGATTTTTGCTCCAGGGTGGTTTCCGTGTCCATGAATGAGGCCCCCACAGCTCTGACAGGGTGTGTGTTAGCCCCAGCAGTGTGGGTAGACAGGACTGCTTTGGGTTTGCACAGCCTGCCCCAGCTGCTGAGGGCCAGCCTTTGGCTGGTGATTGACGGGTATGTGACCCCTCCTCCCCAGGACGCCATCCAGCAGCTGGACGCCGAGCTGAGGAACACCAAGTGGGAGATGGCAGCCCAGCTCCGAGAATACCAAGACTTGCTCAATGTCAAGATGGCTCTGGATATTGAGATTGCCGCTTACAGGTGAGGTGGGCCAGGGTGCCTTCAGAGTGGCGGGGAGCCCTTGTATTCTTAGGAGGAGCTAAGCCTTGAGTTTCAAGCCCCCAGCGAGGCAGCCTGCCTGTCTTTTTTTTTTTAACTGTGGTAAAATGTATATAATATAAAATAAACTATTTTAAACATTTTTAAATATATAGTTCAGTAGCATGAAGTTCATTTACATTATTGTGCAACCATCACCACCATCTGTCTCCAGAATATTTTCATCATCTCAGACTGAAACTCTGCTCGTTAAACAATAACGCCCTATTCCCCTTTCCTCCCTTCTTCCAGCCCTGGCAGCCACCATTCTACTTTCTTTGAGACAAAAATCTCGAGAGTGGCTTATTTTCATTCTGACAAGGACTTAGTGGGCTAAAAGCTCCTTCCCCCCTTCCCCAAATCCAGCTAACCAAAGGCCGGCTTTGGAGGGAAAGGAGGTACTTGAGTTATCAGGGGCCTTTACAACTCTCTCTCTTAATATTTCTTACCTCTCTGAGCAGTTGTTTTCTGGAGAAATAAAAGGGGCGGGAGTGATTATAGTGCTGACATCATGGGGTTGTGGGGAGAAGCTAATCCTGTTCATGAGCAGATCCAGGTAACGCAGATGCCACTGGGTTGCCACAGAGAAACTCCTCAGTGACTGGTAACCATGAGACCTCCCAGCTTAGCAGTTTCCTGCCAAGGAGCAGAGCGGATCCCACGAGGACCTGTCCCAGTTGCTGTCTGTGACCCTTCACTTCCCATGTCTTGACTCTAGTCTGTAGTCCTGCTACTCAATACTTGGTTCATGAGCACTTGTTAGAGAGATGTACTCTCAGCTTCCCCACCCCCGGGACCTACTGAATCAGAATCTACACTGTCGTGAGACCCCTGAGTGATTTGTATGTCATCCAATTTGCAAAGCACACTGACTCTGAGGCAGGCATTTCCAGGTCCTTTTTAATCATCATCTTATTGAAACAAGCCTCTGAGGTGTAGGGACTCTTATGACCCTCTTTTTACCAAAGAGGAAACTGAGGCTTAAAGAATTCGGGTGGCTTGGCCAAAGTTACACATCTAGTGAGGTAGCAAAGAGTAGAAACTGTTGTATCACCCAATTCCTAAAACCCAAAGGATGAAGAATACAAGGGGACGGGAGACCCTTGAAATTCAAATAAGAACATTGTTAGACCTCTTAAACTCAAATTGGTAAGTGGGAAATTGTTTGCTCAGGCTCTTAACTTTCTCTTGAACAACACTTTAGTTGAGGGACAATAAATGTAACTTTTGTTAATGTAGGCACTTTCTCTTGAGGGCCTCTTTTTAAGACAAAACAATATGTGTTATCGCGTAAGTTGCAGCCTTAACTGCATTAAACAAGAGCAATGCCATTGGGGTGCGGATTCTAGGTGGTTCCTGGGGTAATTTGCTAAGTAGCTTTCTCCATAATCAAAGTGCCCGTCAGTCACATTCCTTCCTCTGCCAAAGTCCGTATCACTGGACGCAGTGGACCTTCAGAGGAAGCCAGGAGGATCCCAAACTCATCACTGTGCTCTGAGTTCACAGTAACGTGTTCCATTGTCCATTCCGCAGGAAACTCCTCGAGGGTGAAGAGTGTCGGATTGGCTTTGGCCCGAGTCCCTTCTCCCTTCCGGAAGGACTCCCCAAAATCCCTTCCACGTCCACTCACATAAAGGTCAAAAGCGAAGAAAAGATCAAGGTGGTAGAAAAGTCAGAGAAGGAAACTGTGATTGTGGAGGAACAGACAGAGGAGATCCAAGTGACTGAAGAAGTGACTGAAGAAGAGGAGAAAGAAGCCAAAGAGGAGGAGGAGGAAGAGGAGGAAGGGGGAGAAGAGGGGGAAGCAGAAGAGGGAGAAGAAGCAGCAGAGGAGGCTGCATCCCCAGAGAAGGATGTCCCCAAGTCACCAGAGAAGGAAGCAGCCAAGTCCCCAGCCAAGGCCAAGTCCCCTGTGAAAGAAGCAGCAAAATCGCCAGCTGAGGTGAAGTCCCCTGAGAAGGCCAAGTCCCCAGTGGAGGTCAAGTCCCCAGAGAAGGTCAAGTCCCCCGTGGAGGTCAAGTCCCCAGAGAAGGTCAAGTCCCCTGAGAAGGCCAAGTCCCCAATGGAGGTCAAGTCCCCAGTGGAGGTCAAGTCCCCAGAGAAGGTCAAGTCCCCAGAGAAAGCCAAGTCCCCGGTGAAGGAAGAAGCCAAGTCCCCTGAGAAGGCCAAAACTCCTGATGTGAAGTCCCCAGAAGCCAAGACCTCAGTGAAGGAGGAAGTAAGGTCCCCTGCAGACATCAAATCCCCTGAAAAGGCCAAAAGCCCCATCAAGGAAGAGGCCAAGTCCCCAGAGAAGAGCAAATCTCCCATAAAGGAGGAGGCCACGGCTCCTGAGAAGGAGGTCTCAAAGAAGGAAGAGGCCAAGTCCCCCATGAAGGAAGAAGAGAAACCCCAGGAGGTGAAAGTCCAAGAGCCCCCAAAGAAGGTGGAGGAAGAGAAAGCTCCAGCCACACCAAAAACCGAGGAGAAGGACAGCAAGAAAGATGAGGTGCCTAAGAAGGAGGCTCCAAAGCCCGAGGTCCAGGAGAAGAAGGAACCTGCTGTAGAGAAGCCCAAGGAATCCAAAGTTGAAGCCAAGAAAGAAGAACCTGAAGAAAAGAAAAAAGCAGTGACTCCAGAGAAGGAGGCTCCTGCCAAGGTGAAGGAAGAGGCCAAACCCCCAGAGAAGACTGAGGTGGACAAGAAGGAACCAGCTGACACCAAGGCCAAAGAATCCAGCAAAGCAGCAGAGAAGGAGCCGGAAAAGCCAAAGAAGGAAGAGACGCCAGCAGCACCCAAGAAAAAAGAGGCTAAGGAGGAGAAGGCCATCGAGGCCAAGAAGCCTGAGGAGAAACCCAAACCAGAGGCCCAGGCCAAGGAAGAGCCCAGCAAGGAGGCCCCCGCACCTGGCAAAGCCAAGACAGAAAAGGCTGAGAAGTCCTCTAGCACGGACCAGAAAGACAGCAGGCCACCGGAGAAGGCCACAGAAGATAAGGCCGCCAAGGGGGAGAAGTAAGGTAGGAAGAAAGAAACATCAGAACAGCCAAAGAAACTCAGGAGGGTCTGGGAGCTCAAGGGTCAGCATCACAAATTTTCATTTTTTTCTCCCTTTTATGTAAGAAGAAAACTCTGCTTAGATGATGGGGCCCTCCTTCACCAAACAGGAATTTCTGTTAGCAATGTTAGCAAGAGAGGGCCGTCCCACGCCCCAAACCCTCCCCAGGCGATGGACCATTATGTTATGATAGCTTATGTAGCGGAATGTGATCTATGCCGAATGCCACACGTAAACACTTGACTGTAAAAACTGCCCCCTCCTTTCCAAATAAGTGCATTTATTTCCTGTATGTGCAACTGACAGACGACCGCAATAATGAATGAGCAGTTAGAAACACATTATGCTTGAGATGTCTTAACCTATTCCTGAATGCCTTCTGTTTTCCAAAGGAGTGGTCAGGTCCTTGCCCAGAGCTCTCTATTCTGGAAGAGCTGGAGTGGGTGGGGCTGGGCAGTGGCCACTGAATCATGCCAGGGCGCACTTTTCCACTGGAGTCCACTTTTAATTGCTTCTGTGCAATAAAACCAAGTGCTTATGAAATGAAACTGCTGCTGCTATTTCTTCTCTTCCCCCGGGCAGGTGGGGGGCCAGGGCCAGGGGAGGTCTAGATGGCACACTCAAGACTGAGCATCGAGTCTCTTGCAGGTCTGGGACCAGGTACTTGGCCTCTTTTATACTATTTCCTGAGCACAAGCCAGGCAGTGTGATAGATGCTTTATTTTTAGGATCTTGTAGACAGGTGGCCTGGTGCATGGTTTCTTAGCGTGGTTCGGAGATCTCTTACATCCGCATCGGCTGGGAGCCTTATAAAAATGCAGATTCCTTGATTTCACCCTAGGCCATTGAATCGGAATCTGAGAGGCAGGCCTGGGAAAGGCCACGTCCCACTTGATTCTAATGCATACTAATGTTTGGGAACAGGTGAGGTTCTAAAGAAACAGAACAGTCTAGAGAATTGCATATGTCCTCTTTTGTGAGGAATGAGCCTTCTGGATGAGTGGCCATATGAAGCTGACTCACCTGTAGTGAAGACGACAGTTACCATATTGGGAACATGTCAATAGTCACTTAACTGGACTCCTGACATGCTCCTCTAGACACAATTTTTTTTTTTTTTTTTTTTTTTTTTAAAGATTTTATTGGGGAAGGGGAACAGGATTTTTTTTATTGGGGAACAATGGTCAAATTGTTGTCCTTTCAATCTTAGTTGTGGAGGGTTCCGTTCAGCTTCAAGTTGTTGTTCTTGCAGTCTTAGTTGTGGAGGGCACAGCTCAGCTCCAGGTCCAGTTGCCGTTGCTAGTTGCAGGGGGCACAGCCCACCATCCCTTGCGGGAGTCGAACCGGCAACCTTGTGGTTGAGAGGACAGGCTCCAACCAACTGAGCCATCTGGGAGCTCAGCGGCAGCTCAGCTCAAGGTGCCGTGTTCAATTTTTTAGTTGCAGGGGTAGAGCCCACCATCCCTTGCGGGAGTCAAGGAATTGAACTGGCAACCTTGTGGTTGAGAGCCCGCGCTCCAACCAACAACTGAGCCATCCGGGAGGCAGCTCAGCTCAAGGTGCCGTGTTCAATCTTAGTTGCAGGGGGCAGAGCCCACCATCCCTTGCGGGAGTCGAGGAATTGAACTGGCAACCTTGTGGTTGAGAGCCCACTGGCCCATGTGGGAATCGAACCGGCAGCCTTCGGAGTTAGGAGCACGGAGCTCTAACCGCCTGAGCCACCGGGCCGGCCCCCAGACACAATTTTTAAAGCTGTGTTCGTGTGGATTTATGTGGCGTCTTTACTGTAAAATTCTTGTGTGGCTTCCAACTTTAGGACTGTCATGAATCCTTGTTCTGTTTTCTTAGCACCTCTCCTCCTGGGACTTGCTTCTTTTCCTGCCCCAACCAGATGGTTCTCAGAGCCACCACATTTTCTCATTACCACTGGTCACTGGTGGGTGGTTCAAGGATGGTCACCTGGCCCCAGCTGAGCCAATGAGAGCCCCTTCCTGTCATTTTAAACTTGAGACCAATAGAGTGGCTGGTACTCTTCTTGTAGAATGTGGGAGGATGTGGGAATTAGTAGTTGTGGGCTGCCATTTTTCCAGCCTTGTGGGAAAGCTAGTCTGTGAGAGAGGGTGAGATACCGTGTTTCCCCGAAAATAAGAAGTAGCTGGCCTTATTTTGATATATCAGACCAGGTCTTATATTAATTTTTGCTCCAAAAGACGCAATAGAGCTGATGGTCCAGCTACATCTTATTTTCGGGGAAACACGGCAGATGGACAGAGACAAGATACCTAGAGAGAGTCAGGGTAGATTTCAAGTCCCTGATTTTGGCGTTCCTTTCCATGGCTTTATGGCCATTTTTTGAGCCAATAAAGTCCCCTTTGCCAAATCTCATTTGGCATATCTTTGTCATTTGCAACCAGAAGAGTTCAGAATAACATAGTGACTGAACGGGTGGTTCCCACGCTAGAAACCAAATGGTGATTCTCAGAGAATGAGCAAGTGCCTCTTCAAAGTTCAGTCCAAGGTCAGCTCTTCAGCTTAGGGTTCACAGCTCATCTGCAGCAACCATCTTCACCTATCACAGGACTGATTTCTTTTCTTTTTAAGTTTATTGGGGTGACAATTGTTAGTAAAGTTACATAGATTTCGGGTGTACAATTCTGTAATACATCATCTATATATCACATTGTGTGTTCACCACCCAGAGTCAGTTCTCTTTCCATCACCATATATTGTTTTTTTTTAAAGAGTGCTAAGACAGTGTAGTGTGGTCACATTTAAACAAGGGGTCTTTAGGGGTGGCCGGTTAGCTCAGTTGGTTAGAGCATGGTGCTGCTAACACCAAGGTTTCCGGTTCGATCCCCACATGGGCCACTTTGAGCTGTGCCCTCCTTTAAAACATAATAAAAAATAAACAAGGGGTCTTTAGATGCCATTTTAGAAATGGCTCTGATTGGCTCTTCAAGTTATCAAACACACCCAAAGACTCTACGGAAACCTAAGCTTTAATTTTCTAAGCAGCTCTGTCCTAGGGAAACCAGACAGACGCCCTCCCTCCCCCCCCACAACAGGCCCTGGCACGTAGCTACAATATCAAAATATCAAGCTAGGGATCTGGGACTTAGGAAATCCCTGTGTGTCTTGTCTGGAAAAAAAAATCACTGTTGGTTGAGTCTCCCAAATTGCATATAACGATAACAACTACTATTTTTAACCATGTTTTTACGTAAAGTCTCTCCAATTCACATGGGAATTTTACAAATAGCTATTCTGATGCCTATTTTAATGGCAAGAAAACAGATGAGGTGAGTTGCTCAGAGTCATAGCTAGTCAGTGGTAGAGCCAGGATTTAAACCTAGAACTTAACTCCAGAGTCCATATGTTTTCTGTAATACTAAGCCACAGAATCCTGAGCAAGCTGTTTTGGTGTTCCATTGGTTTAGTTTTGGTCATCAAAGGACTGCTATGTAGGGTGACAATTGTCCCAATTTGCCTGGGATGGAGGACATTGGGCTTTCAGTGCTAAAACTAGGGAAGTCCCGGGCAAATGAGAATGAATTGCTCCTCACCCCTAGCGTTTGGGCAGCCACTTCACATTTCAGGATATTGCAGATGACATAACCTATAGGCTTAAACACTATTATGAACTGCATTGTATTTCTCCCTTACCCCAAATATATATGTTGATGCCCTAACCCCACAATGTGACTGTATTTGGAGACAGAGTCTTTAGGGAGGTAATTAAATGAGGTAGTTAAATGAGGTCATGAGGGTAGAGCCCTAATCCAATAGGACTGGTACCCTTACAAGAAGAGGAAGAGACACCAGAGATCTCTCTCTCTCTCTCTGCATGTACAGAGAAGACACCACATGAAGACACAGTGAGAAGGCAGCCATCTACAAGCCAAGAAGAGAGCTCTCATCAGAAACCAACCCTGGTGGCACCTTGGGCGGACTTGTGGCTTCCAGAATTGTGAGAAAATTACTGTTGCTTAAGCCAGCCAGTCTGTGGTATTTTATGGAAGCTCTAGCACACTAATTGCCATGCAGGGTGTCATGCATGGTCTCTGGTCCCGCTCCCCACATAAGAACGCAGGATATGGTGAGGCCAAAAAGGAACACCCACGGAGCCATAGATAGGGGAGTCATACCACTATATTCTCGCTGGTGGCTGGGTTGGAGACACAGGAAGCAGGATCCACACGATCTGCAACCTGCCGTCTGCTTCTCTGCCAACCAACCAACCCCACTTGCTAACTGCAATCTGCCCTGCTAACTGCAATCAGCGCTTGCTAGCTCAGCCACCATCTTCTTGCTAGCCCCCATTTGCTGCTAGCGTAGCCCCAGCGGTTATATTAGTAGCCAATGGCTCAATGGTTACAGCTGACGGCCAACTAGCCACAGCTGATGGCCATCCAATCACAGTTGATGGCCATTTACTACCTGAGCCAGCACCTTTCCACATGAGGCCGAGAGCCTGGAAACTGCACTCCTGGCTCTGTGCCCACACTAATACAAACACATAAAGGAGTTAAGTGGCTAACCTACCTGAAACAGTCAAAGATGGCATAAGTTTAGGCCCAGCTTGATTCACAGGCTGAAATGAAGTTGCTGGGACTTGATCAAGTCTTGTCCTTCAGCTGTTTTCCTTAGTGTTGGCTTCTGTGATAGGCAGCCTGTGAAATGCCTCCCAATGTTCCCCAACTCCTGATATTCATGATTTTTAAATCTTCTCTCCTTGAATGTGAATCCTGATGTAGTGACCTACTTCTAGTGACTGGAATACAGCAAAGTGATGGGATATCATTTTTGAGAATAAGTTACAAGAAGATTCTGGATTCTGTTTTGCTTGTTTTCACTTACTCTTTCACTTGCTCTGATGGAAGCCAGCCGCCATGTTGTTATCTGCTCTAAGGAGAGGCCCACGCGGCAAGGAAATGAAGGAGGCCTCTGGCCAAGAGCCAGTGAGGAATGGTGGCCCTCAGTTCAACGAAGAACTGAATCCTGCCAACAACCACGTGAGTGAGCATGGATGCAGATCCTCCCCAGCTGAGCCTTCAGATGAGACTGCAGCCCCAGACAACACCCAAATTGCAGCCTTATGAGACCTTAGGAAGAAGCACCAAACTAGCTGTGCCTTGATAATAGATGTATTGTTTTTTTAAACTTTTAAATTTATTTTAAGTGTATTTTTCCAGCACCTATCAGCTCCAAGTCAAGTAGTTGTTTCAATCTAGTTGTGGAGGGTGCAGCTCACAGTGGCCCACGTGGGGATTGAACCGGCAACTGTGTTGTTAAGAGCACTGCACTGTAACCAACTGAGCTAACCGGGCGCCCGATGTTTGTTGTTTTAAGCTGCTAAATTTTGGGTAATTTGTTACACAGAAACAGATAACTAATACAGCTTTTCTCAGGAAGGCCTTCTTTTCATGGCACTCCTAAGTAGCTATGGGCTTGCCCTCTTCCAGGTACAAATCAGCAAGAGATTCTGTCCTCACCAGTTCAAACAAAGTCTGAGGATTAAACTTTATTAGATGACTAGATCATGTGCCCATCCTGAAATTAATGGAACATAATAATTGGACCTGCTAGGTCACATGCCAAACTTTAGATCCAGGGGTGGAATCAGCCCTGGATCTATGAATTACATAAACTGGACCTCACATAACCCAGGGATATAGAGGATTCTAAAATCTTACAAAGGAAGAAAAACAAAACAAAACAAAACAAAACAAAACAAAACAGGGTGATCAAGAACCAGAATGGTCCAAAAGTTCTCAGCAGCAATGACAGAAACTGCCTAGAAGTCTATACTAATAAAATAAATGTGAAAGGAGAAAAAGGACAATTGAAAGCATACAAAGTCTCAAAAAATTACTTCCCATAAATTCTTTCTCTGAAAGTTACTAGAGGACACGCTCCAACAAAAGAACAACATAAACCAAGAAATAGAAAAATCTAGAAATACAGAAAATAGGGACTACAACAGAGAAGAGAATCTCCAGTGAGATGACAAAGAGGAGCTGAAGGGCAGTGGTGCAGCCTCTATCCAGATCAGAGTGGGTCTGGGAGGGGAGGGGGAGTTCCAAAAATTAAACTGATAAACTATGTGATACGATCCACCATGTGTAAAATTGAATTGAAAGGCTTGTACTGAACTATGGGAGAGTGTGAGGAGATTTAGTCAATTTCAAAGAAAACACAGCAAATAATAAAAGGGAAGCAATGATTAACTCCAGGACAAACACAGTATTATGTATAAGAAGTGTAAGTATGATATGCGATTAACAAGTAACCATATTTACATAATAATAACAAAAGCAATCAATGTATATTACACTCAAAAGTAAGATAAATATATATATGGGAAAGATGGGGAAAGGGGCCGGGGAGTATATAATTGGTCAAAAACATTCACCTCTGATAGAAGTCTGGAGAAAATGCTTAAAATTGATAAATCAAAGGAAAGACTAACAAACTATCCCAGCCTAGAGGAGACTAAGGAGACATGATGACTCAGTACAATGTGGTACCCTGGACTGGATCCCAAAACACTAGTGGAGAAACTGGTGAACACCAAATAAAGTCTGTAATTCAATGAATAGTAATGTACTAACATTAGTCTCTTAGTTTTGACAAACATACCATGATTGTGTAAGATGTTAACATTAGAGGGAGCTGAGTGAGGGTATTCAAGAACTCTCTACAGTACTATCTTTGCAACTTTTCAGTAAGTTACAAATTATTTCAAAATAAAAAGTGTTTTTTAAAAATTGACATATCAAGAGATTACGTATGATTAAAAACATGGAGGTAAATACCAGAACCTGGGACCGAGAGTTGAAGGGAAGAGTAGATAGGGGTCAGGGAGATGAGGTAAAGGCCCCGATGCATTATTATAAACAGACGGTAACCACTCAAAGCAAACAGGGACTAAAACATCACTGAGTGCAATCTCTTCAGTGTACAGATGAGGAAACTGAGGCCAGAGAGGCAGGAACCTAAGGCCAAACAGCCAAATGGCAGCAGAGTTATACTTTCCAATTTGCTCCATAGAGTAAATATGGATTAAATGGATATTAATTTTTTTAAGAATCTGATTTTTAAACAATTGCCCTCAATGACATTTACTTAGAAAACCTACATCTCCTCAGGTTTGAAACCAGAGGGAGGACATGATAGGCGTTAGAACTATAAGGCCTCTTATGAATCAGACTCAGCCAAGGTCTATGGAAAATGAGAGGACTTGTCTAGACTAGAACAGGTCATCAGCTTTGGCACCACCATGGTCACCACTTATTGAGCACTTCCCAAGGACTGGCCCTGGGCTACGCATTGTACATCCACAGTCTAACAACAGCCCAATGAAGTGAGTACTATTGAACCTGCATTTTCCAGTTGAGGAAACTGAGGCTCAGAGAAATGGACCTTGCCCAGAGTCCCAGAGCCTGGAAGAGGTGAAGCCTGGATTTAAATTCAGGCCTGTCTGACCACGGAGCGCAGGCTCTTCCTTACTCTGTCCTCTCCCGGGACATAATACATGGTTATCCCCAAACCAGATACCATGTTTCCCCAAAAATAAGCCCCAGTTAAGATCATCAGCCAGACGAATGCATTTAGTACGTTATGACGATGTTCCAGAAGATGACATGACTGTATTTGAATAAATGTAGATTGTTGTACATGAAAAAATAAGACATTCCCTGAAAATACTCCCTAATGTGTCTTTTGGAGCAAAAATTAATGTAAGACCTGGTCTTATTTTCGGGGAAACATGGTACTGATGGTATTTGGATGCCAAAAGCCCCAGCCCTCCTTGAGGCTAGCATTCTTACGGTGGCCCCAAGTGGCACAGGCAGAGCAGAAGGATCTTACCCGGCTGCCCTTCGCTTGTGTCCAAAGTGGACGTGCAGCCAGTGCTGTTGGCATCGGTTGGCCAGATACCAACCAGGACTGACTTGAACCATCTGACAAACAAAATCATCCTCCCTCTGGAAGGATAACAAACCTTAGGAAAAACCAATAGAATCAATTTGCTAAGTAATTGCTTGTCAGATGTCAGCGACCTGGGGGACACAGACAATACGTGGAAAGGAGCTGACTGCTTTGGGATGTGCCCTTCCTATTGGTAGCTGTTGGCTCAGCAGATACAGCGGGGTTGATGAAAAGCATTCTTCCTTTTTTTCCCCAGGGGATTGTTTCAGAGTGGATAGGTTAGGTTCTGCCTGTAATAATAAAAAACTACATCTCAGTGGCTTAACACTAGGCTGAAGCCTAGAAGGCAGGGATGAGAATCTCTCCTCTTTGCTGAGCAGTGCTGGCTAGACACAGGGCATGGTGCTGAGAGATGTGATCCAAATCCCCACAAGCACTGTGTGAGGAAGGTTCTAGTGTTACCTCCAGTTGTAGATGATGACCCCCCCAGGCTTAGGGTGAGTCAAGCAATGTGCCCAGGGTCACACAGCTGCTCAGAGATAGAACAAGGACCTAGGAACGTCAGCCTGACACTGAGCTGGAACTCCTGACCACCATAGCACTCTTGGTGGACGTGCGTGGCTGAAATGAATAAATGGCCCAGCCAGAGTGCCAGCCTGAAGCTATGTGAAACCTGAAACTACGCTTGTGAAAAGGAAAGCTGTGAAGGCAGACCGAGCACTGGGCTCGCACCCTGGGTTCTCAGCTCGAGAACCATGTGAGCAAGGACAAGTCATCTAACCCTTTGAGCCTCAGTTTCCCCATCTGTGAAAAGAAAGGCCATGTGTACCCTTGGTGGCCTGTTGTAATTAAATATGACAGTGAATGTAAAATCGGGAGTAGCACAGAGCCTGACTCAAAAGAGATGCTTAGCACCTGTTCTTATCAGGAGGCTGCTGAGCACCATGGAAAGGGCAGAGGTTAGCGACACCGACAGGGAGAAAATCCCTTTGAAAGTCTGGCAGCTCTGCTCCTTCCTAGGAAAAAGGTTTTTAGCTTTGTTTCTGCAGAGTGATCGGCAGGTACACCTTCAAAATAAAAAGGGCCTTTTGGATTTATTTGTAGAGGAAACAGTTAAGAAAGGGCAAGCTGGGAAGAAAATAGAAACTAGAAGAAATCAAGAACATAGATGGCAGCTTTAAAAAGGTAAGGAACCTGGGCTGAGTCCCAGACGCAGGAGGACACAAAGGGCCTGAAGTCTGGGCTGTGTCCCAGGGAAGGCAAAGCCAATTCCGGCTGAGGAGGAAGCAAGCCAGGCCCCTTCCCCCGTCTGCCTAACCGAGGCACAAATGGCTGGATCGTCCTGGGCTTCTCAATAGTTTTAAAACCCTCTCCTTAAAGCCAAAGGATTCTTTTGTTCATCCTTCTCCTTTGAAGAAGAAAAATCTCTTCTGGAGGGTCACAGGCTCTGAGATCCTACCTAGGAAGCAGAGCCTCCTTCCAGCTCTAACAAGCGGCTTGCAACCTTATCCTGACTACTGGAGACAAGCTTTTGTGCTGAGTCAGTCTGGCCGCCTTCCAGCCAAGAACAGAGTGGAGACTGCAATGCAGGGGCATTAAAGGAACTATTTTTAGGCCACCTTTCAATCTTATTCAGCACAGGCGGTGAGACGCAAGGCCTGAAGGTGGCCAGACCAAGGGGAGAGTGGCAGGGACAAAGTCCCAGGCAAGTAGGTCAGGGGACACGGAGATCTCACCCTGTGGTGAGAAAGAAGTGCCCGGAGGTTCGCAATGCTGCCCAAGGTGCAGAAGAGAGAAGAGGGGGACCTGCTTGTGGAGAATCAGGCCCTCCCGCATCATTTGAGGAATCACCAAGAAAAATGAGGCAAGGAAGAAAGTACAGCGACTTCCAAAAGGAGACTAGGGCAATGTGCACCTGGGGAGCTCGTTAAAAATACACTTCCTTGGCCCATCTTAGGTCAACTGAGTCCGAATATTAGAGTGGGGTGCGTGGGGATCTGCATTGCTAGTTGGCTCCCCGGATGGGTGACTCACACACACTGAAGTTCGAGGACCTCGGCTGGAGAGAATCTACCTCTGGAATTCAAGGGAACAATGTTGGATCAGGGGAAGGGGGGCACAGGTAATGGCGGTCATGTAAGAGCCACCGGAGGTGCCTTTCTCTCCTCACTGGGCTCAGGCTTTCATCTGTAAAATGAAGGGCGCTGGTAGGGGCAGGAGTCTCCTAGATCTTCCTCAGAAAATCCTTGTCACTGCGTGCTCAGGGATAGCTGAGAAGACAGGAGGAAACAGCTTCTATACCAGAGGCCCATGTTATCCAAGGATAATCAGTAAAAGTCCACTTAGAGTGAATACGCATACACTGGGGGGCAAACTTCAAAGTATGTTGTGGCAGGGGAAAAAAACAACCCATTTGATTGGGACTACCACAAAAAATAAAATGTACATATATTGAAAGTTACTAAGAGTAAATCTTAAAAGTTCTTACCACAAAAATGCACAAATGTGAGATAATGATGTGTTGACTAACCTTTCGGTAGTAACCGCTGTGCTATACATAGTATATCAAATAATCACGTTGTACACCTTGAACTTACAGAATGTTATGTGTCAGTTATATCTAAATGAAGCTGCAACAACTTATTTCATCTTGTAGCCAGCACATTTAGATTACACTTGCAACTATGTAATCATTCTTAAATATTTTTACATCTTTATATCTTGTTTCTTAAAATGAATAAAGAATGAATTAAGTACTGATTTGGGGGGGATATAATTTTTCTGACAAAACTGTCCAGAAAAAACTTTATGCCATCCTTCTGTTGCCTGACTTTGCAGGACTCCAAAAGAGAGAATTCTGCAAACATTTTAGAGGGTGTTAGCTATTTCCCCACAACTCTGAATCCTTTGAGAGTCAAACCATTATTTTTGGAGGCACTTATCCTGTCATCACCATGAAGATTTTCAGATGTCACCTGGTCTGACTCTGCCAGAGCCTCCCTGGGTGGGAGTTCTACGTGTGATTCTCCAAAATCACTCCCGGTGCTTGCACGAAATCCTGCAAGGTTTACAATTATTCTTTGTGATGTATTTGTCTTATGTTTGCATTGCACTGTCAGACGTTCATGACACCCAGTGATCAGAGAATTTGGCCATCAGAGACACTGACAGATCTAGTGGAAAGAGGGTGGGGGGGGAGAAGAGCGTTTGTTTTTGTGCTACGCTGACTTTGACTTCCCCTGTCACCTCCTAACAGCAGGCACTTAGGATAATAGCAAGATGACAGGACCTCCCAAAGCAGAAACAAGGGAGATGAGTGTGGACAAGATGCTGATTCTCTGTAGAATCAGAATCATTTGCACTCTGCTTTTCTTGGCCACCTAGAGAAAGCCTATTCACAAATGCTCTTTCATTCTGTGCTGTGGCTTCCACCTACCCTTCCAGACTGCAACGCCACCCCTTCTCCCAAAGGAGGCACAAGACAAAGGCCACTGGTCAGGTGACACTTTAATAGGCTAGAAATAAAACACCTATCTTTGGAGACGACCGAGAGCCACATGTGGACCAGAGGAGAAAGCAGAGGCGCAGCACTTAGGACCCAGGCAGAAACACTAGGCCAATCGGGAGGTCAGCGATGGCTGAAGAATCCTTGAGGATGGTTATATTTAAACGGCTTTATCCTGCTGGGACCCCTAGAGAAACAGGAGAAGGGAGATCGGTTAATACCATGGCCTTTGGGCTGATAGAATAAATTATGGTATCCACACCATACTATATGCCTGTTAGGGGAAAAAAGGAAGGTGCGAGAAAAGCAGATTGCAGAACAGCATGTAAGGTGTGATACCGTTTTTGTAAAAATGTCTTTATACGCTTGCAAATGCATGAACACAGACTGGAAGGGCGCTTCTGGGGACAGGGCTTGGGCACCCTCACTTTTTAACGTTTTTACACAACTGTTCGTTGTTGTTTGTATGTTTAACAACAAACATGTTTTATCTCTGTAATTAAAAAAAAAAATTAAATCTGTGCAGGGAGATTCCTATGCAGATATGGTAGGAGTCTGGAATCAGGGAGTGAAAAGAATCTGTGCTAAGTGCCTACATCTTAGATGCTATTTCAATCATTTTATAGATTTTACAGATGGAGAAACAGGCTCAGGGAGGTAAAACTATCTGCCCAACATTATACAGTCAGAAAGCAGCAGAGCACAAATTCAAAACCAGGCCTAACGCCAAAGCCTGTTGGCCACAGGCAGGCTGACAAGCATGGCCAAAGTCTCGATGGACCTCGTGGAGCTTAGGTGCTTCAGCCATCATCCTGGGACCTCAAGCAGAACTTCACATGGGGTCCACAGTAACTGAGGTCCAGCTAAAGGGCCTCTTTTGTTCATCTGCCTGTGACTAACATTCAGTGGTAACCACTAAGTGACACCCTGGGTCTTAGTCTGAGGAAGGGATGGTGGGAGGGAGGGCCGCTGGGTAGGTGTGTGTATGTAGGATTGTAGAGATGAGATGAGGGGAGCGATAAGGTTTTTATTCCGACACTAGGGCAACCACTTACTTAAGTGAGGGCTTATTCTGCCTGCATGGTACTTGGCACTGCACATGCTCCATCTGGTTTAATTTCATCCTCCCAACACCTGAGGTGGATGCTGTCTTATTGAAGAGAAATCTGAAGCTCAGAGGGGCTAAGGAGAGACTCCAATCACACAGGTAGGAGCAGCAATTTGAACCTAGGTCTTTCTGGGTTTGCTCATAACCATGATGTCATATACCTCCCAGAAGGGCAGTCATCCAGGCAAGTCTAAGACATGGCTGATGGAAAACTGACAGCCTGAAGGTATCCAGCCACTGGCAGAGGCAGACCTCAGGTCTTCTGCTGCCCAGCCCCTTGGCCTGATCCCAGTGGGTCAGCTGGACTCCAAGCCAAGAACTTCACATCACACATCTCACCAGTCATGCAGTTAACTGGGTCTAAGTAGCCAAAGGAGCACCTTCCCAGGATGTCCTGACAGAGGGGCTCAGCCTGGGCGACATACAAAACGCTTCAGGAAATGGGTCCTTCGTGAACCATTAGGTAACAGAAAATAAGCCCTGGTTGTGTCAGAGCTCCCAGCCTGGAAATGTGCTCAAGAACTGAGATCTCACACAGACCCACTAAGGAGAACAAGTCATAGAAGGCGCCTACACTTAGCCGCCAGCTCTGCCTCCCAGCAGCCACTCAGGGGAGGGAGCTGGTATCATCAGAGAGCATGAGAGAGCATCAGGCCAGGTGTGGTGCCAGATGGAGGAGGGAGGATGCTGGGACAGCTTCTAGGGGCTGGGACTGGCTGTCTGAGAAGGTGAGGGGCAAGTAAGGCACCTCTTAGACTGACCAGGAACAGGGGGGTGTACCAATTAGAAACAGATCATAGTCCTTCCCCCTTCTCAGACACCATTCCTCTCCAAACCCTTGCCCAGATCGGAGGGGATGCCTGAGCAATGTACACTCTGGAGTTTTAGAACTGGCCCTCTAAGAACATGAGTTAGGGGATGAAAGAGAAAAAGAGGACCAAAGTGAAAAGAAAAGGAGCTAGAAGTGCTGTGAATGCAGACGCGCTACATGCCAAAACGCCAGGACTTGTTGGCATTTCTTGAGTCCCTGACTATGCTGGGAACCATTCTGGAAGCTTTACATAAATTATCTCTAATTCATCATAAGCTAGAAGGTAATACTTTCACTTCAGCCATTAGGAACTAGGTTCAGAGCTGAACTGAAGTGCCTCTTCCCAGGTCACACAGCAAAGTAGAGATCCGCACGTGTCTGTCTTACGTCAGAGCTGCGCCCTTCTGTAACTCCCGACTGCCTAAAGCTGCGGTTCTCATAGATGTGTGAGCACCCTAGGAAGAGTATAGCAGATTCTGGGGACTGGTGGGGATACATATAGTTTAAAAAGCTTATTTGGATAGTAAAAAGCAAAACCTATGGTTTTGCACAGAAAGTACAGGAAGTAAAATTCAGCCAAATCCCCTTGGTTCATGGTCCGGTGTTGCTCACTCAGCGGGTGGCCCATGTTTGGGGGGTGTTTGTGAAGAACAGCTGGACCAGGCTGATAGGAAGTAGGCTGCAGGGCAAGTTTGAGGAAGGAGAAATCCACAGCAGGTTTTCATTTCCTCTGTCAACAGAAGTAAGTACACCTGGGAACATGCATGCCCTCTCTCTGTGCCAGGCTCTGATCTCTGCCCCAAGTCCCAGGGAGAGGCAGGGCTGGAGGTCCCAAAGGCTCCCACCCCTCTCCTCACCTGAAGAGCCGCAGACACATCTTCTCCTGGGGAAATTCCTTGGGCCCCTCCACGCTGTCGTCATGGCTCTCGGTCTCTAGGTAGACGTCCAGCAGCACACACAGGCGCTGCAGCTGGTTGGTCAAGAGCTGATGGCTGGGCCGGGGGCCACACAACTCCTTGTAGCACACGTTGACCTCGCTCTCCATGGCCTACAGGTGGGAAAGCCAGAAATTCAGCACGACCTTCCACCTGCTGGGTCTGATGGCGCCACAAGAACTGGGCCTCTGCAGCTGGGCCACACCACATAACTCTCCCTGCCGTGCACACCCACAGTCAAGAAGATGGAGATGTGTAGAGGAGGAATCTCAAGATAAGATCCAAATCAGAAGGTATTAGGGTTCAATATGGCTCCATGGCCATAGGGCTGCTACAGCATCAACAGGCGTAAGAAAAATTACAGCTGCAAAGATCTCACACATCACCTCATTCCAGCACTTCTAGGCGTCTGAGTTAATTCCCATTTCCACAGAAGACCAAGCCTATGCCTTTCAAGGAAAGTATTTATAGTCTATTTTATAAATGGGATAAAACCTATGGACCCCGAGCTAAGTAAGTGGTTGAGATAGGCTGAGGCTCTTTACTACACCATGCAGCCTCTAGGAGTCTACAAATCCTGGCAGGACTCTCTGCTCTGGGAATGACACCAGTGCCCAAGCCCTCAGCTGCGACAGGTTCTGCCACTGTCCACCTCCCCAAAGGGGCTCTCCCTGGTCCTCTTGTCACTCCCAGCAGGGCCTTACCCGAATATTGTCGTCATTGCTGTTGGTTTTCTCCCCTTTCCAGTTTAGACAGAGCTGGAAAATGGGTGGGATGGAGGAGTAGCCGGGGTTTAGCACCACGGCAGCCTGGAGTTTGGCTGGGAAGGGAGGGGAAAAAGGGAGAAATCAGTTCTGATATCCAACCTGACAGCTATGGACTCTCCCAATCGCACCCCTGAACCTACCTAGCTCAGAGGTCTCATATTAATCCGAGTGCTGCAAAGCCCATTCTGGTACTAAACTGACTTCTAGAATCTCCGAAGTGAAATTGCCAAGTTGCAGACCATGAGGTCCTATGACTCTGGTCCCTCCAAGGAGGCAGAGGTGTGTGGACTCCCCGAGTCTGGTCCACATTGGGTTTGCCCAAGAGTTCTATGTGCTCCTTTGACAGACATGTGTTTTAACTGGCATTTCTTTATTTGCCGGCAAGTTAAGGATTTTTCCCATGTGAAGACTTACTGTTTTTTCTTTCCAACAATACTGTGTATTAGCTGTTACATCAAATATATTTTCTCTATCTTGTTCCTTTCATTTTAAAATATTTTCTTATGTGAAACTTAATAGCCAACATTTATTGAGTACTTACTGCATTTCCAAGCACTGTGCTGAGACCTCTATGAACATTTTATTTCATCCTGACAGTGATGGGTCCTATTATTATCAGCTCCATTTTACATATGCGGAAACTGAGGCTCTGACAGAAAATTCCTTAATATCAAACAGTTGCAAAGCAGTGCTGAGTTTAACCAGAACTGCCTGATGTCAAAGCTGTGTTCATACATAATTATTAAATGAAATATTTGTATTTTTTAACATATTCATTTTTTTCTCTGCTGACCATTTTTGCCTTTTTCAATAGGATGACATTTATCTTCTCCACCAATGGACTAAGTATGCCATTCTTTTTTCACTATTTATGGGGGAGAAAAAGAACTCTCGGATCCTCCAGTAATTCAAATAACAGCAGACAAGAGAGTACAGGTTAAGACAATTGTTTCCGACAGTCACAACACTTATTACAAAGTGATTTCTTTCTCTACTATTGTGTTGCTTCTGTCGTAACAGTCTGCATATATTTCTGGATTTATCTCTGCTCACCAATTTTTTGCTTTTAATCTATGCTATGTAAAGTTTTCAAACTGATCTATTGTAAAACGACTTAAAGATTTATATATATATATATATATATATATATATATATAAATTTTATATATATATATATATATATATATATATATATATATATATATATATAAAATCTGGAATTGGTGCCCACATATTTAAATTTCACTCTTAATTTTTCAAATACAATAGTGTGTCTAATGAAAATCTTAATTATCATTCATGTGTGAATCTAGAATACTTATTATCTTTCTAAGCTTTCATCTCCTCAATCAGGAAGCAGAAGTGATGTCTTCCAATGACTTCCCTTGGGACTTTATATATTTCTTGGACTGCATATTTTGTGCCCTTTCAAAACAGTACTCTATGGTGTGTAGGGATGAGGTAAAAGTATTTTTTAAAAGGGGAGAGGATGGGTAGCAAATGCAAAAATTCCAAATAGTAGTCACCTACCATGAGGGAGAGAATGAAATGGGATTGCAGGCCTCAACTATCTGTGAAATATTTGATTTCCTCAGAATATTTTTAAAAACACACAAAGAAAAAGAGAAGGGAAGAAATTGGGGGTAGAGAAATTCTAACAAAGAGTACCACCTTTCCTTACATTTCTGCACTATCTTAAAACTACAGACAATGCCCTCGGCTCTGTGGCCACAGCACCAAGCCCCAGGGCTCAGCTCCTGTGGTCAGTGCCAGGTGTGCTGAGGTTGGGGCCAGACAACAGGACCACAGGGAACATCTGGGTGGCTCCAGCAAGAAGCCCTGGTGAATCAGATGCTAGGACAGCTGTGCAGAATCACAGCTTTCCATGCCTCCAAAATGAGTGCAGAAACTGCAGAAGGGGCAAGGTTGTGCCACCCTGTGAACTGGTGGAAGAATAGGTGTCTGAGTCTAGAGGGTGGGAAAGCCAAGGGCTAAGAGCTCAGGCTCAGAGGTCAGACTCCGTTTGTGACTGAGTCTTCATTCCCTCGCCTATAAAATGGGAATATTACCATCCCAGGGCTGTTGTGAGGATAAAATGAGATAAAGCACACATGTGGCTTCACTGCAGGACGAATCCTTGCTGAACAGTGGCTCTCACAATCATTACTATTTGCTAAGTCCCCCAGCAGGATTCCAGGATTTTTCGTTTCCGTTGGGCAACTCCCAGGAATGTTTTATTCTTAGTAGCTCCCCTTGCCTAGAACCACTGGGATCAGCAATTACCTGTGCCCCTTTCCACGAGTGCCATGTAGTAGAGATTGGTGTCCCCAGCCAGTCCCGCCTCCACAATGTCTTTGGTGAAATGCAGCTCCTAGAAGTCACCAGAGACAAGAAGTAATCTGCTAGCTCCTCCAGTCAAATCTCTTGCCCTTCTGGTGGAGGGGCAGAAGCTGAAAGGTGAGGTGGGCCTGTAGTCCCCAGGACAGCAATGATGACCTGTCACCCGTCTACCTACCATGTAATCGTCATGGGCAATCGCCACCCACTTCACCAGGCGAGAGACAACCTTTGCAGGGAAGAGGTATTGGCAATCACTGGTAACTGGTACAATGCCATGTTCTAAAAGAGAGCAAGACGGGTGGTGTCACAGGTAGAAATCAGGTGCCACAGCTAGGTAACTGGCATCCTCTGGAGGGCTCAAGTGGCTCTGTCAGCTGTTCAGGTATACCTGGCACTCAGGAGGTACCCAGGTGACGTGTGCCAAGAATGTAGGCACACAAACCTGACCTTCACCCAGTGCTATGTGCTTGTAGCCAGACCCAGCACCAGCCTTCACGGTGCTTTATCCTTAATGCAAATGAGGGTCAGCAAATCAAAACCCCCTGGCAGCTAGAACCTGGGACAGTGCCTCTGCAGCAGTGACTGTTAATTAGATCCAATAGCCAAGAGGGCTGTTTTCACAGCTGACCTTGATGGAGGTGTTCCTAAAGTGTTCTGTGTCAGTTTCTCTAAGTGAGAAGAGCTAGAGAACTGCTCCAGGGTAAATTCCTGCTGGCGTTCAATAAGCAAACATGCCGACACAGTAAGTGCTGTCCAGGATGACAATCATCCAACCTTGAGACAAAATTAATTCAGCAATGCTGATGGGGAGCAAGGCCCGATGGACAAGCAATGCTGCCCTGGAGAGATCAGGGTCCAGGTGGAGCCCGAGAACTGAACCAGAGACGTAGGGTCTCCAGATGGATCTCAGAAATCCAGTGCCTTCCCTGACAGTGACTCTTTGACCAGAAATAACTTAACCGCTACTACTCTGAAAATGCCTCGTACATAGTAAGCCATTGACAAGTCTTCACTGAATGAATAAATGAAAATAAGCCCTCATAGGGCCACCATCTTGGTCAACGGCTCATCAGAATCACCTGGGAGCTTATGAAACACAGAGGGGCTCAGCCTCATCCTGGAGGGTGTCAGCTGAGGTCTCAGGGGAGGAAAGGGGGGTGGATCCCTGGAAAGTTGTGTTCAAATAAGCTGAAGGTAAACTTCATAAAGCAGGAATTGGACTTCTACTAAGTATCTGTAGAAAGCACACCAAAGTCTGACATGCACTAACTTAGGAGGCGCTGCTCCTGACCAATGCACTCACTTGTGCCACCCAGAAGGCTTTGGGCCTCCTCTGTGAACTGGGACAGCCCTGATGGGAGCTCAGATCTCTGCATGGATGGGCCTGCAGCTCTCCCCAGCAGCCCTACCAACACCTCTGCTCAGCGAGAGCCACGAATCCAGCCCTCTTTGATTTGTTGTCAGGATTGAAGACATCTGAGTGAAGGGCTAAGTCATTTTTGTCCCTGTGTTGTCCGAATGGCTCTCAAGTCACGGCCCGAACACCAGCTTACCCAGGGATGCAAACTGTTTGTGGAGGGCCAGGCGGGACTGCACCCTGGTCTTCAGCAGTTTCATGGTGGTCTCCATGTGGCTGGAGCTCAGAGAGTGGTCAGCAGTCACCGTGTGCTGTGGATGACAGCAAGTGTCACACCTGAGTGCTCCCCGTCCCCGCCTCCAGGCACTGCCTCTCTCCTAGGACCTGCCTGCCTGTGGCAGCCGAGAACACCATGCCAAGGTGGGCACCTTATGGGAATGGCAGGGTTTAGTTGCTTTGATAGGCCAGACACTGAGTCCCAGCAGGAACAATACAAGCTGCTGGGTTCTTCAGAGGCTGTGGCCAGTTCAAGAATAGGAAGGCTTCTATTAAGATGCCAGGTCCCCTAGGGTTCTGCTTACACTTCACTTTTGGCCTCTTTGTGCGCAAAACTGAGGGGTGGCAGAGCCTAGAGTTGTGTTGCACCCACAGCAAGGACCCAAATTACTTTGATCTAGAGGGTTACTAGATTGAGGGAGAAGGCAAAAGGTATATAAACACTTTAGACCTCGGACATTTTAGGGTCCTGAGTGGAAGGAGGACAGAGCATATAGTCCTGAGGGAAGGCATTCTGCTATTTTAAAGCTCTCAAAGGCCATCAGAAACCTTTCTAGGGTCTGTATGGGAGGAGAGAAAGTAGAGCTCCAAGGAGACTAGATCAGCGTACACACCTGGGGCTGCTCTTTTGGGAAGTGGAGGCCACCCAGCTTCTGTACCCACAGATAGGGGTGACCCAACTCAAGTACGTAGTCTCTCAAAGTCAGGATGCTGCAGAAAATAACACAGAATAAAGTGATTTTATCAGTCCTTTCTGCAGTGGTCCCAGGAGATAGCCTCCCTCCCATCCCCCACACAGGCCCGTCCCGCAGGCTCAGCCATGCTCACAGCCATGCTTCCAGCAAACTCTCTGGACTTCATTGGTTCCCTGTGAATTTCACCTCTCCCATGTTCACTTTTTTTCCCCCCGACATCCTTCAACTCATAAGCAAATCTCAATCAAGTCGGTGCACTTGACTTCTTCACCAGTCTACCAATTTATAAAATATTTAAAAACTTTTTACTCCTCAGAGAAGTAAAATGTAAAACATTTTGACTATATCACGTGTTCTTACCACGTTCCCCAAGTTTTGATACTTTCACCCTTTCCCACCTACCCATCCATGACCTCCACTTGCCTCATAAGCAGGAAAGGGCATGTGTCCCCTATTCGCAACACAGCAGTCCCTCTACCCCACCCACTGTCCCCTCTGCCCTCTGAGAGGCCACTGGCCTTACAAGGTCTCCGGCCTTGGGCTTGAGCCACCAGAGAAACTCAGAAGCAGAGAGGAAGAAACACCGCTGACTCACCCAACTTTATCAAACTGGTACTGATTGGCTGGATTTGGAGTTTTCTTTCCATGATCCCCAGGATACAAACAGCTCAGGACTGAGTCAGGAGACAGCAAGTCACTGAAAGGGAGAAGATGCAGTGAGAAGGCAGGCCGGCACCTTGCTTCGAGGCAGACTAGGGCACTCGGGGATGGGAATGCCACCTCTCACTGATGACCAATGCCACCAGTTACTGCTTCCTGTGGGCCAGACCCTTTATACACTTGAGGTCATTAGATCTTCATAACTCTGTGAGGTAGGGAGTACTATCATTTCCATTTTATGGAGGAGAAACTTTGAAAGATATGGCTTGTCCAAAATGCTAGGAAGTGCGGGAGCTCGGGATTTGCAGTGTCTAATCAAAGACAGTAGTGCCCTTAACCACCAAATTAAAAAAAAACACCTGTCCCTTGGAGAATTATAGGTGACCAGGGCCTTATCTCAGGGGAACAAAGCCCTGTGACACTGAAAATAGATATAACAATAATTTCATAGATTCCTTTCTATGCCAGAAAGAACAAGTGTGCAGCTTTAGTGCTGTTTATCTCACTCTGACCAAATTTCACGCTACTCACAGAAAAAGGTCCCCTTTATCGTCCCAGAAAAAGACATTAGCACATGCACTGGAGACAAAGTGACCCAATACTATAAGTAGATAGACAGCGACGCCACTGCCACCCACCTAGAATGGTTAGGGCACAGCCTGTAATTAAACGTGAGAAGCAGAGAAGAGACTGGGGGGTGTGTGTGTGTGTGTGTGTATAATATAATGGAGTAATCTGATCACAAAGGACAACAGGGCCCATTGTTTCCCTCAACCAGCACAGGGTTCTCCTTCATCTTTTCAGGGACAGCATCCAGAGTAACTCAGGCAGCAGGGCTGGTCCTGCTGTGCTGAGCCCCAGGCATGCCTTCAGGACTTAACACTGGGGCTCTGGTAGCTTCTGGCTCTTCACTGTTCTCTGTCTCTCTGAGTCTGTCTGCCCCTTTCACTGCTTCCCATGGAAAACTGGCTAGAAAATAAACAAGAATTCCTAATCTTTTGGCCAATGTTTACAGACTATTACTATGTAATAGAAGGAATCAACTGAAATAAAACAGAACAGCTAAAACTGCACATGATAAGGGTTTCTAATCGACAAAACCTAATGGGAAAATCAAATCTTCTTGACAAAACTTACATCTGCAATATGTGGCTCAGGACAACTGAATTTGGTAAAAATAATAGACATAAAAAGGGAAGCTATATATAAAAATACAACACCAAGAGCGGCCGGATGGCTCAGTTGGTTGGAGTGCGAGCTCTGAATGACAGGGTTGCTGGTTCGATTACCACATGGGCCAGTGAGCTGCCCTCCACAACGAGATTGAAGGACAACGACTTGGAGCTTAGAGCTGATGGGCCCTGGAGAAATGCACTGTTCCCCAACATTCCCTTCCCCCGCAAAAAAAGAAATACAACACCCCACCAAAAATTATTCTATTCGCCAAATCTTTCCTATAAAATTTTAATGGAAAAAAAAGGATTTAAAAAACAAAACAAAACAAAAAAACACCTCGGTAAAATAAAAATGGAAAATGACTTAAAAACAGTTTAATGGCTTAATGAAAAATTAATGGCTTAATGAGGAATTAAAATGCCTTAACGGATATCATTCTGGATAATAATTTCTTAAGGAAAAATCAACAAGGTTGGCATAGTTCTGATTAAAATGCATGCATTAAAAACATTAATTTCCTAATGAATAGATCCTGGCAAGTCATCAACATTGCAAACATCACAAACACAGAGACAACCCATCTCCCGACGGAAGCACTCAACATCTGTGACGCAGTCCCTGCCCTTCCGTCACCCTCCAAAAAATCAAAATGGAATCTGATCAAGCCTTGAAATCTAACAATGAACATGAAATACACGGGGAAGGAGTGACTCATTCAATTGTACGGTAGGGATGCAATCATCAAAATCTCATTCTCGGGGACCTACCGAGCAAACAACACACTTTCTTAGCAAATAAAAGAAAAAGGCAGGCACATTCAGATGAAAAGATGCTTGAGAGAAGCTTCACCCAATTGCAACATAGAGTTATCCCAAGTCAAAATCCAAACTGTAAAAAGAAAACAGAACTAACAAAAAACACTTATGAGAAAAACAGGGAAATTTGAACTTGGACTGGTTATTGGATAACATTAAGGAATTAGTGTAATAATGTGATTCTATTGAATAAAAGCATTCCTATGTTTTAGTAGATAAATAAAACCATAAACCAGGCTGGTGTCTCCAGGGGCCAAAGCAGCCTGTACCTGAGCAAAGGCCTCTGGGCTGGGAGTCTGGAGCTCTAGGCCCAGGGCTTCCATGGTCATATGGCTCCCTGGACCTCGGTTTCTCCATCTATACAACAGAGGGATGAGCTAGGCAACACCTGAAGGCCCAGAAAGATCCAATTCTGGTTTTAAAGTGGTGTTTCCTTTTGAGTCTCCTCCCTCTTTGGGGGCCAGTGCCCACCTGGCAGTGACAGGACAGTGGTACGCAGGCGTATTTCCTCACCTGGTAGAGCTACTGTGAGAGTTCAACGAGTTGATGATAAACACAGCTGTCATTTACCAAGTGCTTCACTTACGCTAAGCATCTGACCTGACTCTTCACAAGCTCCCTGGACGGGGATACTACAATGAACAACCACAGAATGAGGAAACAGACTCAGCAGCCAGGAAACTCAACAACAGCTGCACGCAGAGCTGTACGTGGCAGACCTGAGACTGGCCAGAGCTCCTCAGCAGGCAGCAGTACTGTCCCCATCGCTGCACATGCACAGCTTAGAGGAGGTTAGAGTTAAGCACGCACTAAGGCCAGCCCGAAACCCTGTTATTAGCAGGCAGAGCACCTGAGACATGAGCAAGCAGAATGCTCACGACAAGGAGCTCCATCCGGACCGGGCCCTCACAGAGCCCGAGCTGCTCACTGCACCGAGCTCTGACTGAGCAGTGTAACCGTGCGTGCTACAGAAGCCAGCCTTGGGCTCCCTCTGCTGGGGTCATGTGAGTGGGAATGGGGTCAATTTTATCCAGAGGGCCCCAGGGGGTCAAACAACACTCAAGCACAGGGACCAAGGCGGTAGCCCGAAGGGGGCATGGACTATAAACGCAGGGTAGAAAACCCAGGAGGCCATCAAGCACCAGATCTGTGCCTCCTTCAGTGGTCCTTCTACAGCTGACATGATGACTCCGTGGGACCAGGGAAGAGCAGGGGCAGGAGCGCCAGGCCAGGGCAGTGCTCTTATAAGTGGGCCTATTCCACCTTACGGCCCTTTCGGTCCTCCTCCCTCCTTCCTGCTTCTGGATGTGGAACAAGACTGCCGTGCTCAGGGGCTTCCTGGGGATGCTCGACCTATGGCTGTCACTGTGCTTCTGTGCACCCTCCTCAAAACCCCCGCAGGGATCCACCACAGGCCTCCTCCCACTGCCCAGATAAGGACAACCTGGGATTGAGCTGGAAACCAAAATCCCAGCACCCTGGGATAGAAGGAGCAGCCTACGTTTGTCGACCTGGTAATGTCTGCCAACTCTCATTTTCACATGCACGCTCTTTCCACACTGGATGTAAAGAGCTGGTATTCAGCCCCAGCTACTCAAATTCCAATACGCTGCAGTCACTTTTATCCTCTGCTGTGTAGTAAGAGGACTTCACCAATTCAAGTCCGTGAGCGCTTTGTAAGAAAAATACCAGCGATGTGCCAGGACTTCTAGGCCATGTGGCCCTAACCAGGGACGTCAACGTAGCCATGCACCTCCTCAGAGCCAGACCAGGACGAAACCGAGTGGCCCGGCACCAAGGTTCTCGTCACTCCCCCCTCCCTCGGCCCACTCCCTGCGGCGCCTGCCCAGTACCCTGCACTGATGGGGGTGATCAGCTCCGTGGCGGTTGTCACTTTGGCTTTTACTGTCATGATGTTGAGGTTCATGAGATAGTAGAAGGTCAGGTGAAGCACACTGTCATCTGGAGGGGGAGGAAGGAAAGAAGAGATCATTTACGAGTTAAACATGAGAGCAGAGTCAATAGTGACATAGAAAGGAAAGTCAATGAGGCTCTTAAGATCCTTTATTATAAAAACAAAAACTCAGTGGCAATTTAATGTTGAGGAAGAAAAGCAGAGCTTTTACAAATTCTTTGCTACTCCTCCCTCCAAAAGGTGGAGCTTCATTTCCCTCCCGATGAGTGTGGGCTGGACTTAGAGACTCTGCTTCTAACAAATACAATATGGAAAGGGAGTGATCCAGTGATCACCAAGAAGACCCCAGTAATCACCAGTAATAAGGTTCACATCACCAAGTAATAAGACAGTGATACCATGTACCCCATGTCACGTGACGAGGAGAGCACATCTACGGTCTTCATCCCCAAAATCCACAACCTCAGTCTAATCATGAGAAAACACCAGACAAGGCCAAACTGAGAGTTATCCTACATAATAAATAAACCTCATCTTCAGAAGTGTCAAGGTCATGAAAGACAAGCAAAGAAGGGGGAACTGTCACTGCCTGGAGGAGACTAAGGGGCACGAGGACTAAATGCAATGGGAGCTCTTGGAACAGAAAAATTCCATTAGAGGAAACACCAGGGAAATCTGAATAAATCCTGCAGTTTAGTTAATAGTGTCGTATCAATAAAATCAACATTGGCTTTGATAACTATACTATGGTTAAATAAGATGTTGACATTAGGGGAAGCTGGGTGAAAAGCATAGGACAATGTGGACCGCTGTACTATCCCTGCATTATCACTGCAACTCTTCTGAGTCAAAAATTATCTCAAAATAAAAATTTACTTGAAGGCAAAGAAAGGACCAGTGTGTAGAGTATGTTTCCATTTGTATAAAAGATAAAAGGAGGAGGAGATATACACTTGTATAAAAGCTTCTAAATACATAAAATATGTTTCTAGAAAATATGTAAGAAACTTGTCTCAACAGTTGACCAGAGTCTGGGAGTCGGGATGAGAGGGAAACTTACACTTGACTGTGAACACTTACACTGCTTAATGCTTTATCACGTGCTCCTTCATCCATACCAAACCGATTTTAAAATATATATTCTCTGTAGAACACAGTCCTACTTACATGGTGATTAAATTAGGCACGTTGGTCATATTACTCAAAACCTGCATACTCTCGCAACTTGTTCTGTGTATCTGACTTTGAAAATTCAAAAAGAGGTATAGTTTTAGCAAGCATCCCTTATGTGTCTAGTTTTGTTGCTCTGTTGTTGTGGTCGACTTAGGGGGAAAAAAAAAAATCAAATGAACTCCATGGAAAACGATGAGGAGAAACAGAAATATGAAACCAGAATCTTTTCTTAGGCAAAGAGGCCTCTGGCTTGCTGGCGCCCGTGCAGCTGGCTGAACCCATAGGTGCCATGAGATCTACAGAACAAGGGGGAACAGACCTTTGCACTTCAGGTCCAGCATGACGGACAGCGGGTGCCTCTTCAGCATCTCCTTGCGCTTGTCATCCAACTGAACGCCCAGTGTGGGTCGCCGGCGTTTCTGGACAACGGAAAGAACGGAGCTGATGAGCACTGATCGTACAGACGTCCCCTTCCTTTTCCTACCAGCAGGGCCTCAGCACTGCTGCCTGAGACCTGCTGTTGCAGCTCTCTAGCTGCCAGCCTCCCAGCAGCCCTTTCTCTCGAACCGCTTTCTTCTGCTTCTAGGGTGGGTGGCACCTGCCAAGCAGCAGGCCCCAGTGCAGCTGCCTGGCACCCCCACAAGAAGGGGCTCTCACCGTGGTCTGCTCCTCCTCAGCGTCCGAGTCGCTCTCGTCATCTGCAGCCACAGAGAGAAGGCATCTATAGGTGAGGGGGTCCCCAAGTCTCCTAAAAGCGCCTCAACACATGGGGTATAAAGGGACCCAGACTCTGTCGCTTATAAACAGGTTTCTTTAGGATGAAAAATAATCTGCTGCTTCTTATTCAGTATAGAAAACATGGTGATGCAAGAAAAAAAGAGAAGTGACCTATAACCCCACCACCCCTGTCTTTTAAAGCGCTTTTTAAAGTCATCCTATGGGACACAAGCCCCTCCACTGGTGGCGGTGGTGGTGATAACAATAACGGTAATATAAACAGCAGCAGCAGCTCACATAATCGGAGGGGTTGCTATGTGCCAAGGATGATGCTAAGGGCTTTGCTGCATGATCTCGTTTAATCCACGTAATAATTCTACATGAGACACAACTATCCCGTTTTGACAGGTGAGAAAATAGGCCCAGAAATGTCAAAGCGCTTCCTGGGGATCAGTGAGCTAGTGAGTGGCAGGGCTGACAGCCAAAGGCAGTGCTTGCCCGTCTACCCCTGTGCATTCAGACATTCAAGTCCAGCTTCCGGAGACATAATCAGTACAGCTAGGACCAGCGCTGTCCTTGGAGGCGGATTCGGTGTCCCTGGAAGTAGCCACGGGAGCCTTGGGGCAGGGTGCCAAGCAGCACGTTACCTTGGGAGTCCTCAGGCGGCTTAAACAGAGCCTTGGCTTCATCCACACTGCCTTCAATCGCCACGGACAACGTCTTATCTGGGAGCAAGAGAAAGCTTCATGTGATAGCCGCTGAGGGAAGGAGCTACGCTACACAAGCAGGCCAGCTCTGGGACTGCATTTCTTCTGCCTTTGTCACAGCTCCTGACTGCCCGGCGGTGGGAGGGCAAAAGCCCTTTCTCCAGATGAAGAGGAACAAGGTAGGAAACTTAAGTCTTTTTTGCATCATTAACTGAGAACAAAACCCAAAGTGCAGATTCCTGGACAATATCACCTGAGACTAGTGGTGAACATCTCTGTTTTCAGGTTTACACCAAGGCACAGAAATCCCAACCTGGGGCCTAAAGAAATCCCAACCTGGGGCCTAAAGCGACGTGGCACTCTCCTGCCAACTGCCTTAAAGGTTCTCATGCAGAAGTCCACGAACTGTCGACACCCCAGAAACGACGGCTCTCATCTGAGTAAGTGGTTATTCTCTATTCCACACTATACCAAGCACTTGGCTGGCATTGTCACAGTTAAGTGGGAGGCAGGAGGCCAGTGGGCAGGAACTCGGATGCTACAGTCCAGACCGAGGCCCGAGGCCCTGCCCCACCAATTCCCAAACAGGTGACTGGAAAGGTATGTCACAGCTCTGAGCCCCCGTTTCTGCATCTATGAAATTGGAATGTAACAAATGACAGCTGTCCGGCAGAATGGTGAGATAATAATGCTTATAATGAATGAGCTAATGCTTATGATTTTAATCATAAAATAATTTTTAAAAATTTTAATCTTTACAACAACCCTATAGGAGCAATGCTATTATTATAGCCATTTACAGATGAGAAAATTCAGGCTCTGAGAAGTTTGATACAATAGCCAGGAAATAGATAAGCTAGATCTATTCAACTTGAACTTGGCATCCCAAGTACGAAGCTAAGAGACCTGCTCCATGCACCAGGTCTGAAAACTTCCTGAGTAATGCCTGGGCCTGCCTTGGTGAAACTCCGTGGGTCTCGTGCTGGGAGGTCAGACAGGCCACCACCCTTCCTGCTCCATTCAAGAGTATACAGATTACAGATAGTCACAAGAGCCTGAAACGGTTTGCCCAACTGCACTAAGGAGGAAGGGTGAACTTCCCCCAAGTGGCAGGCCACTGAGATAATATTCCCAGGTGGCCAACCACTGGTCTCTCTCTGACAGCCCTGCATGAGCCATCACACCTCACCCAAACGAGCTAACGGTCCCCATCCACCACTGGCAAACTTTAGAGCGGTTTAATCCTGAAATTCTACAATAAAATGGGAATGGAAACAGGTTGGGGTTTAATCACAAAAGAAAGGAATATTACTCACCCTGTCTAGGGGGCTGGGAGGATTTCATATGAGCTGATGATGGAAACAGGAGGGAGAACAGAACAAAGGGGAGGGAGAGGACCCGGAGGAGCAGGAAGACACAAGAAGAGAGACAGTAAGGTGTCGGTGTCTACAGCTGGAGGAGAGGCATGCACTGGTGCCACATCTGTCTGAGGCTGTGGGGTGGGCTGGGGTTGAGAAAGAAAAGTTGAGGGGCTGAGTGAAAGCTGCAGTAGGGCAAGAGGCAGCGTCTTCAAAAACTTCTCAAAACCCTAGTGGAGTAAAGGGCTGCCCTTGCGCTTAATGAGGACACATCTTCTCACTGGGTCATTCACCATAATGACATGCAGCTTGTTTGGGGCCTGGGACAGCCTGGGAGAGCTTGCTGGGACCTGTGTTTACCAAGCCTTCTCTCTGAAGCAGAGCAAGAGGTGCCAATCCATCTGCCAAGCGTGCCTTGGGTTGCCTGGGCACTGCACCCAACGACCAACCAGCCAGGCTCATCCAAGATTCAAAGCCAACCATTCTGAAATGCCCAGCAGGTTAGTCCAGCCTCAGGCCAGCTGGTCAAAGCAGCCATGCTGAGTGGTGCAGAGGGGAGGCAGCATTTGTCACCTGAGGGCATCTCAGCAGGACCTGGGAGCTTTCCTTAGCAGGCAGTGCTTCCAAATGACTCAGTCAGCCATGGCTGCTGTGCCCACAGCCCCTCTTCCTCACCCGGCCCGATACTCACCACAGGCCTGCCCATAAGCAGTGGCCTGGACAAAGAGAACATAGAGGGGAGGCGGCAGGTGTCTGGCCGTCTCGTACTGCTTGTGAGCCTGGTCAAACGGCATGAACAGGTACTCTTGCACCGGGAGGGAAGCCTGCGTGCAACAAAAGAAGGATTTTTGTTTTCCCGCTTCAGGTAGTCCAGGTATGACCATGTAGCCACTTAGTTACCCTATATAGTTTTTATTATGGAAGTGATACATGGTACGAGCTAACAAAACTAACGTGGATAAAAGGTCAATATAAAAAAATCAATTGCATTTCTTCATACCAGTGAGAAAATAAACTTAAAAAAAGACAGCATTTCCAATAGCATCAGGAAAACATCAAATACCTAAGAATAAATAAATGAAAGGTGTCTCAGCCTCTATACAAAGAGGAGTGAAAGATCTATATGAATGGACACATATGCCATGGTAATGGCCTGGAAGACTCAATACTGTCCAGATGTCAATTCTCCTGGTCTGAACCTAGAAGGCAAAAATAGACTAGCTGATGGGGCAGCCGGTTGGTTCAGTGGTGAGAGCAAGGTGGGTGCTCGTAACAGCAACGTTGCCGGTTCGATTCCCACAGGGGCCAGTGAGCTGCGCCTTCCAGAACTAGATTGAGAACAATGATTTGACCTGGAGCTGATGGGTCCTGGAAAAACACACTGCTCCCCAATATTCCCCAATAAAAATTAAAACAAAAAAATAGACTGATTCTAAAATTTATACGCAAGTGTAAAAGGCCAAGAATAACCAAGACAACCCTGAAAAATTAAGTTGTAGGACTTTTACTACTGAGCATCGAGACTCCCCCCCCCCACTCCAGTTCAAGCCGTTGTTTCTCAGTCTAGTTGTGTTGGGCACAGCTCCCTGGCCCATGCTGGTATTATGAGCCTTGTGCTCCCCCTGGCTGAGGCCGTCGGTCACCGGGCCAGTCATTGGTCGGCCGCTCCACAGCAGCTTTCGCCAGCTGCCAGCTGCTCATGCTGGCTGCCGGCCACTCACGCTGGCCGCTGGCCACCAGCTGCTCCTGGCAGCACACAGTAGCCCACGGCAGCTCACGTTGACCTCCGGCTGCTAACAGCAGCCCAGCTCCAGGGAGAGCCATTGTTCACAATCTTAGCTGTAGAGGGTGCAGCTCACTGGCCCATGTGGAATTGAACTGGCGACCTCAGTGTTAGGAGCACCGCACTCCAACCACCTGAGTCACCGGGCTGGCCCCAAGACTTCTGATAAAGCTACAGTAAATAAAACAATGTAATATTGGTGCATGGATAGATACCATAAAGAAAAACATTGGTAATTAGGTATTAAAATTAAGAACATCTGCTCATAAAAGGATACCATTACAAGAGGAAAGTCACAGAATGGGAAAGATACCTGCAGAAGACTCATTTCCAGAAAATAGAAAACACTCCAAGCAATCCAACAGAAAAATGGGCAAAAGACTTGAATAGGCCCTTTTCTAAAGGGTTAACCCAAAAGCTAATCAGTATATAAAAGGTGCTGTGCTCACTAGTCCCAGGGAAAAGGAAACTAAACCCAAAAGCAATGCCCTCCAGATGGCTACAATTAAGGAGACTGCAAACATTAAGTGTTAGCAGGATGTGGAGCAATCAGAACTTCCACATGGTGCTGGAGGAAATTTTCGAAAGTCAGTACAATCACTTTAGAAAACTTTTGGGGTCTTCCAAACCTAAATATATGCATGGCATATTTTTTAACAACCCTACCTTTTTGTTTCTATTTTCTTTCTGTCCAATTATGAAGTGCTCTTGGGAATATCTCTTAACAATTCTAATTCTATGCCTAGAGTTGAAAGGAAGAAATGTAGATCCTGCCAAATCTCAGAAAAGGGAGTTTATAACTTCTCTAGGGTCCTTTTGCAGTTCCACCGTGTTAACCACTTACCCTGCTTCATAAAACTAAGGATTTAGACCAAATCTGGCTTCACAAAGCAAACAGAATCAGGTCACCTATATAGAAAAATATTACATTTTATAGGTGAAGTGGGGATTTCTCACCCTAAGGTCTCTAATGGCTTTCAAATATAAGCTTTTTATTTATTTTTAAAGATTTTATTGGGGAAAGGGAACAGGACTTTATTGGGGAACAGTGTATATTTCCAGGACTTTTTATTAGGGAACAGTGGTGTGTTTTTCCCAGGCCTCTCATCAGCTCCATCCAAGTCAAGTTGTTGTCCTTTCGATCTTAGTTGTGGAAGATGCAGCTCAGCTCCAGATCCGTTGTTAGTTGCGGGGGGGCGCAGCCCACCATCCCTTGAGGGAGTCGAACCGGCAACCTTGTGGTTGAGAGGACGCACTCCAACCAACTGAGCCATCCGGGAGCTCAGCTGCAGCTCAGCTCAAGGTGCGTGTTCAGTCTTAGTTGCAGGGGGTGCAGCCCACCATCCCTTGAGGGAGTCGAACCGGCAACCTTGTGGTTGAGAGCCCGTGCTCCAACCAACTGAGCCATCTGGCCACCCGGGAGCTCAGTGGCAGCTCATTGACTTCATTTTAGTTGCGGAGGGTGCAGCTCACTGGCCTATGTGGGAATCAAACCGGCAGCCCCGTTGCCCAGAGCCCACGCTCTAACCAACTGAGCCACCCGTCTGCCCTTTTTTTTTTTTTTTTTTTTTTTTTGGTAAAGTTCTTTTCAGAGCGAGATCTGGCTGAGCATCTGGCCCTGAGGTACAGTCAGGGCGATCTAACAGATATCCACAGAAACATACTTAGATGCCTGGAGACTGTGGGCTAGTGGAGACCACACAGAGGGTAAACTAAACTTAAGAGTTTGCTAAAGTGTTTTACCTGGATGAGGCTCTGGGTGAAAAGCAAATGTCCAGGTAAATGTGTATATATATTCCTGAGCCCACCTGGGCAGCATTTCTTCCACCCAGGACACCAGCTGGATGGACGTTAGCCAGGACCATCCGTGCGCTGTGCCCTAACACAGATTAGGGTAACAGATAACAGACCTGACAAAACCCAAAGGGAGACATGGCTGCTAGTGGCCTCAAGTCGGCAAGATTTCACTGGTTCTTCAGGGACAGCAAAGCAAAAGGCTCGGGATAGGAGGGAGGCCCTCACCTGCATGATGCTGTTGAGGCGGGGCTGGAGGCTGCTCAGGTACTCCTTCTTCACCTCAATCTCCTTAAGAATCTTCTCCTTGTTGGATAGGCACTCTCGGTACTTCTCTGCCAGCCTGTTGAGGAAGGACAGAGCACTGGTACTAGATGCTCTCCAGGGATATCCTGACGTGCCTGTTTACTGTCAGAATCCACCGAGGAACAGCAGTCGGGATGAACTAATGTTTACCAAACACTTACTATGTGCCCAGCACTTTGAGAACTCTTTATAAGCATTATTGCATTCATTGCTATAAAAACATTGGAAGATCGGGACTTTTCTCATCCCCAAAAGAGGAAAGTAAGGCTCAGGGAGGTAAGTAACTTGCCCAGGGTCATCCAGCTAAGAGCAGGCACAGAGCTAGGATTTAAATCTATGCCTGTCTGAATTGTACACCTGAAATCTATGTAATTTTACTAACAATTGTCGCCCCAATAAATTTAATAAAATAAAATTTAAAAAAATAAAAATAAATCTATGCCTGTCTGGCTCTATCCATAACCACTAGGAAATACTGTGTTTTCCCGAAAATAAGACCAGGTCTCATATTAATTTTTGCTCCAAAAGACGTATTAGGGCTTATGTTCAGGGGATGTCATCCTGAAAAATCATGCTAGGGCTTATTTTCCGGTTCGGTCTTATTTTCAGGGAAACACGGCACCTGTGTCATCTCCTGCTCCATTTCTTGCTTTTAGAAGCAAGAGCCAAATTTTCACAAATGTGGTCCTAGCAGTTACAGGACCCAAAAGAGACTATCGACTGGCCTGAGTAGGGCAGGGTGGCGATGGATTCAGACCAGTGACACAGGATTGCAACACTCAGGGGTCAGCCTGTGCCCAGGGCAAGTGGTGTACTGGACAGGGGAGTGACGGACCAGCCTCATCTGCTAAAAAACTGACACCAATTCTCTCTGAACCAGACTTAGTGCTTATTAAATTCACCACATGGACCAATGGCACAGAATACATTCTACAACAGAAAAAGCATGGGGTAAAAACAGCTGCTTCTCCAACAAAAAATACAACAGGTGTGCCAACCAAAAGCCCTAGAATTCTTGTACAAATATGAAAGGGAAAAAGTCTCCATAATGGAAGAGATGCAGCCATTAAAACTCCAATGTGAAAAAAAACAAACACCCACCATATTCTTACAAAGACCTAGATTAAATTACGCAGCATAGACATTCTATTTACAGTTAATAACTAAAAGCTCTTTATTAGTATAGGAAAATTTTTTATATAAAGCTGTACCTTGAATTAATTATGATAGCAAAAAATGGAAACCACCTAAAAGCAATCCAATAAGGGAATAATTATATGAATTATAACTTGTGTATACATGAAAATGTTGTACAACCTTCTAAAATAATATTTGCAAAGCTTTAAAATACCACAGGGATATTCTTAGAGGCAGGGGGAAAGCCAAAAAATAAAATTAGATTCATAGTACAAAGGTATTTAGGTCTCAGGTTTGAAAATTTTAAAGAAAAGTTATTTCAACTTTCTGTTACAGCCTTAAGCAATTCCAACCCTACCCATGATGCAGTTGGCCAAGTCTGAACTATCAGATGTCAATTAATCACAAAATAGGATTTGGTCTTAGAGACTATTCTGTTGGCCACAGTGTTTTGCTGTCTGATTGTGGGTCATGACAAAGGACTAATCCCCGTGGGTAAAGGTCTGTGTCTGCACAGGTGAACAAAGTTAGGAAAGAGGAAACGCCACCTTTTCCGCTGCTCCAGCTCCCAATCCAGACGTGCGAGGGTTTGCTGGTGAGGGTCACCCATGGTGACTTCAGCCTTGCTGATATCTGGAGGCGCGTCCTTATAAAACTCCTCTAAACTGACCAGATCAATTTCTTCATGCTTTGACCTGCAGACAAAAACAAATGTCAAGTTGCTGGTCTTAGGAACCCAAACTGTGCCTTAAGCAGGCCCCCAGTTTCCCACGATGTACGCCCACTTAGCCTAGGTCCTCAGCTACCCAGCAACCTGGAGTCCATTCTTGTTAGCAAATGCTCATTAGCAAATGTTTCAGTTTGAGAGAGGTAGTTGGTGACATGCCACAGGATCCTTATCCATGCTGTCCAACCTTTTTATCCATGAATTAGCTAAAGACCTGGACGGGATGCTTATCAAATTTACAAGTATCTCCAAGCTGAACAAGAGAGCTAAGAGCTTCAAGTGATAAAAATACTATGGTCTAGGCCTAGATTGCTAGGTTGAAATAGGAAATGTTATTTAACAGGAATAAGGGTCTGCATTTAAGTTCAAAACATTAACAGTATAAGCATGGAATGGGGACGATCCAACATGACATAACCAGATGTGAAAAGATCCAGAGGTTTTAATTGTTGCATGTACAGTGACACACATGTATAAAAGAAATCCAATACTCTTTCCTGAAGTAACACAGTGCACAGGTCACAGACAGATGATGACCGTAATAGCAGCTACCATGTATTAAGCACTCACTGTATGTCAACCTTACCTCACTTCATTCTCAAAACAACTCTATGAAATGGGGACTTTTATCTCCATTTTTCAAATGATATGGAGTCTTCCACAGTTAAGCAGCTTGCCCAAGGTCACACAGCTAGTGAGTGGCAGATCTGGGATTTGAACCCAGGCTGTCTGACTCCAGGGTCTACCATGGCCACCTGCCTCTCCATAAGCCTGAGTTCTGCTGTATTCTGGGTTTGTCAGCTTTTATCTGAGTGACGGTTACAGGTTGGGGTATCACATTCTTTTATTTTGTTTTTATACCTTTTTCACTTTTGAATACCTAAAGACTCACAAGAAGTTTCAAAAATAGTACTGAGAGTTTATTTCCTCTGTCTACATTTCCCTGGGTTCCCACAATGATAATATCTTATCTAAACACAGTACATTATCAAAACTAGGAAACTGACAATGGCAAAATACTATTGTGTTTCCTTGAAAATAAGACCTAGCCAGATAATCAGCTCTAATGTGTCTTTTGGAGCAAAAATTAATATAAGACCCGGTCTTATTTTACTATGAGACCTAACCTTATGTAATATTATAGTATAATATATAACATAATATATAAAATATAATGTAATATAATATAATGTAATATAAGACCGGGTCTTATACTTACATTAATTTTTGCTCCCAAAAGATGCATTAGAGCTTATTGTCCAGCTAGGTCTTATTTTCAGGGAAACACGGTATTAACTCAGGTACAGACCTGATGCAGATTTCACCTCTTAGTATTTAATATTATTATGTGATGAATTTATGGAGCAGATAAAGATGCCTCTCAAAAACCAGCACCATTATTATTAAAATACACAATGTCTAACTTGCCCCCTCACCCCAAGTTCATTTAAATAAAATATGCCTCCTTTGAGTTTGCACAAATAGTTCTGACCAAGCAAGAACACCTTCCCTTCTCTTCCTCTTTCTACTCCTTCCTCCTTCTCATCTCTCAGCTTGGATTTACCAAAAGGCACTGCATTTTAAGAACACTGCCAAACTCTAGTTTGTTCAACTGAAGGCAGCTAAGCAGCAAGAAATTCAGGTTCCAAAGAATAAAACCCATTTACAAAAATGAACTATTGGAACTTTAGAGATGAAAACTGGGCCAAGAGGTTAAAGGACATTCACTAGAAGTGAGTTGCTCCCACACAAGGTGCCCAGGAATCAAACTGGTAATGAGTGTAAAGGGCCCTGCTGGGAGAGAGAACTGCTTTTGACCAGGTGCAGAGCTCAAAATTCAAAAGGGTCAGACAGGCTTCTGAGTTTCTTTGTGCAGCCTGAAAACATTGCTTCCAATTTTCCCACTCGAAGTGATCTAGTAACCCTTCTCCCAGGTCCTGCAGTCTCTACGCTCATCTGATTTCTTTTAAAGAGACTAGCTCAACACAGAGCTATGTAGGGAAAAGCAGTTACCAACAGACCATCTTGCCAAAGCCCTGTCCTGCAAAACTCACTTAAACTCCAGACATTTGGTGATCTCCTTCTGCAGGTGCATCACCTCATACAACAGGTTCTGGAGCTGCAGGTGATAGGCATCTACCTTCTGCTTGGCCTGAAAGATAGACAAGGTCAGAGGTGAGTAGGGCAAGTCAGCGTGGGGCAGGGCAGAGCAGCAGCAAACTGACAGAAAGGGCTTATGAAGGGAATGGGGAGGAGAGAGGAGAAAGAGGGTTAAACCTCTCAACTCCTACCTCATGTGTCTGATCTCTTCCTTTCTTCAACCTGATGTGGGCTAATCGGTTTAGCTTCTTTAGAGTCATGAAATGCACACAGCTCTGGATCCTCCGATCTTCAATCTCGCCTGCCTGCGGGCAAAGAAAAGCGGGTCAACACCTCACCAACAGGTGCTGGCTCTGCTTCCTTCAGCCCCAAACCAGACACTGGGAGGAGCTCAGAACCATGAGAAGTGTCCGAGGGAGATGAAAGAATGACTGTACAAGGGAAATGCTTAAGGTTTGCAGGCAAAAAAGCAATTTCTGCTTGGACTGAAGCAGTAAGAAATGAAGATGGAGCAAGTGTAGCCAATGCCCAGTTACTATCTGTCCCTGCATATTAGACACAGAAATCCTAACAATAGCAACATCCTGCCATATAATTTGACCTCTATAAATAACATTATAGAATAATTTAAATGAAAATAGAATTATAGCTGTAAAGCTTAGATACAGTAGAATAGGTAAGATGTAATAATCTTAACAATATTGGCCAGTAAGTATAAGCACAAATCAGTGAGATTCCTGGAAAAACATGGGTTGTTTTTTGTTTTGTTTTGAACTTATCCATCTAGTTTTTAGTCACACTTTAGTTTCTCTGCCCAAAGCCTGGTTTATTCATTTAATATTAATAATCCATTTTGGTCTCTGATTTACTTGTACATATCCACCCTTATAAGCAAGGACATTTACATGTACCACCATTTCTCAACAACTAGCAAAATGCCTATCACTTCATAAATATTGGTTGGCTGAATTATCAAATTATAGTTCTGGAAAAATTAATTACCCTGTACTTTCGTTACTGTAAGTGGTGATTGGGTGGTGATGAGACATTCCAATAAATTAACAGGCAGGTCCCTGGAGCCCCCAGGCTCCAACTACGTATTCACAGCTAGGACAGAAGACCAAGATCAGGAAGGGCTTGGGTAGGTGCAAAACAGATCCATCCATGCAGACCCACCAGGTTCGTGCTCGTCTCCTTACCACATCCTTGCCTCCCTTGCTCTTCAGGTCCTGGATCTCGGCCATGAGCCTCTGTAACTCCTGGCATGTGTACTTGTACAGCTCGTAGTCTCTGCCAGGGTCCCGCAGATCCACCTCAGCCTCCTCGCTGTAGTATTTACCTTCCTGTGGAGGCAAGAATACAGGCTTTGGGTGGGGAGTACAGTCTCCATGTTGGGACAAGGAACATTGGCTGGGATCAGTAACAGTGAAGCCCCACATCAGGTCTCTAAAGGATCTGGTCCTCGAATCAAATGTTGGTCCTCTTTTTAAAATGGAAAAGAATTCCTCTTTTCTCCTTTCTGATTATAAAGTAATGCATGCTTGGTGACAGAGATTCAGCACATTGTGAGGAGTATCAAAAATGAAATGAAAAATTGCCTGTAACCTCACCTCCCAGGCTGAAATAACTCCACTGTTAATACTGTGGGTAAATACAAATTTTATTTTCAAACAAAATGGGATCATATTGTCCATGCTATTTAGTACACTTTCCCATCACAATAAATATAGCTCTCTATCAAAATGGCTGCATGACAGATAGTCTGTTAAATAAACCAGAATTAATTTAACCAAACTTGGGTGTTTAGGTGGTCAAATCAAGCTTCAACAGAGACTAAAATATTATTACTCTCCTAGCCTTTGGAGTAAACAGAACATCTCTTTAATACAGTCAACTAGTTAATAACACTGTATTGCATATTTGAAAGCTACTAAGAGACTAGATCTTAAAAGTTCTCATTACAAGAAATTTTTTTGTAACTATGTATGGTGATGGGTGCTAACCAGACTTACTGCGATCATTTTGCAATATATCAAATAGTGAATCATTTTGTTGTGCACCTGAAACTAACATAATGTTATATCAATTACACCTCAATTAAAAAAGAGTCAGAATCATTGCCCCCAAAAGGATGAGGCCCTTCATTAATCTTGATTTCGTAAATATGAGGAAAGTATCATTTCCTACTTAAATTTTAGTGCATATATTTCTCTATTCTAGTATTAAAAACAAACAAAAAACATAACCCATCAAATAATTAAACAGTTAAGTCATAAATGAGCTCGACAGATTCAAGGATAGAGAAATAGCAAAGAAGAAGAACCTATTGAGTACAGGAGCCCTCAGGCCGCAGAAGAGGTTCTGCGGGCATGTAGTTCTGGCACTGTCTCCGTAGCAGACAGCAATGCAAAGCTCCAGTGGCATGCTGCAGATGGACTGCCTTCTTCTGACCACCAGGAACATTGGAGACACACACCATACTAGCATGAATTCTCTGTTCAGGCACTAATCATGTCTAATATAGGCTTGTTGGTTCTCGAGATGCTGCAGCTAAACTCGATGTGGCTACTTTGTAGAGCCAAGTGAATTCTGGGCACCCGGTTAAGCAGAGGCCACCCTGGAGGCTGTCCCTGTGAGCCTCAGCTGCTGTAAACCCACAGCCAGGTGCCTGGCCACAAGCTGCAATTTCTCAGCAGCATGGCAGCCCTGGCTGATCTCACCTGCTCAGTGTCAGAACGATTACGCTTCCCTTCCGATGGAGCTCCATCACTTCGGATCACTTTGGGCTTCCGTTTTTTGCTCGATTCTGATGACATGCTGGTTTGGTGAGGTCAGGCAGAAACAGCAGAAACCTGTTAAGAGGAGAAAGCTTTTGATATTTTCCAGAGTTGGAACTGGAAATTTTCCTGAAGTCAGAATACTTGCGTCTAACTTTCAGTTCTAGCCATTTACACCCTTGGTAACTCAAGAAAAGGAACTCAACGCTCCAAAGGCTCAGTTCAATCCCTCAGGCTATCCAAAATGACCTCATCTTCTTAACCTCCACCTCCTTCAGAAGAACCACCCCACGGACCAAACTATTCAGACTGCCATGTAAGCCCATTACCAATACTGTTGATAGATCACTGTGTGCTGGACCTTGATCTAAGCACTTTATGGGTATGTTTGCATTTGATCCTTTTAACAAAACTTTTAGATAAGAACAAGTACCATTTTACAGGAGGACACTGAGATCAGAAAGGTGAATGACTTGCCCAAGGTCAAACAGCTAGTATGCTAAAGCTTGGGTCCATCTAATGCCACATCAGCGCTCTTGAGAACTACATTATTGTGCTTCCTAGTCTTGCCACTGTCTCATCTGGCAATGTCATCAACTTCCTGGTTGACCCTAAAATTTAAAAGAACATTTCATGAAGCTTTGGGTCCTTCCATTACCTCTCCTGGTTGTCACCATAGCCCCAAGGTGAACAGCACTATTCCCCTTACCCCAATGAATCTTGTCACCAACACTTACTGAGGAGGCCAATAGCTCATCATAGTGGAGCCAGAGAAGCCCTGAGTTGGAACCTCCACTCTACTAGTTTATGGCCATCAGTCCTGGGACAAGTCAAGTCACTTCCCTTTTCTCTGGGTCTGTTTCCTCACAGATCAATTAAGAATAACAGTTCCTGGGGTGGCCCCTTAGTTCAGTTGGTTAGAGCGTGGTGCTAATAACACCAAGGTTGCCGGTTAGATCCCCACATGGACCCGTGAGCTGCGCCCTCCTTAAAAAAATAAAATAATAACAGCTCCTACCTACCTCAGGGGTTGTTATGGACATTAACACAGGAATGTCCTCCACTGGGAAAGGTGATGAAGATTTGGGAGCCGGGCTTTAGATGGTACATGGATGATCTTACATAATGTTGAACACCTGAGGAGAAAGTTAATCCCTTTTCAATTACTTTTAGAAACTTCTGATTGCTTCAAGGAGACTGTCTCATCTCCCTAGTTTACCTTTAACATCTATGAACACCAATATTCCTTTGTCAACAAAAGGACTGTCTCAGAGCTGTAGACGGAAATCGGGCCAGAATCATTAACAATGATCTGTTTTATCAAACATTGATTTTTGTCACCACCTTCTGCATATGGCAAGTGACAGAAATTTTATATTTATGGCAGAGACTTAAATTTTTCTTTTGAAGTAAATTCAAATTTTAAAAGTGACTCGATTAAAAACCTTTAGTAAACAGTCTTACATGGTTGGTTGATTTGGCCCGAACCCACAAAGGTGAAACCCGAAAGGCTTAAACGTGGGAAATCCCGACTTGGGCAACACAGTAAAGAGTGCCCGGCATACCTAAGCGCACAATGACTGTGAACTGTTATCACCATTACCATCATCGTCGCGTCGTCATCATCTAGAGGCTACAACGTGGGCCTGACGATGTTGCAGCTACCGCGACATTTTCCACATAAGGAAACGGAGCGCGCGGCGCTGAGCGACCTGGAACCCCGGGGAGTGAGGACGGAGAACCCTGGTTGGACTCCAGCACAAACACGCCTTCCGCGCGGTCCCCACCTCAATCCGAGCCCCCCTGCCCGCCCCGCCACGGTTCCGAGCCTTTCCTCACCCCACGGCGCCCGAAACCAGCCCAGGATAACGAGCCACTTCCCACGGGGGAGAGACTGTGACCCGCGCACCATAGAGAAACCGAAGGAAAGAGCGGCCGGCCGGAAGCGAGGCGCGGAGGCCGGAAGTGAAGCGCAAAGGCCGGAAGCGTAGCGCAAAGGCCGGGGAGGGCAGTCAGCGTGCAGTGCAGGCGGCGGCTTGGTGACGTGGGAGCAAGGAGGCCGCGGCACCTGGGCTTTAGGGGAGGGTCCCAAGTGCCAACAGCCTCATACTGCCCTCTAAAGCCGAGAAACTGAGACGGCAAGGACAAAGATTCTTATATGCCTCGTTCACTCTTTCCCCAGCGCCTAAAGTAATGGCCAGCAATTAGTACATGTTTTGTCATTTGTTGTTTGACTAAGGCCCAACGTAACACAAGAATGTGGCAGTGCCAAGATTTGGACCTTTGTGGATTTGCTTCCATACCTGGAATTTTCTTTTTTGGGTGGGGGGAGGTTTCTAATTTTGATGCTTATTTTGCTAGTTTAACTCGTTTGCTACTAGACAATATAACCTGGATTCTTAAACCATACACATTCATCCCAACATTTCCCACTGGTAAGGGTAGCACGTCAGGGAGGGCATTAACTCCGTAACACTTTTTCCCCCACAGGTGCATCACTAGTTTCCCATTTTACGTCCGATTTGCCCAGCGCAGAGTCACAACTTTAATGCAGCATTTGACAGCTTCAGTGTTTTCTATCCCTGGTAGAATTGTGCATACAGGGAGGGTTCGGGACTTATGGTGTAAATCCTACTTAACTGGAGGTGGAAACACTTGGTACTGAATCCCTGGTTATACAGGACAGTTCCTTCTGCCATGATGGGAGGCCATCCCTGAGAGGAGCTCAGGGAGCATAGTACGCTGGGCAGTGGGGGGTAAACTAGCCAGTTGAAACTGGGAAGCTGGCCCTGCCTTGGGCACCTGCCAAAGTTACTTGCAGATGAAGAAAAAACAACGATGGTTTATAGTAAACATTTAATTGTTTCCATCAGGAACTCCAGCACAAGTTTTCCTGAAAGGGAGGCAGAATCAAGCGACCCAGAGTTTCATGAGGTGTGAGGGTCACGGAGGAGGCTTCCAAAGTCACTGACCCCACTTCACACACCCAGTAGCCTGGTAGAATGAGGGTTGGATGGATAGAATGTGAAGAGGGAGCAAGGGGATGCAGGGGGAGGGAAATACAGGCCCTGGCCCATACCTTTGCCCGCAAGAAGGAAAAGGGAGGACAGGAGACGCTCTGTACAGGGCTGGAACTACATATTCAAGTTTCCAGCCTTGTTATGTAGAAACAGGTGAACCTCTCTCCGACTGTCTTGTATTAGGAGCCCCTCCTCAGTGGTCTTTTGTCACCTCTGTTCTATCTTCCCCATTCTGTATTCCAAGTTCTGCAGTTCAAACCCTAGTTCTGAATCCTAAGTTCTACTTTCTGGGTTCCTAGTTCTGGGTTCTTGTTCCTGTTCCATTCTGTTTCCTGCCCCCAGATTCCTTCCAGCTTCCTTTTCCCAGCCTTTCTGGGTGGAATATATGGAACTCCTGCTGACTTTGCTAACTTGAGGGTTTCCCCCTTTACATCTTGAAGCAATTCTAGGCTTTTCCGCAGCAAGAGGGACATGGTTTAGACTATCCAGCAAGTAGGTGGCCCAGTGGAGACCAGGGAATGCCTGAGCACCTGGCCTGCTTTGACCTCTTCCCTTCCCACCCAAGCTCTAATCCCTGGACACACTACCTTTTGTGCAACTAAAGATAAACTGAGGGATTCTGTGGTGCTAACTGGGGACTGGTGGCCTTGAGATGAGGAATCTTAAGGAAAATGTGAGAAGACATAAAAGGTTGTTGTTCTTCATTCAAAGAAATTAAAAACTGCTTCCCACCCAGGGGAAGGAGTGGTGGGGAATGTGGGAACTGTCTGGGCAGAGCTGCAAATCCTCAGAACCCTGTCATCCTTCAGCTCCCCCTTTTCTGAGCTGAGCACTAGCCCCCCGAGTCCTCCCAAATCCGAGAGAAAACCAAGGTAGCTGGACCGGGAGCTCCTCTGTCCATGGCTGCCCTGAGGGAGAAGGGGAAAGCGGTGGAACCAACAGCAGCATCACTGGAGAGGTGAGATCTTCAAAGGAATCATGATCCGAGACTCCATGTGTCGCACCAACGGGACTGTGGAGAGAGGCAGAGGTCATGGGTGAGGCTGAGGCGAGCCAACTCCCGAAACTGGTTTTTGAAGGGGGAGGAGGCCTGAGATGCTGAGACAGGAAAAGCCCCAATGCCCTCCTAAAATGGCCCATGGAGAGGACCAGGTCTTCCAAACTGGAAGGAGAGGGGACTTAGGTGGTGATAAAACGCAACACTTAAAATATTTTCATAATTATGTATTTTCCTGTATATGTGAAGAAAAAAAAACTAGCATAGTAAAAATTGATTTCAGATACTACTGCTCATGACAAAGCTAGTTAAAGAGTCAAGTAGGGGGGATTTAAAGAAAACAACTGCGGCAGTCGTATACAGGTAGGACAAAAGCTGTCAGCGGGTCCTCAAGTGGCTGAGGTGTGAAACAAGCAGAGTTAGTCCAACTGCTTCATTTTACAGATGGGGAGGCTGCAGCCCAGTCAGTCAACCCAAGGTCACCCAGGAGGTCAGACTCTTCCCTCCTGCTCAGAGCTATTCAAACTTTACTGTGCATGCAAGTGATTAATATAGTTCTTGTTAAAGCACCAATTCTAATTCAGTGGGCGGAGGAGGGGCTTGAGATTCAGCATTTCTACAGGTTCCAGGGATGCTGACACTACTGTCATTTGGGACCACACTTTGAAGAGCCTCCGGTAAACTTCAGGAGACGCATTCTCCCCTACACCAGTTAAGTGTGGCAGCCCAGCTGTAAGCTACTTAAGGGCAGGCACAGGCTCCTGTTCATGCTGGGCCCCCCAGCCACCTGTCCACCATAGTCCCTGGCACACAGTGAGGGCTCAGTCAATACCTGCTGACTCCAGGTGGTTCTCAGGGGGCCCAGCAAAGTGGAAAAAACTGTAAGCAAAAGAACTGGCTCGAAAAAATTTGCTGTATGCTTCCTTTGTGTGAGTCTGGGCGAAGTTTAGCACTTTTCACAAATTAGCTCCTAGAATCCTTCCCCCAGCCATCCGAGGCAGGCACTATCGCCATCTTACAGGTAAGGAAACAGCCTCTGTGAGGTGCACCAAGCCTGAGGTCACAGTGCTCGCTCACTACCCCGCTTCTCTGAGGCAGGGACCTCCCGGTGGTGGTGTCATCCCCCAGAGCACTCACTTAGGGACTCTGGATCATGTGGCGTGTGCCACCCCAATAGAAACCCACTAACTCATTTTATTAAAAGAAAGTTCCTCATCACTAAAGGTAATCAAGTGAGGCTAGCTCTCCTTGCAGAGGAGATTCCAACCTCAGTTAGGGATCCTGCAGATGACCTCCAAGGGCCCCATGAAGTCCCCAGAGGTGCTTGCTCACCTGTGTAGTAGACATTTTCATCCCAGCCCCTCTTCCTCCAGGCAGCATTTCTAGTTTCCTCCCGAGACTGCAGGTCTTTATAGGCTGTGGGAAAGGCATTGTTTCATTCTTTGGGCAGAGGGTCTGACCCTGGACCCAGCACAGGGCCCCCCTCCCACGGCCCTAAGCCCTGTCCTGCTGGCTCTTCCTCCACAATGCCTTGGACTGTTAGCAAACACTGTCTGCCTTGACAATTTCATCCGAACAGTACATTTGTTGACAACTCCCAAATTTATATTTCCAGCCAGAAATCTCCCTCAGGCTCCATACTCATGTATCTGATGCCAACTAAACATCTCCACTTGAATACGTCAGCATCACAAATATAACACTTTTGAGGGTCAAAATTACACTCTTAAACCCTCCAACCTACTCCTCTTAGGGTCTCAGTAAGCAACACACAGCTGCTCAAACAGGAGTCTGGGAGTCCTGGAGCCCTCTTTTTGCCCCACACAGACAGTTCATGCAGAAGTCCCATTGAGTCCATCTCCGAACTAATTAATCTGTGGACTTTTCAGCATTTTCATTGCCACCATCTTAGGCTAGGCCACTACCTCTCTTGCCTGAAGTAGTGTAACCGTCTCTTGATGACCCAGTGCCTCTCTGCAAAATACTTCCCTGCAAAATGCTCTCAGCAAAGCACATGGCAGCCAGAGGTGTCATATTAGAACACACTATAGGTCGTGTCATGCTGCTTAAAATGCTGCAGCAGCCTCCCATTGCATTTAGAATAAATCCCACCTCGTCCCCATGGCCTGCGAGGCCCAGCCTGACCTCCTCACACTCTTCCCCACTCTTTCCCCACAGGGCTTGTTTGCACTCCTCAAAGCACTGAAGGCCTTTCCCCATTGCAGGGCCTTTGCATGTGTGGTTCCCTCCATGCAAAGGCCCTTGGAATGCCCTTCCCTTGCAATTCACAGCTGGTTCTTTCTCATTCTTCAGCTGGGCTTACATTTTTACCTCCTCAGAGAGGCCTTCTTTGTCTATTCTAGCCAGTGTAGGTTCCCATGCTTTTTTCATCATCATCATCATCATCATCATCTCTCTCTCTCTCTCTCTCTCTCTTATTTGTAATAATCTGAAATTATCTTTTTTGTCAGGTTACGTCTGAGGTGCTGTGTCTCTCTGCTAGAATGTAACCTCCACCAGGGCACTAATGTACTCGCACTGTCTATGCAGAGTGCCAATGGAGCAAGGGGACCAGCAGAGGGCTCCTGGAGGGTCCCCAGCCTACCCCAGAGATGGTGCACAACGTAGAGCTCCCCGATCTGCGAGAAGAAGCCGCCCACTGCCTCCTGGTTCTCCTGCCGGTACTTGATGGCCCGAGCCCTGGGGATGGCAGAAGAGAGTGGAGCAGAGGCCATGGCCGGAACAAAGGGCTCCCTGGGCTGCCCCAGCTCTCAGAGATGGTCAGGGAATGGGGTGACGGAGGTGCAGCTGCTGGCTGGGTGTTCTTCCAGGGGAGGCCTCACAATCCTCACCTGCTGATTGGATCCTTCTCCTGGATCTGTGCAGGGCACAGGTTGCCAGGCTTCTTGCCATATGACCCTGGGAAAGGTGGCCCCCCCAGGGTCTTGGTGGGGGAGGCGCGCAGGGTCTCCCCAAGCCACCCCCAGCCTATGGCATTGCCACTCACCAGTTGTTCCCCCACTCGATCATGGTTCCTGGCTGAAAGAGAACCGGGAGAGGATGAGAATGAGCCCCACCTCGGATTCCCAGTGTTACAGCTGGGTGGAGATGGGAAACTGTCATGTCTCCCCAGCTCCAGGGGCCACTTGGTCTCATTCAGGGGCTCTGACTCGCACGTGGGTGTGCATGTGTGCACAGGTGCGCACACACCTCTGTTCTGGGCCCAGAGGGAGAGGCCAGAAGGCCCAGTGAAGGTGCAGGGGCACCTGTAAAGCAGCGCCGCAGCAGGGAAGGTGGGTGCAGGCAGGGATCTGGTGGGAGGGAGGCACCTTGAGCTTGTATGTCCTCAGCTCATAGATGTTGGGGCCTGCTCTGGGCTGTGGCTCGTTCCAGAAGCTGAACTCAAGGAGCATCTGGTTTCTCCTGGACAGCAGCATTTGGCTCCGTTCCTTTCGGAACTCCAGGTACTCCTGCGAGCATGGCAGTCTGGGCATGGCAGTCAGGAAGAGGCCCCCCACCCCAGCCGTGTGTCCCATGGGGTGGCTGAGGCAGCCCCAACACAGGACTGGGCCTGAACCAACACACAGAGGTTTGCCGAGCATACCTTGTTATTTTTGAGCTTGTTCATGCAGTCCATGAGGGCTGGGTAGCCACCTGAGAATCGCCACAGGTGCACTAATGGGTGAGAGGTACAGGTCAGGGGGCCACTTAGACACCCTGACCCACTTACCCCAAGATTGGCTAAGTGTGCATGTAAGGAGCTGGTCTCCAGCCTGGTTCTCTGTAGCACCAGCACTTTCTCTGAGTTCCCTTTGCCTTGGTAGGTGGCATTGCTGGGCAGGGGATGACTCCAGACACAAGCCCAGAAGACCCAGGTTTGAACTCCAGCTCTGACAGCTGAGCTTTGACCCCTCTGGGCTTCGATGTCCTCATCCTGAAAATGACAATGCTCCCACCCACACTTCCTCAAATAGAAACAAGAGAATCAGAGGTGAACTTGTACCCAAGGAGCAGTGGCACACATAAAGCCAGGCCTGTGAGATAGGCTGGACAAATGGACGGAGTAGGTCTGATGGGCTGAGACGGAATATTCCAAGACAGGTAATTTAAAAAAGAAACCAAGAAACAGAATTCTACCACATGTGTTTAGGGGTAGAGGGATATCTCCAGAGCTGCTGGTCGATGCACGATCTCGTGATGGAGACTCAAGAGATTGTGACAGGAGATGCCCCCCTGGGGCAGAGAACTAGGGCAGGCAGGAAGGAGGCTTACTTTTCACTGAAAATCTTGTACTGTTTGAAAATATCATAGCCTCTGTACAGGGTTAAATAGTGCCCAAAACCCCAATACCACCAAATCCATGCCAACCAGACACTCAGAATGTGATTTAATTTGGAAATAGGGTCTTTGTAGATGTAATCAAGCTAAGATGAAGTCATACTGGGTGGGCTATAAATTCAATGACTGGTGTCCTCATAAGAGGGAGATTTAGACACAGGCACAGAGAGGACACAATATGAAGACAGAGACACTGAGGGAGAATGCTATGTGCCTAAGTAGGCAGAGATTGGAGTGATATATTTACAAGCCAAAGAATGCCAAGGATGTCCAGCAATCACCAGAAGCTGGAAAAGACAAGAAAAGATTCTCCCCTAGAGACTTTAGAGGGCGCATGGCCCTGCCTCACACCTTGATTTCAGACTTCCGGGCTCCAGAACTTGACAGAATAGATTTCTGTTGTTTTAAGCCACTCAGTGGTTGGTACTTTGTTATGGCAGCTCTGGGAACTAATACACCTTGCAATAATAAAGAAACCTAATTCCTGTAGAAAATTGCCATCCTTAGGAGCACCACTAGGACAGGGAGGACAGTCTCCAAAGGGTCAACAGGGCATGCTAGCGCTTAGGGCAGTTGGCTGACCGGCACTTTGGAAGCTCAAACCTTGTTACTTCCCATCCCCAGCCTGTACCTCACCTGCCCTTTGACTCCATCTGTGCCTTATTTTCCCATCTGAAAAATGGTCTGACCCTATAGTTTAAAGGCCTCTTTCCCAAGGGAAATAGCAAGCGTACATATGGATGGATGGAAGTCTACCACGTCCAGGAATGCTGACCTATGGAAGAGGGATAAGCTGATACAGGGACCAATAGGGAAAAGTTACAGGAAGGGAGGGCATCCTAGCCCACAAGAAAGAGTTTTCTAACAATGATAGAGGTCCCTCTAGAAGATGGATCAGCAGTTCTTACAAAGTCATTCAAATGTAGATTCCTGAGCCCTGCTCCTAGGGGATGGCTCAGAGGGCTGCTCCTCAGCTGTTTCTACACGGCAGACAACACGTCAAGATACACAACATGGAAGACATGCTTTAAAACTTCGGTATCCCATTCCTCAAAATTCATTTCCCAATGAGCAAACACTTAGGAGAATCCAAGGAGTGCTGCTGGAGCTGATTTAGTTGTGCCTAAAATGGGAAAACTATAGGGGTTGGAACTGAAGACAGTTTGCTTCGATCTGCCTTTCAGTGTGTCAATGACTATTACTGAAACAGAATAAATGATTAAGAGACTCTATCTGCAGATCATAGAAAAACACAACAACAACCAAACAACATAATTATCAGGGCTGTCAAAGGATGAGATAGGTGGTTTGAGGTAGTGAGTTCCCTGTTAGGGGGAGAATTCAAGGGAAGCTTAGAGGACCTTCTATCAGGACTGCTCCAGGGGAACTCCCTGTGCTGTACAGAGTCTAAATCAGCACAAAAGGACTTTTGACTATGATGGAAATATTTTATAGCTGTGGTGTCCAACATGGTAGCCATGGGCCACATGTCTATCAGCGGGCACTTGAACTGTGGCTAGTGTGACTGAGGAACTAAATTTTTCATTTCATTTCTTTTTACCTAATTTAAATGTAAATAGCTACATGTGGTTAGTGGCTACCTTGCTGGACAGCGCAGATATAAATGCCAAGGCCCCTTTGAGTGGCTGAGATGCTGTGAGTCAACCAAATTCATGTGTGGGTCCTAGGACCTGGTGTCAACCGGAGTGGGTAAGTTGGGGTGGGATGGGGCCTGCTGGGGGGTAAGGAACCAGCTCAGACAAGAGCCTTATTTATTCCACAAATACATACTGCATATTGGGGACTCAGTGGTGAAGAAAGACAGGCAGGGGCCCTGCCTTCCCAGAACTCACCATCTATATGGGGAGACACACAAGTACACTACAGGAAGCCCGATCAGGGCTGTGAAGAGGCAAATCCTGGGGGCTGGGGAGCCAGGGAGGTGCCTCACCCAGCTGGGTAGGAGCGCTCAGGGAAGGCTTCCAGGAGGAGTTGATGTCTACGCCAAAATAAAAGATGAGTAGAGGACTGAGCCAGGTGCAGTGGGCAAGACAGAAAGACTGCTTCAGGCAGAGGAAACAGCACGAACAGTGTGGAACTAGAAGGTGAAAACGATCTGAAGAACTGAAAGAAGTTGTGGCTGGGAAGCACAGTGAGCAAGGAGGATGTGGTTAGAAAAGGCCAGAGGCTGGGCAGGGAAGGACTCGCACAGCCTCACGGGCCATCCCAGGGCAGAGGGGAGCCACCGCAGTTGTCTGAGCAGGGGAGTGAGCCGACGAGGCCTGCATTTAGAAAGACCCTTCTGGGTGCTGCTGTGACGTGGGAGTGGAGGGCAGCCACGTGTGGGGGCCTGGGCGGGGTGCCAATGGTGCTGGAGAGGTGGGCACCTCACCTGCCTGGTCCTGTTCCCCGTACCACGTGTTCCAGTTGCCCACAAGCGAGCAGGGGTAGTCCGCATCCAGGTGCAGCTTGGGTAGCACTGCCTCCCTGCAGGAGGGGCACAGAGAGCGGGGAGGGCTCACACCAGCCACCAGGGCCCCTGAGATAAGGGTTCCAACTCAGGCCCTCAGGGTGTCAGTCTCCCCATCTCTAAGATGCAGAGCCTGGACAAGACATCCTTAGGACTTCTGGCTCTGAAATCTACATCCCTGGATTTCTGCAAGGAGAACAAGGCTGGGATATAGTCCCCACCCAAACTGCAAGGCGTGGATAGAAGAAGATGCTCACGTCAGGCTGTTGTAGGCATCCAGATACTCCGGCTTCACGTTGTGAACTGCAATAGAAGACAGAGAGTGGGGGGTGTTTGTGTCTGCGGGGAGCTGGTGGCGGCTGGGGGGGAGCCATACAGAGCCAGGGCTCGCAGGGCAGCTCCCAGGACAGCCCCTATCATCTGGGACCCCCCAGAGGCCCGAGGAGGGTGAGATGGCCGGCTCAGCAGCCACTCACATTGGATCTTGTAGAGGTTGCTGGTTTCCTTCTTAGACAGCAGGGTGGAGTGGGCGTCCTTCCGGGGATCCACCTTGTGCACAAAGAGAGAGCGGAACCAGCTGCCTTCATTGTCCTTGGAATAGAACCTGCAGGATGAAGGAATTTAGGGGGACATGAGGGGCTGGGGGAGCCTCAGCCCTTCCATTTGTTCAGACATCCTGCTCCCCAAGGCTGGCAACCCACATTTCTGGGAAGGGGGCCATGGAATCCCATGACAGCTCCAGAATGTAACACGTCATTGGAGCCAGCTGAGCAGACCCGATCCTTTCTGCAGAGATCCTGGCTGCCCAATTTGCTTCTTGAAGCTTTGCAGAGGCAGTCTCCCTTCCTCCACTTCACCCCTTTCCAAGAGGCCACACAACTGCAGCCCCGTCAAGAGGCAAACCAAACCCAAACCCTCCTTGCCAGATGTCCAACGCCCTTGACAGCCCAACCTATATTGTCAGCCTCCTCTTCTGTGTGCCCTCCGAGTGTGTACCCCCCTCTCCAGTTATGCTCCTCCTCAAACACAACAGCCTCTTTTCCTGTGCTGTTTTGTGTGTGCTAGTTCTGTCCCATCTGATGAGAATGACACACTCTCTGTCCTTCCCAGTGCTCACACTACACAGCCTGTGCCCCTTCCCAGCCCCAACAAATGGAGAGCCAAAGACAAATAAACTTAGTGCCTGAGGATGTCACCATCTGCTAGAAGAAAGGAGCCTTGGAACACAATTACTGCTGGGGTCTCTGGGAGAGCCCAGGGGAGCCAACCTGAACTCAGCCTCTGCAAATCTGGGCAGGCTCTCCAGAGGAGGTGATCTTACTAGTCTTCAAATCTCCAGTGCTGATTTGGCAGATAGAGCGGGTAAAAGGCATTGCAAGGCAAGATTCATTCTTTCATTCATTCATTCATCCAGCCAGCCAGCCAGCCAGCCAACACTTAATTGACAAATATCTGCTCTGTGCACCTCGCCAGGGTGCTGCTCCCTGTGAGAAAGAATCAATGAATGAATGATGTGCCTTGTTCAGAGCAGAGGGACCTGCCACCAGGTCCTGCCAGACCATAACTGCACTCCGCACATAAGGTCCCAGCAGCTTCTAACCAGGCCTGAAAAGCAAGTCTCCTACTGAATGATTTCTAGACTGGGAGCCTGGTAATGGAGGCCCCATTAGCAAGTCCTGTCCTTTTTATGAGCCTTTTCTGTGGCTAGAATTGTCTTGCAAATTCAAAGTGTTGCATTTCCCCCCCTAAATATGGAGGAGCCACTAGGACTGATGAAATTAGAAAGAAAACATCTTAAAGTAGTGATGCCTTTGTATGAGCACAGAGAAAGACGAGTGTCCCCAACTTTTAACCCTGTTTCCCTGGGAGAGGGGTGCGGGAGATGGTTACATTTTTCTTTATTCACTGTAAGTTTTTGTAAAGCCAAAAAAGGTAAAATAGAAATGTTTTAAGTGTTCCTGAATACATAGTACATGTCATCTTGCACGTATGTGCTTCATTAACAAAAAGACAATTATCAGACGGGCGGCGTGGTCTGTGAAAATTCTAGACCAGAATAAGGGAGCCTTGCTATAGATAACATTCCTCTGTCAGGGATCTGTGATCAATTTTTCTGTAGCACGATCCCGCTGAATCTACATGATGACGTTCCAATGTTGATACCATTAGTGTCCCCGTTTTCGAGATGAGAAAATAGAAGGTCAGGGAGTTTAAGGAACTTGCCCGAGGTCACACAGCAAGTCAGGCATGGCAGAGCTCAGGTAGGAACCAACCCAGAGCTCTTCCCTTTAAAGCCAGCCGCCACCATTGGGTCAGGCATCAACTTGGGAGCACAAAGCAGATACAGTGAAGAAAACAGGTGTTTTCAACAAAGCCACAAGCAGAGGGAGCTGACCTGTGGTTTGAGCGTAGAGTGGATGCTTCCCCTGGAAGGGGTGGTGGCAGGGAGAAGAACAGTTCCTATGATTTGTCAACCAAGACCTTTGCGCCAGAACTGGACTTCAGGTAATTTATTAACATCAGTACTCACCAAGATAAACAGCTAAGTGGCCCATCCTGGAGAAGAGAGCCTGGGGGCTGGAGTGCTGGAGCGTGGTCCAGAACTCCAATGGGTGCCCCTATCCCTCTTTCCTGCCTCTGAGCTTCAGTTTCCCCGTGTGTCAAACAAGCAAGGTGAAACAGCTTATCGCTAAAGATCTTTTCTGTAGATAAAACCCAAGAAGGGACCTGTCTAAGATCCCAGGGCAGGGTCTGAACTAGAAGCCAACATCTTCAGGCTCTCATTTTCGAGAGTTCAAATATTTTCTCAGTGAAAACAAAAGATTCTCACTTACCTTTGAACTCCCCAAGCCCTCTCACCCTGCTCTCTCTTTTTTGGTAGCTCCTAACACATTATACCTTTTCTTTTCTTTTTCTTGTGTTTGCTTATTACGTGCTTTATTTTCTCCCCACTAGAAGCTCCCCCACAAGGACTGGGCTGTTGTCTGTCCTGTGTATTCCTGCGTCTCCCCAGTGCGTGGAACAGTGCTTGGCACATGGCACATGCTCAGTCCACATTTGGGAAATGAAAGGAGTTGGGGGGCAGGGGCGCTCAGACACAGCTGCAGGAAAACGTTGGAAGCTGGTAAGACAGGAAAGAAAGGGTGGATCTTTGCTCAGAGCGTGGACTTGGGGCTCGGGCCCTTTCTAGCCCCACCATCACCAGCAGAATAAGTGTTTAAGAGCAGGTTCTGGACAGACTTGGGTTCTAATCCCGGCTCATCTCTCTGAGCCTCATATTCCTCACCTGTAAAATAGGGGCAAGGGATGGGCCTCTGGAGCGAGGGCCTGACGTGGCAGTGGCAGCTAATATCACTGCTCCTACTAAACTTCCTAACTGATCTCCAGGCTCCCACTCTTTCACCATTTTTCCTGACCTGCCTTCAATCTTTGTAAAAACCATTTTGATGCTGCTATTCCTTCTGCCCAAAAGTCTTCTATGGCCCCCTGATACCTACAAAACAAAAGCTAGATGTCTGCACTTGGGATTCTAGCTCTCATCTACTTTGCCAAGCTTTCCAGAGTCAATTGCCTTTTAAATTTGCTAACCACAGAGCCGGCATTCCCCAGTCCAGTGGTTCTCAGTCCACAGTGTTAGTTTCACCTGAGAAATTCTCAGGCCCCATCCCACACCTACTGCAACAGAAATTCTGGGGATGGGCTTAGCAATCCGGGTTTTAACAAACCCACCAGGGGATTCTGATGCTCACTCAAGTTTGAGAATCACTGCTGTAGAGTAGTTCCAATGTATTTTTTTAAAAAATGTAATCTCAGTAAATCATCCCAGAAATGCCAAAGATTCTGTTATCTAAACTCTATTAAGAATGCCCCTTAGGCCTAGAAAAATACAATACAGCTTTGTTCAATTTGTGGGAAGGATCTGCCCTAGTTGGACCAATTTAGCCCCTTCTCCCAAAACACCTCTCATATTCCCTTAGCCCTTTCATCATATGATTATGTCTTGTCTCCCTAAACACACAGGAAGCCACTAGCTGCTATCCTTCCCTCCCCCAGTATACCTAGCGCAGTGCTTTTGGCATGAAAGTTGCTCAATATTTATCCTAGATGAGAACTTATCAGTAGATGACACATTTGCACTCTCAATAGGGCTCAACAGTCTGATGCCTCCTCACATGAAACTGCTTCACAATGTACCAGATTTATTTGCTCGGAAGCTCAGCTCTGTGCACATTCTGAAACACTCTTCTGTTCTGAATTGGCCAACTTTAGAAAGGGCCACATTCCTGCTTACTGTTCCAGAAGTGTGTCTTTAGAAGACCTGCTACAAGAACTAGAACTAAAATTCTGTTAGCAATAGGATTACTGGTGCAACAGTAACAATAACTGCTGTTTATTGAGCACTTACTATGTGCTAAGAGCTAATCCTCACAATGTTTTTGAGAAAAATGAGGCTCAGAGATGTCCCATCCATAACTCAAGGACCGTTAATCAACTGCCAACAGGATTCCAATCCAGGTCCATCTGATTTCAAAGCCCACAAACCTGAGTGGCCAAAAGGGACGCTGCTGTGCTCCTCTAATGACTCCAGAGAGATAATGAGCAGAATGATGGTGGTGGTGGGAGGGGGTGGTTGGAGAGGGTGGAAGCAGGAGGTGGGGTGCACGTTCCCTAGTATCGAAGGTGGGACCAGAGCATAAGTAACTGCAAAGCAGTCCTGGAGGGACTTGATAAGTATTCATCCACTTGGTAAGTGCCTTCACAGTAATCCGACAAAAACACCTAGCAGCGATTAGCATCCCGTTTACAGAGAAGAAAACTGAGGCTAACAGAGGTTCTGTGCCTCCTCCAAGGTCACTGGTCAAGTAAGGAGCAGCAGGTAGCTTCTATGTCCCATGCCCCTGTTGTGGCCTCTGGATAGCTGCCACACAAATGGCTTCTACCACCACTGGTTCTGTAACCTTGGGAAAGTGAGGTCCTTTCCTGTCTTGATTTCTTCATCTGGAAAATAAGATGAAGATGATCTTATAGAAGATGATCTCCTCAAGTCTCTTTCAGCCCTCATATTATGAAGGGCTCACACAGAAACTGCTTGAGACATAGGCTTGAGCAGGGGGCAACATCTGTTGTGTGTTCACTGGGGGCTAGCAGTCTCCCACACATGGCCTTTTTAATCCTCCACAGCCCTATGAAACATGTACGATTTTATCACTCCCGTTTTATAGTTGAGGAATCTGAGACTTCAAAAGGCCAAAAAACTCGCCCAACGTCATCCCACTAAGAAAGGTTGAGTTAGATTTGCTGCTGGTGCCAGGCAAACTTCAGGCCCTTTCCATGATATGTTTTCTCCCCAAATATTGGGTAGTTGGGTGGGGGCACATGCCAGCTCCTCCTTCCCAGCTGCCCCAAAACCCCACTGCACAGCACTCTAACATGTCATCACAAGGTCTAACCGGAACTCTGCAGCTTCACGATTGCGCTGCCAGGCAGAGGAGACCCCTGCTTCCTTTCCACAGGTGGAGGGACAGGTGTACTCACTTCTTAACAAATGTTCTTTTTTTCCCCCTTAGTTTTATTGGCAAATATTCTTGAGCATACACTGTCCTGAGCCCTGTGCCAAGGGTTGGAGAAACAGAAAAATGAAGTGATGGTTTACTGGGGGAGACAGATAAGTGTGTACAGCGGCGGTAAGTGCAGAGATGGGGGAAGTACAGGGTGCGGGAGACTGAGGAGGGAGGGGCCGCCCTGGACCAATCAGGGAGGCCAACCCCTGCCTGCGCCCAGAGCAGAGCCCAAACAAAAGCCTAGGCTAAACGCATGGCCCAGCCAGCCTCCCTCAGCCAGGAGGCCACCAGTTGTGGTGCAAAGAGCACTGGGTCAGGAGACCAGGGTCCAGACCCAGTGCTGCCACTGGAAAGCACGGGGAGTGACCTTGGGCATTTCCCATCCATCCTCAGTCCTCCTTTGCCCCACCCACATTGTGCAGGGTTGAGGAGCAAAGGGTCTGTGCAGCCAGCCATGGCCCTTGAAGATCCTCCACTGCTCTTCCCATGTCTTCCCCCCAGAACTTTCCGAGGGGGAAGGTGCCTCTCCTAGCTCAGTGGGTGCTCACATTAACCGCAAAGGCCAGATGGGGCCACTTCTCCTGCCCTGTGCCCACTCCTACTCTTCAGGGCCCAGGACCTCCCCTCCCCATTCACCCATCTTTCACTCTGCCTAGAGCCAGGTATCCACTAGGACAAAGATCCTGAGCATACCTTTCCCATCTCCCCCATTCTTGCCCAGAGCTCTACTGGCCAGGTCTAGATCTTCTTGGCCGTGCCTCTACCCCATAGATTCCAAGCCGGAGTCTCTGCCCATCCCCCTGCACGCCCCGCGCACAGCCCCCCAACCCGGCCCGGCTCTCACCGCGCCGCAGCCGCAGCTGCAGCCGCAGCCGCAACGTCCCCGGCGCGGGGCCCGGGGCCCCCGAGCAGCCGCCGCGCCGCCGCAGAGATGCTGCACAGCAGTGTAGCCATGTTGGAGCGGAGCTGGTTGGAGGAAGGCCTCGCCCCGAACTCAGCGGAGGAGGAGGGGCGTGCATAAGCACCGCCCCCTCCGGCTTGCCTGCCTTTCTCTGCCCTCCGCCGGGTGGGCGTTGCGGAGGTGTTTCACCCCCAGCTGGGTAGACCGTGAGCGGAAGTTGGGGTGTTTGTCTTCCGAGTACCTGCCATTCTGCTACTGGCATGCTCTGTGACCTTGAGCAAGCCCTTTGCCCACTTTGGGTTTCGGTGTTCACCTCCGTAAAATGGGAGCGTTGAACTATGATACCAGGGATTTTTATTTTTTTTTAAAGCTTTTATTGGGGAAGGGGAACAGGACTGTATTGGGGCACAGTGTGTACTTCCAGGATTTTTTTTCCAAGTCAAGTTGTTGTCCTTCAGTCTTAGTTGTGGAGGGTGCAGCTCAGCTCCAGGTCCAGTTGCCGTTGCTAGTTGCAGGGGGCACAGCCCACCATCCCTTGCCGGAGTCAAGGAATCAAAACGGCAACCTTGTGGTTGAGAGGACGTACTGCAACCAACTGAGCCATCCCGGAGCTCAGTGGCAGCTCAGCTCAAGGTGCCCTGTTCAATCTTAGTTGCAGGGGGCGCTGCCCACCATCCATTGATGGACTCGAGGAATTTAACTGGCAACCTTGTGGTTGAGCGCCCACTGGCCCATGTGGGAATCGAACTGGCAGCCTTTGGAGTTAGGAGCCTAGAGCTCCAACCGCCTGAGCCACCGGACCAGCCCGATACCAGGGATTCTTAACTGGGCATTCAAGAATGAGGGGGCAAGGAGTCAGTAACCCACTGAAATTGTGCGCTTTTCTGAGGAGCGATCCACAGTCAGTGTTTATCACATTATCAAAGAAACGACTGCCTCCCCAACAATTTAAGACAGGACTATGAGGGATGCTTTCTCTCCATCATCTCCTTTTCTCTTTCCATCCCCTTTACCATCTCTGCCTGGGCCTCCTGGGGCACCACGCTGTCTCCTGCCCTGCCTAGCTTTTCTGTCTGCCCTCCAAACGAATTCCTTCTCAGCCCATAATTCCCCACCCCAGATCACAGACCTCAGCAGGGTCCTAGACCCTGTAAGCACCACTGGGTGGACCAGAGGCCTAGTCCTTCCCAAGGGACATGGATGGAGGCACACCCTCCCAAAAGAATGTCCGCTCTCTAACCCGTGGCTCCCTCCTGGTATGCTTAGGGTGGGGGAGGGGAGGGCAGGCTTTAATTTTGTGATTCCTTCAGCAAATATCGAGTCTCCCTGGCTAGCACCTGTGCCAGGCTGTGAGACACCAAGGTGGACAGAACAAGCCCCAGCCCTTTGGGGATGTGAGTCCTGATAGGGGAGACCAAAATCACATCAGCACTGACTTTGAGTCCCTCCGGGGCAGACACCTTAGGTCTCTCTCCCCTCACCTCTCCTGCCTGACATATAAAATATTTGCTGAGTAAGTGAACAATATACGTAAAGATATTTTCGCCAATTGCAATAGAGGCTATGAAGAAGTATGGGGAGCTATGAGGACTTATAATGGGGAGGAAGAGAAAAAGGGAGGTCGTATATAGACTTTGAGGGTCAGTAATGACTTCTATAAGAAAATGAGGCTCGAACTATGATTTTTTTCCTGTGTTTTCTAAAGTTGACACAATGAACATGTATTATATGTGTGATTTATTTTAAAAGGCAACTGTATGTCATTATGATAAATGGGAAACGTGAATCACTTGCATAAACAAGTAGACTCGTCAAAATAAATGCAATGAAAACAACAGTGTGGCTGTTGCCTTGAAGCTCAGGCAGAAGGCTGTGAGCCTGAGGCCTGTTCTCTGTGTTAACAAAAGCACAGAGAGGGGTTAGAGACACAGCTGGGCCCAGTGGCTCCTTGGGGTTATCAGAGGGACCAAAACGGAGTGAGCTCCTCATTCTGGAAGTCAGTGTGATCGGAGGGTTCCCAGGCACAGCTACTCAGGAAAAACCCAGATAGGTAGATGGAGGCGCACTGATGTCATGCAGTGGAGCTGCCCTTCTCTTAGGATCTGAGTGTGGCGGGTGTGGAGAGGTGGAAGTGACCGCCTCCACTGGGTCTTACTGGAGGCCTGAGACCTTGAACCTAAGCATTAAAGGATAAGTAGGGGGGCCAGCCTGGTGGACCAGGCGGTTGGAGCGCCATGCTCCTAACTCCGAAGGCTGCCTGTTCGATTCCCATGTGGGCCAGTGGGCCCTCAACAACAAGGTTGCTGGTTCCACTCCTCGACTCCCGCAAGGGATGGTGGGCTGCACCCTCTGCCACTAAGACTGAACACAGCACCTTGAGCTGAGCTGCCGCTGAGCTCCCGGGTGGCTTAGTTGGTTGGAGAATGGGCTTTCAACCACAAGGTTGCTGGTTTGACTCCCAGGGATGGTGGGCTGTGCCTACTGAAACTAACAACAGAGACTGGACCTGGAGCTGAGCTACGCCCTCCACAACTAAGATTGAAAGGATAACTTGACTTGGAAAAAGTCCTGGAAGTACACACTGTTCCCCGATAAAATCCTGTTCCCCTTCCCCAATAAAATCTTTAAAAAGTAAATAAATAAATGAAGTAACAAATTCCATTCCTTAAAAAAAAAAAAAAAAAGGATAAGTAGGGAGATTTTGCCAGGAGACGGGAGCAGGGCAAGGAGAACCGTAGGCAGTGGGAAGCAATGTGTGCATAGTATGTAAACGGGCTGCCAGGAAGAAATGGGTTCAAATTGTTCAGCACCATCGAATATAATTAAAGGGCAGAGATGATGTGGAGGCATAATCAGAACAAGGAATACTTTTCTAACAATGGCGTGGGCAGCCTTGATGACCTGTCACTGGGTATGCCAACAGAGACTGCATAGCAACTCATCGGCAATTCATTGGCCATGTGATAGAGGGCATTTGGCATTGAAACCACAGGAAAAACCCAGGGCCCATGGACAAGGAGGGGCCAGCCCTCCAGATCTAAGTTGAGAGTCATCACCAAATTCTTGGTGTTTCTGGCTGTCTCTGTCAGGGAGAATAAGGGAAGGCTGAACTGCGGCCTTCTCATGCTTGTCTATGCATTTCCAAAGAGGGTTCTCCCATCTCCTCCCACTTAAGTGAGGCAGAAGGATCAAATAGGTGGTTCCAGAAGTACACTCCCACCTGTGACCTGGAGAGATGGGAGCTAGGTCTCCCTCCCCATGCCATATGAATCATAGTGTGGCAGCTCCCTGGAAGTACAGCTTTCAGAACCCCAACCCCACCCCAGCTAGGGTGACCAATGCATTCCAGTTTACCCCAGATTGTCTCAGTTTTAGCACTGAAAGTCGCTCATCCAAGGAAATCCCTCTGTCCCAGGGAAATCAGGTTTGGCCCTATCCCTCTCCCTAGGACAGAGCCACTCTATCCCAGAATCTTTTCCTTGCTTGACTAACTCATATACCCTGCTTGAAAGAGTAGGGCAGGGGCCTCTCTTTGTGGCACTCAGTGACATGTAATGCCAGTTAACTGAGCAGCTGGTATGAATGGGTTCCTGCCCCATGGACTATGCATTCTGGGTAGCAAACCCGATAGATGTTGGACAACAATTTCACAAATAAGGAATTAGACCATTTCCAATTACTGTGGAACAAATTACCCCAAATTTAGCAGCTTGAAACAATAAGCACTTATTGTTTCGTACAGTTTCAAATGGGTCAGGACTTTAGGTTAGCTGGGCTGCTTGTGGCTTAGGGTCTGTCACAACGTCGCAGTCAAGACGCTGGTTTGGGCTATGAAGGCTTGACAGGAGCTGTGGGATTTGCTTCCGAGGTGGGGTGCTCGCACACCTGGTAAAAGAGTGCTGGATGTTGCCCAGGGGCCTCAGTTCCTTGCCACCAGGCACTGCTTGGGTGGCTTCACCGCATAGCAGCTGGCTTCCCCCAGAATGAGTGATCCAAGAGAGAGTAAGGTAGAAACTTCAAGAAATTTTATAACCTGGCCTTGGAAGTCCTGCTTGTCATTTCTGCATATCTCCTTAGTTACACATTGTTAGCCCTGCTCCATATAGAAGGGGGCTTTACAAGGGTGTGAATACCAACATGCAAGAGTCATAGGGGCGGTCCTGAAGGCCAGCTACCATAATTAGGCTTTGCACTAGGCCCAACTTAATGATAAGGTTTGGGCTCAGCTCTTCAAGGAATCTTTAATGAGTAGCCCTCCCCAGCACACTGTCTTCTGCCCTACGATTTCTCTCTCCCCTTCCTCTCTGGGGTCCCTTCCCATCCACCACTGAGTCTGTGACATCTCTTTCATCTGAACCTGTCCATCCCTCCCCTCTCTGCAGAGAGCTGACCCATCTCTTCTCCTCCCTCCCTTCCTCCTGGAAGCTGCCCTTACGGAATCTGCCTTCATAAATCATTTCCAAGGCCTGTTGCCCAATTTGTGAAATGAAATGAGAGGAGCCAGGGACAAAGACAGATGGGCAGCACCAGGCGGAGAGGAGCAGGCAGGTTCATAAGTGTAAAATATGGACAAACCTGCCATCATCTATTCTCTGGGACAAATAGATCATCACCGAATGGGCTGCAGAAGAGCAAAGAGACAAATTACCCAGCTGTGGCAGTGTCACCCGTTCCTTATTGATGGGCTTTTATGCTAGGGCCAAACTGCTCTCAGAATTGCATCCCCAGCTCCAATGGGGCCCAAATAGGAGTGACAGGGACAAGAAAGCTTTTTGTCTCAGCTGGGACATGAGCCACACTGCCAAGTCCCAGCCTTTTTGTCGTATGCATTCATATGCAGATATGAATTATGGAACTTTGACGCAGTGCCACATAAAAACATTAACAAAGTGCCATTCCACGTATAAATTGGAAATCATACAAATGGAAAACATTTTAACTCGTTAGGTATGGAGCAATTTCAAAGCCGTCGGGATGAATTACGAACTGTGTTTACGCTACTGCCACAAGGCGGCGCCACTGTAGCAGGGAAACGAATGACCACAGTGCGTCATTATGGAGCAAATCACGCTGTAGCTATGGTCTCTTGCAACCGCTTCTTGTGGCTATTGAGCTGTTATTTTGCCATTCGCTATCGTTATAAACGACTTTAAAAAGCTATAACAACATAATCATTCACGCATTCACGAAGTAGAGATGCTAGTGCTGAAAAAATACGCCCTCTTTTGAGTGGATAGTGGATGTAATAAAATACCACGAAGACTGAACCCCCTCCGCGACAGGTGGTGCTGTTAATTTAGAAGAGTGCCGGCGGGTAGAGATAATACCGCAAAGATACAAAGCAACATCAAAAGCAAAACTATGGCAAAATGGTTGTGGATTTATGAGCTGTGCGAATGCATTTCATCACCTACTTTACATTCATTCCTGTGGGGAAAGTAGGGTTTTGGAATACAAACTTTTGAATCATATCAAGTTTACAGAAGGCATCCCTCCTGAAAAATAGGACTTTCCTGGACCTTTCCAGTATCCGCGCATAAATATAGCTCCTGGAACCTGCTCCTGGAAGGGGAGTGTTGTGGGTTGAATTGTGTCCTATGAAATAATAGAAAACATATATTTAGTGTCTGCCTCTGGTTCTGGCACAGAGTTCCTAAAACCCTTGTAATTTCCCAAGTGATAAGAGCACTAGGAGCACTTTTTGTTTAAATATTTGGTCTTTGACCCTGGTTCCTGACACAGAACTCCTAAATCACTTGGAATTTCCCGAGTGATAGAAACATCTTTTGTTCAAATGAGGCAATGCTTGGTGGGCTTTCAAGCCATCATTAGAAGCTTGGAACTTTTAGCCCCATCCCCCATCCTCCTGGAAGGGGAGGTTGACTGGAAATTGAGTTAATAATTGATTATGCCTACATGATGAAGTCTCCCTAAAAATCCCAGAAGTATGGGGTTCAGAGAGCTTCCGGGTTGGTAAACACATCCACGTGCTTGGAAAGTGGTGCACTGCCACTCCACAGGGCGAAGCTTCTGCTCTCCAGATCGTTCCAGATCTTGTTCTACGTGTCTCTTCATCTGGCTGTTCATCTGTATCCTTTATTATATAATAAACCCCTAAACCCAAGTGTTTCCCTGAGTTCTACCAGCCACTTGAGTAAATTATCAAATTCCAGGAGGAGGTCACGGGAACCCTAATTTATAGCCAGTTGGTCAGAAGTACAGATGACAACCTGGCCCTGCAATTGGCATCTGAAGGGGGTGGGGCAGTCTCGTGGAACTGAGCCCTTAACCTGTGGGGTCCACACTAACTTGAGTTAGTGTCAGAATTGAACTGTATTTTAGGACACCTAGCTGGTGTCTCAGAGAATTGCTTGGTGTGGAAAACCCATGCATTTGGTGTCAGGAGTTTTGTGAGTGCAAGAGTAAAGGAGAAACACAGGAGTGATTTTTCCATACATGTCCCCTAAAAGAAAGATGTTGAAGTCCTAACCCCAGTACCTCTGAATGTGGGACCTTGTTTGGAAATAGGGTCTTTATAGAGGTAACCAAGTTAAAATGAGGTCATTAGTATGGGCCCTAATCTCCAACATGACTGATGTCCTTATGAAAAAGGGAAATCTGGACACAAAGAGAAATATGTACAGAGGGAGGATGATGTAAAGACACACAGGGAGGAGGGAGAAAGCCATGTGAAGGTTGGAGTGATGCTGCCACAAGCCAATGAACATCTAGGGATACCAGAAGCAGGAAGACGCAAAGAAATATCCTCCCCTACAGGTTTCAGAGGGAGCATGGCCCTGCGGACACCTTTATCTCAGATTTCTAGTCTCCAGAGCTGTGAGACACTACATTTCTGTTGTTTTAAGCCACCTAGTTGATGGTGTTTTGTTACGTCAGCCTTGGAAACTAATACAGAATCTCAGCTCAAGACCTAAAGTATCTACCACAATAAGGAATACAGAAACAGCATCAAATTGCAAATTAGGCATGAGCATGAATTTTAGGCCAGAAAACAGTCATTTTTCAGTGCCTACTGTAGACAAGGCCCTTTGTTACCTTCACACTGTCCTTGGAAACCATGGGCCCAGAGCCAGAGATGTAGGTTTAAGATCCAGACTGTATCTCTATTAGGCTGTACGGTCTTTGGCCCATAACTGATTTTGGGCCCCTCTGTTTTCTTAACTGTCAAATGAACACGATAACCTACTTAATCATGAGAATTAAATGAGAATGCATACATATGAAAATGAGCACTCAGTAAAAGTTGAATAAATGCATGCTTTTAGGCTTTGCTATTTGCAGTTCCATTTCCTATTCTCTCCATTTTAAGTGATGATGAAATGGAGGCCCAGAGATGGTAAAAACCTTTTGCAAGTCACACAGCACCTTGGACATAGAGGGTGCTCAATAAACAGTAATTCCTTTTGAAGAGGGGCTCTTAAACATGTCATATCATTTATTATTATGCCCATTTTTACAGATGAGGTAACTGAGGCTCAGAGAAGCTAAGTTGCCCAAGGTCACAGAAAAGTAGAAATTCCAACTCAGGTCTGCCTGCCCCTAGCACTGCAACTGACATCCTGGACAAATTGAAAGATCTTCAATTTCAGGGCTGAATGGAACAGGATGAGTACTAGTGATTTCCTAAGATGTTCTGGGTTCTTTCCCATTGTTATTTCAGATAAGAGTTGTTGCCTGCAGCCTACTTTCATTCAGGCTCTGGGCCTCAGGATAGCACCTTGGAACGCATCCTGGCCAAGGCCTCAGAAGTCTTAGGTCCCAGGTCACCTGGGACAGGTAATGTTGAATGAGTCAAGTCACCTTCCTGAGCCTGAGGCTGCAGACAGGCTAGAACTGCTTAGTTTGCCTGGTTTCTATCTCCATCCTACTCTCAAAAGAATGTAATGCAGCTTAGGAAAATACTTCTAGAACATCATTCCCATCATGGGAAAACTTATAAGACAAACCTGAACTGAACAAATATTTGGCCGATATTCATTAGAAGTGTCAAGGTGAAAAATAAGGAAAGACTGAAGATTTATTACAGACTACAGAAGACTAAAGAGAAATAACCCAATGTTATGTGGGAACCCTGATAGGATCTTGGAACAGAAAAGGACAGTAGTGGAAACTCTGGTGAAATTTCAATAAGGGCTTTACTTTAGCTAATAGTAGCATATAAATGTTAATTTTTTGATTCTGATAATTCTGTTATGATTAAGTAAGACGTTGACATTTGGGGAAGCTGAGTGAAACATATAGAGAAACTACTATTTCTGCAAACTTTAAGTCTGATATTAGTTCAAAATAAAAGTTTAAAAATTCTACATATGTAAGAAATACTTTGTTATATAAAGTATTGATCTAAGTAAAACAAATAAACAAAAAAGCCATTAAGTAAGGGATCCATAAGTATATAAAAAGGAATACAGCTAGTGCAACAAATAATAAGTGAGTGAGTGGGGGGAAAGGTATTACAAAGTGAGGAATAAAGGCAGGATACTATTCCATCATGTCTATTTTTATTCTTGACGTTGGCCTCCCTTCAGACATCCAGACCTATGTATCTACCTGGATGTTTCCCTAGGAACATTTAAATTTGGCATGTTTGGCCAATTAGCCCAGAGCCTAACACCTAGTAAGCCTTCCATAAAAGCAAGCTGTTATTGGCCATCAGTGTCTTTTTAGCCCCTGATTTCTGATCCACCTCCACTTGCTACTCCTCAGTGGGTTCCAAGATCACTTAGGTATTTTCTGTCAGCAGTCTTGGCCCTGGGTTAAAGAAAGCCCTGATTTATGTCCTGGTGGGGACCCAGGAGAATCCAGCCTGGTTCTCTCACCCCCAGGGAAGAACTGAAGCAATGAAAATGAAGACAATTCTCCTCCCTCCCCCATCAGTTTGGTGGGGAGAATTTGCTAGCAGTAGACAGGACATAATGTTCCCCCACAGCAGCCTCTCTGGGTGTGCCAACAAATGACGTCTGGGGCCTGGCTGGTGCTTCAAGGCACCGCAGGGGCCCATGAGGAAGAGCTCGATTTATGTTACTAGTTATCATTTGTCGTGCGCGGAGGCCTTCTCGCCGCGCCATCTTTCAGGCGGGGCGGCCTGCGGGGTCTCTGCTCCCGCTCCCCACGCAAGAACGCAGGATATGGTGAGGCCGAAAAGGAACACCCACGGAGCCATAGGTAGGGGAGTCATACCACCACGGTCTCACTGGAGGCTGGGCCCACCGGACGCCGACCTGCCGTCCGCTTTTCCGCCAACCGACCGACCGACGACTCTCCTCCACTCTCTCGACTCTGTTCCTCTCTCTCGGCTCTCCTCTTCCGCTCTCTTCGGCTCTGCTCGGCTCTGCTCGGCTCCTTCGTAGCCGCAGCAGTTATACCAGCGGCCAATCGGCTAACCGGCCACAGCCGACGGCCATTCACCACCCGAGCCAGCACCCTTCCACGTGAGGCCGAGAGCCTGTAAACTACTTTCTGGGGCTCTGTCCCCACATCATTTTAGCAACAGTGTCTGCTGAGTGCTCCAGAACTGTAGTTCGTGGGGCTACACCAGGGAGCAATTTGGCAAACACAACCAGAGAAGCAGGCAGGGCAGTGCTAATACTGGCAGGCTTTGGATGGAATAAGAATAGTCCTGGGTTCCAGTCCCAGCTTCACCTTTCACTATCTGGTTGATAGCCAGCTAGTGGTGCTGTCATGTTGAGCCTGTTTCCTCCTCTGTAGAGAAGAGGTGATGGTTAACATTTATGGAGTGCTTACCGTTCAGTTAAAACACAGGGAACTGTCTCTATTCAACATTTAGGAGGTATTTAAAACTAGGAATTAGTTTTTAAATACAGAAAGTTTTACTTTCTCACCTCATATACACTCGTTATAAGCTTTGATGACATTTAAAAAATAAATAATACACGTATATGGTTCGAAACAGAAATCAGTACAAAGTGAGAAATGCTTTCGTTTCGACTGTTTTGTATCTACAAAAACAGCAATTCCCTAGGATTCAACCTAGTATGTGCCAGCCACCGTTCTAAAACTTTGTTAACTCGCTTAAATTCCTCAAAACCTCCATGAAGTAGGTACAATTATCCCCTCCTCGGTAATAATGAATACTTCTAAAGAGAAGCAGAAGGATCTGTGGGAGAGTGCCGGGAACCTAGGGGGCCTCCACAAGTAATTTAAATGTTTTGAGAAACATAGGTCAGTATATGTAATTATTAAGTGCCAAACAGAATTATCCGCCGGGTGTCCGAAACACGATGCCTTGGGGCGTCATACTCGGCGCGTACTTGATCTGAAGGGCAGTCCTTTACTGGACTTGGGAGAAACCCGACTCCCCTACCCTGGGGCCAGCCTCAACGTGGTTTCCCAGGAAAGGCGCGCCGGGATCCGCCGCCTCAACCAGTCTTGTTAGAGTAGGCGTACCCCTTACTAACAAAGCGATCGGAGCGACTGCCTCTATAGCCAGTCAACTCCGAACCGAGGCCCACGCCTCCAGCTGGAGCAGAACTCCTAATTGGTGGATTCCTTGTGAGGAAGGCGGGACGGAGAGTGAAAGTCCCGCCTCCTTCGGAATTTTAAGCCAATTGCTGCGTCTAAGTGGTGGCCGCTGTTAGGTTGCGCTGTGAGTTGTGATCTCGGGGGCCTGAGGGCGGGGCAGGGAGCAGGCCGGGGGCTGCAGGGAGGGGACACTTCCCGCGGGCGCGCGGAGCGAGGACGGTGACAGCCACGCGCGCACGTGCGCGCCTGGCTGCGGCGCGGCCCCGAGACCTCCATCAGCCGCTGAGAGGCGCGCGGGATCTGGGCCGCTGCCGTCTAGGGGCCCCGTCCCCGGGTGACCCCAGCGTCCTCGGCTCGAGTCCCGGAGCTCCGGGCCGAGTCCGCCCCGTCGGTCCTCGCTCGCGTTCCCTTCCTACGGCCGTAAGGGCTCGCCCTGCAACTCCACCTTTCCGCTCCCGGGGCAGGGTCCTCGCGGCCCATGCTGGCCGCTTGGGGCCCGCGCGGCTCAGACAGCTCCCAGGCTGGCCACCCGGCCACCATGGTGGCCCTGAGGCCTGTGCAGCTCCTCCAGGGGGGCTAACAGTCCCAAAGCGCAGGCCTCGGGACGCGAAGGTCCCGGGCCTGAGCCCCGCACCATGGCCGGGGCCATCGCTTCCCGCATGAGCTTCAGCTCGCTCAAGAGGAAGCAGCCCAAGACGTTCACCGTGCGGATCGTCACCATGGACGCCGAGATGGAGTTCAATTGCGAGGTAACCAACTGGCAGCCCGAATGGGCTGCGGTGAGCGGAGCCTGGCGGAATCTCTGCTCACCTGGCCCTCGTGCGGGTCTGGCACTTACCGGGGCGCCCCTGTCGCGGTGACAGTCGAGGTGGAGACTTGAGGGATTCTACGTATATCATCTCTGGGCATAGATAGGGATGGCCAGAACCGGAAGGAACCATCTAGGCCCAAATCCTCATATTAAAGATAAATTGCTGCCCTTTACAGTAGGGCTTTGGGTTTGGAAGCACTTCCTTCGTGTTTTCATTCATTGTTACTGCTAACGGCTGGAAGCATCTGTGTTAGCAAATTCTAGTTTTCAGTGTCAGGCTTAGGCTCCAGCTCTACAGAGTTTTTACTTCATTAGACAATATTATGTACACCGGGTATTAAAAAGCATCTTGTGTTATTGGGAAGTCTATACTTGTTTCCTTTTTCCAAAACTTAAATTTTCTGGAAAAAAACTTTGAGGAAAGAGGTGGTATCTTAAATTTTCCATAGTTTCTGTCATGATGATAACAGTTACTATTCGTTGAATACTTTCTAAGTGCCGGACAGTCATACATTTAATTCTCACAACAACCCAATGAGATAGGTACCCCAAATCATATATATAGTAAATGGTGAAGTAGGGTGTTGAATCAAGCTCTTAGCCAATACAGTACTGCCTTAAGTAATTTAAGCTCTTGCTATTCAAAGTGTGGTCTGTGGACCAGCAGTATATGCAGCAGTGACCTAAGTCAGGGATTGGCAAACTTTTTCTGTCAAGGGCCACATGGTAAATATTTTCAGCTTCGAAGGCTATAAGGTCTCAGTTGCAACTACTTAACTCTTCAGATGTACTATATTTGTAGCACCATTGTAGCCCAAAAGCTACTATAGACAGGATTAACTTCTAGCATGACTTCCAATGTGAAGAGCTCCACTGACATGGTTCTCTATAAAACTGCTAAAAATTGTTGTTTTTTTAAAAAATTCAAATCCTCTAGGAATGGTCCTAAAGGTAAACATTAAGTGAAGAAACATCTATTCAAGAAAATACATAAAAATTTGGTAAGGAAGGCAAGAGTTTGTGGCATTTGAACCAAGACCACTACCACCCTCCCTGCTCCCAGCTCAGCAAGGCAGAGAGAGATTCTGCTTCGGACTGCTGCAACTCAGAACACAGGTCTCCCTCTCCTAGTCAGAAGGCTGTCTTCCCAAGAGGAGCAGAACTTCAGTGTTTCTCAGCTGCCCAAGGTTATTTGTTGCAGAAACTGAGTGAAGATGAAAGATGGGAGCTTCTTTCTTCCACCCAGTTCCTATGTATGAAATGGAGGCTGTGCCCTGGGTGTGGCACACTGAAAATACTAGGCCCCATTTACTCTTGGCCCACCCTCAGCCTGGGAGAAGGTGGTTCCAGCCCAGAGAGGCAAACTGAGAAGACCTCAGGGTGTATGTCCTCCCTCCCCACTTCCACCAAGGGCTCAGAGATTTTGCCAGGAGGGAGAAGCAGGCCTTAAAAACCTTAGCTACTAATCTCTTTCCAAAGGTTGTGACATCATTTGCTACAGATTATGGAGAAGTTTATGCCTAAGGGTACTCAAGAACGGTGGGGGTCTTGGTGAAAGGCAATTGGTAGGGGATTTGTGGATTGAACGACGATGCGACCTAGATTGTAGGCCACCTTGTTTGCAGGAGAGAATGGGGCAATAAGATAGCTAGGGAAAAGCCCTGCTGGGGTCAGAACAAATATCAAACATGGATCTCAGGAACTGTTCCCTCAAAAGAGACACCTTTTGATTGGATTACTCTGTAGAGCAAGTTATGCCCCCTGAGCACTGTTGAAAATAATAGAACAATATATGTCGTGCGGGAGACCCTGCTCGCTGCGCCATTTGTCGTGCGCGGAGGCCTGCTCGCAGCGCCATTTTTCAGGCGGGGCGGCCTGCGGGGTCTCTGCTCCCGCTCCCCACACAAGAACGCAGGATATGGTGAGGCCAAAAAGGAACACCCACGGAGCCATAGGTAGGGGAGTCATACCACTATGTTCTCACTGGAGGCTGGGCCCACCGGACGCGCGACCTGCCGTCCGCCTTTCCGCCAACCGACCGACCGACGACTCTCCTCCACTCTCTCGACTCTGTTCCTCTCCTCTCTTCCACTCTCTTTGGCTCTCCTCTTCCACTCTCCTCGGTTCTGCTCGGCTCTTCGGCAATCCTCGGCAGTCCTCGGCAGTCCTCGGCTCTCCTTCGTAGCCGCAGCAGTTATACCAGCGGCCAATCGGCTAACCGGCCAAAGCCGACAGCCAATCAGCCACAGCCAAGCCAGCACCTTTCCACGTGAGGCCGAGGGCCTGTAAACCACTCTCTGGGGCTCTGTCCCCACAATATACCACAATTAGTGGAGTTTAACAGCTGGGTACGATTAGGGAAAGAGAGCCCTATGGTCTCTCTTTCCTATGGTCATAAGCAAAGATGGCCTTCCTGAGGACAAACATCATAGGCCTTAACCCTGTGAGGGAAATAGATTTCAGCCAGTCTTTAAACAAATAAGCACATAATAATAACAAGCCCAGAAAAGGGGGCACCAGTTCCCAGGATTGCTATATTATCTAAAATGTCTAGTTTCCAACAAAAAATTATGAGGTATGCAAAGAAACAGGGAAATATGACCCATACAATTGATAAAAGCTAGCAACAGAAATTGCTTGTGAGAGCGACCAGATGTCAGATTTAATGAAAAGGTTTCAAAGTAGCCATTATAAATATGTTCACAGAACTAAAGGAAAGCATGATTAAAGAAGTTAAGGAAGGTATAATGATATTTTTGCATCAGATAGAGAATATAAATAGATAGGAATTATTAAAAAGAACCAAATTAAAATTCTGGAGTTGGAAAGTAGTATGACTGAAATAAAAAATTCACCAGAGGGGCTCAAAGTAGATTCGAACTGGCAGAAGAAAGCGTTCGCATACTTGAAGATGGATTGATAGAGATTATGCAAGCTGAAAAGTAGAGAGGAAAAAAAATGAAGAAAAATGTACAGAGCTGCAGAGAAATGTGATAGATTACTAAGTGCAGCAACATGCACAGTGGTAATACCAGAAGGAGAGGAGAGGGAAAAAAATATTTTAAAAATAATGACTGAAACTCTCTAAATTTATTGAAAAACAATAGCCTAAACATTCAGGAAGCTTAGTGAACTCCAAGGAGGATAAATACAAAGAGATTCACAAACAGATATATTAAAAATGCTGAAAGTCAAAGATGAGAAAATCTTGAAAGCAGCAAGAGAAAAATGACTCCACACTTACAAGGGAACCCCAATAAGATTAACAGCTGATTTCTTCAAAGCACTGAAAGAAAAAACTTGTCAACTAAGAATCTAGCACAGCTGGATATAAATGAAAAGGACATTTCAAAAATGAAGGTGAAATAAAGATTTTCTCAGATAAACAAAAACAGAAAATTTGTTGCTCAAAGACCCACCTTATAAGAAATACTAAAGGAAGTGCTTCACACTAGAAGCAAGTGACTTCAGTTAGTAATTTAAATCTGCATTAAAAAAAAGCACCAATAAAGGTAATTATATAATCATAAAAGAGAATATAAATGAATATTTTTCTCCTTTCTCTTAACAGATTTAAACAGCAATTGTGTCCATACACACATACACACACACACGCATATATAATACTGTTGGGAGTATAACATAGAAATGTAATATATGTGTAATGTACTAGCCAATAACAGCACAAAGGAGATGGGTGGGAGCATACTGGTAGCTGTAATGAGCTAAGGAAATGACTGCAGATGGTAAAGTTGCAAAGTAATAACTATAACAATGTATTGTCAGGTTTGTAACTCTAATAAGTGTAATATGTATTAACTCTAATACTATAAAAAGGGAGAAGGGAATGGAACTATATAGGAGTAACATTTCTGTAATAGCACTGGAATTAAGCTAATATAAGTCTGAAGCTGATTCTGATAAATCAGGATTATATGGTGAATCCTAGAGTAACCACTAAAAAAGAAATCTTTAAAAATGTAGTGGAAAAAAGTAAAAATATAATGGAAAAAATCATTAAAGAAATTTAAATACTTCATTAGCAAATATTCAATTAATGCAAGTTAATTGCATTAATTTATAAAGGAGGAATAGAGAAACAAAAACAACATAGGAAACAAAAAGAAAAATGGCAGTTATACACTAAATTATTAGGTAACTTAAATGAAATGGACAAATTCCTAGAAAGATACCACTACCAAAATTTATTCAAGAAGAGACAATCTGTATAGATCTCTACAAACGGAAGAGAGTAAATTAGCTATAAAAATACTACCCATGATGAAAAGCTCAAGCTCTACCTACTAGAGGCCCAGATGGCTTCACCACTGAATTCTACCAAACATTTCAAGAACAATTAATGCCAACTTTTAACAAGCTATTCTAAGAAAAATAGAAGTCGAGGGACCATTTTCCAGCTCAGTTTATGAGGCTGGCATTACCCTGATACCAAAACCAGACACAGATAACACAAGAAAACTAGACACCAATCTCATAAATATGGAAGCAAAAATCTGTAACAAAAATGCTAGCAAACTGAATCCAGCAACATTTGAAAATAATTATATGCCATAACCAAGTGGCATTTATTCCAGGAATACAAGGTTGATTTAACATTCCAAAATCAATTAATGGGTATTATACCTCACCAACAGAATAAAAAACAAAAACCGCATGATCTCAATAGATGGAGAAGAAGCACTTGACAAAATCCAACAGCATTTCATGATAAAAACACTCAACAAAATAAGAATACAAGGGAACTTCCTCAACCTGATAAAGAACATCTGTGAAAAACCCACAGCTAATATCATACTTTATAGTGAAACACTGGATGCTGACCCCTTAAGATTAGGAACAAGCAAGAATGTCCACTTTTACCACTTCTGTTCAACATTGTACTGGAGGTTCTAGCCAGGACAAGTAGGCAAGAAAATGAAATAATAGGCATCCGTATTGGAAAGGAAGAAGTTAAGCTTTCTGTATTCACTAACTACATGATCTTGTATACAGATTCTAAAGAATCCTCTAAAAAAACTATTAGAATTAATAAACAAGTTGAGCAAGGTTGCAGGATACAAGATCAATATACAAAAATTAATTGTAATTATACCAGGGATGCCAAAAAAATGTATATACATGAGTTGTATTTATCTTTTGTTATTGGTATACAGAGGATGCCAAAAAAATGTATACACATTTTAAGAAAGGAAAACTGTACTAAAATTGTAATATTCAATATATGCCAATAACAAAAGATGAATACAAATCACGTTTGACTTCTACAATTACAAGAGGTTCTCAAAGTGGTTACCATCAACGTCCAGACACTTCTGATTATGGTGAGCTACTGCTTGAGCAACATTGACCAAAGTGTCCACTTGTATACATTTTTTGGCACCCCCTGTATATTGAGTATTACAATTTTAATACAGTTTTTTCGTTTCTTAAAATGTGTATACATGTTTTTGGCACCCTCTGTATATACCTGCAATGAACAATCTAAACATGAAATTAAGAAATTCTATTTACAATAGCATCAAAAAGTGTAAAATACTTAGGAATAAAATTAACAAAATAAGTGCAAAACTTATATTCTAAAAATTATAAAACTGTTGAAAGAAATTAAAGATGATCTAAAGTGGAAAAACATTTCTTGTTCATGGATCATAAGACTTAATATTGTTAAAATGGTAATATTTCCCAAGTTGATGTACACATTCAGTGTAATCCCCCAGTTTATTTCTTTGTAGAAATTGGCAAACTGATTCTAAAATTCATATTGAATTGCAAGGATCCTAGAATAGCTAAAACAATTTTGAAAAAGAAAAAAGTACAAAGACACTTCCTCATTTCAAAACTTACTACAAAACCGCCATAATTAAGATAGTGTGGTACTTGCATAAAGATAGTCACATAGATCAATGGACTAGAATTGAGAGTCCAGAAATAAACCCATATTATCTTTGGTTAACTGATTTTGACAAAGGTGCCAAGACCCCTCATTGGAATGAATAGGCTTTTCAACAAATGGTGCTGAGACAACAATATAGCCACATGCAAAAGAATCAAGTTGAACCCTTCACATCGCATACAAAAGTTAACACGTTGCGTACGGCGGGGTTTAAATCCCTCATACCCCTCTGTTCCGGCAGGTTTTTAAAAGAAGCTACTTTAAAATGCACTCTTCTCTTTAAAGCGTAAAAGCTTCTATATCATTTATTATTTTTCTATGGAATTTTTTAGGATTACTCACCTATGATGTTAGTAATCCCTCCTGGTGTGATACTGCAGAAAGCAGCTTCCATTGTTATTAACGAAACACAAATAATTCAATAAAATGTGCAAAGTAAAAAGAGTCAACAGTAAAAACGAGAATTCTCGTTATCCGTCCTTAACGCATGGCTCAGAAAAAAAACGAAGATTCTCGTGATCCGTACGCAACATGTTAACTCAAAATGGATCAAGACCTAAATGTAAGAACTAAAACTGTAATAGAAGAAAACAGGGGTAAAACTTTATGACTTTGGATTTGACATAGGATTCTTAGATTTGACACCAAAAACATGAAGAACAAAAGAAAACAGATAAACTGGACTTCATCTGTGTTCCAAAAGACACCAAGAAAGTGAAAAGAAAAAATGTTAGCAAATCACGTGTCTCATAAGGGTCTTATATCTAAAATATATAAAGAACTCTTACAGTTCAATAATAAACAGGCAAATAACCCAATTTAAAAATGGGCAAAGGATCTGAATAGACATTTTCCAAGGAAGATATAGACATGTTAATAAGTACATGAAAAGATGGTCAACATCATTAATCATCAGAGAAATGCAAATCAAAAACACAATGAGATACGACTTTACCACAATGAGAGCTGACCACTAGTGACTGGAATTAAAAAGGCATATGACAACAGTGTTGGCAAGAATGTGGAGAAATTGGAATCCTCATACACTACTGGTGGTAATATAAAATGGTGCAGCCACTTTGTAAAGCAGTCTGGCAGTTCCTCTGTTAAACATGGAGCTACCATATGACCTAGCAATTCCATTCATAGGCATCCACTCAGGAGAAGTGAAAACATGTCTACAGAGAAACTTGTACACAAATATTTATAGCAGCATTATTCTTAAGAGCTATTGCCCAATAAAGATCTGAGGCTGCAAAACAAATTAAAGGTTTGAGGTCTTAAAGGATTCTAATTCAGGAGAGACAGATTCAGGGAAAGACCTGAAATGTGCTCTGGGGAAGACAAAGAAAGCTGAAGCTTTTAAAGGCAAAAACCACAATCTAGAACAAAAGAAACTTCTCCCAGTGGCTACTTAATACGGTGTGGATGGCTAATTCAAAAAGGATTGGTCAGGTCCAGGTGGTGAGATTCTAAGGTAAGCATTGGCGTGGAAATAAGGGGGGTTAAGTTCCAGGATATACTTCTACAGTAAGCAGGAAAGTCCAAAAGTTCAAACCTCATCAGCGTGCGGACATGAATAAGTCTGACTTCACTAATGGCCTCTGACTCCATTTTAGGGCTCCCCGCTCCATATTTGTTTTAGATATTTTGATTCACAGAACCAAAGGTGGAAACAACCCAAATGTCAATCAGCAGATGACTATAGAAACAAAATGTGGTGTATCAATACAATGGGATGTTATTTGGCAATAAAAATGAATGGAGTACCAATACATGGTACAACATAGATGAACCTTACAAACATGATAAGTGAAAGAAGCTGATCACAAAGACCACATATATGATTCCTTTCATATGCAAATCTAGAATAGGGATATCTATATAGATTTGTGGTTACTTAGGGCGGGGGGAAAAAGAGGTGTGGGGATAGGGGAATGATAACGTGTTTAAGATTTTTTTTTGAGGTGATGAAAATGTTGTGAAATTGAATATAGTTACAGTTGCACAACACTGAATATGCTAAAAACCATTGAATTGTATACTTGAATAGGTGAATATATGAATAGGTGAATTATATCTCCATAAGGTTGTTTATAAAAACAGCCTTTGATACAATTAAAAATAAGAGGCATGACTTTGTTCCAATAACACTTTAATTATAGACACTGAAATTTGATTTTTTTATAATTTTCACAAGTGATGAAATGTTATTAAAAACTTTTTCCAACCATTTAAAAATGTAAAATTAATTCTTAGCTCTCAAACTGCACAAAAACAGGGAGACAGTGGCTTTGTCTTGTGGGCCATAGTTTACCAACCACTGATCTAAGTCACTATTTGATATGTTGTGAGAGATGGTGAGGGACACCCATAAGGAAAGGGATTTTGTGTGACCTTTCTTTAGCCATAGTTTTGCCATGAAAATCTCTTATTTTTTCTGTAAACAGACCCCAGACCCAAAGAGGATGGACAATATTATCAGCAATGGCAGGGTTTCTCAACCTGGGCACTCTTGACATTTGCCTGCATGATGCTTTGTGAGGGGGATTGTTCTGTCCTGGAGGATGTTCAGCAGCGTCTCTGGCCTCTACCCACAAGATATCAGTAGCACCCTCCATCCAACCCCAGTTGTGACAATCTCAGAAGTCTTCAGACTTTGTCCAGTGTCCCTAGGGGATAAACACCCTCCCCTTTTCCTGTCCCCCTTCCCCCACATTGGGAACCACGATCTATAGAAAAGGATAATAGTAGTGACATTCAGAGAGGCAGAATGTTATGAGGTATGATAAAAAAATACGGTGAATGTTTAAATAAAAAAAATTATTACAATAAAAGACACATTCCCACATTGCCGTTAGTCCCCCTCAAAATACTCCCCCTCACTTTGAACACACTTATCCCATCGTTCCTGCCACTTTCTTTCTTTTTTTATTTTATTTTTTTATTTTTTTATTTTTATTTTTTCCTGCCACTTTCTGAAGCAGTTCTGGAAGTCCTCTTTCATGAGTGTCTTTAGTTGCGCTGTTATGGCTGCCTCTATGACCTAAATTGATTTAAAACATTCACCTTTCATGGTCATTTTGACTTTGGGGAAGAGCGAGAAGTTGCATGGTGCCAGATCCAGTGAATAAGGTAGATGAGGACACACTGGAATGTTTTTTGTTTTTTTTTTGACAGAAATGGCCGTACCAGAAGTGATGTGTGACTCGGATCCTTTCCGTTGTGATCAAACAATATGGTGAATGCTGCTGCTGAGTGCCATCCAACGGGAAGTGGTGTGTCAAACTTTAGTAACAGTGTGTGACAAGTTTCAGCTTGTTTCGTGCAGTCAGTCGGGTGTGAGCTGTGGTTGAGAGAAGGTGTGTTTTAAAGTGTGCTGTAAATCATCTTCCATGCTCCATGTCACACATCGCTTTTGGTATATGGCAATTTCTGTCAAATAAAAACATTACGGTGTGTCCTCACCTACCTTATTCACCGGATCTGGCACCGTGCAACTTCTGGCTCTTCCCCAAAGTCAAAATGACCGTGAAAGGAAAACAGTTTGAATTGATTCAGGACACTGAGGCAGCCATGACAGCGCGACTAAAGACAGTCACGAAAGAGGACTTCCAGAAGTGCTTCAGAAAGTGGCAAGAACAATGGGATATGTGTGTTTGAAGTGAAGGGAAGTATCTTGAGGCGGATTAATGGCAATATATCTTTTACTACTGTAATAATTTTTTAAATTTAAACATTCACTGTATTGTTTGACCACACCTCATATAGTGTAGAATTTGTCAAACTTTAAATCTTAAAGGATTCGAATAAATGACCTGAGGATGTTGGTAAAATGTGGGTTCTGATTCTGTCGTTTTTCGTTGGGACTGAAAATTCTGCATTTCTAGCAAACTCTTAAGTGATGTCTATGCCACTGACCCAGGGACCACACTGAGCAACAAAGCAGTAGAAGAAAGTGCATAGGCTTTAAAATAAGGTGAACCGGGGCTTGAATTCCAGCTAAAGTGCTTAAAATTTAGGTAAGATACTTAAACTTTCTGGATTTCAGTTTCCACATCTGTAAAATGGAACTAATAACCACTGACCTCTCAAGGTTCTTATAAGGATTCATAGAATGCGTAGTGCTGGGCAGAAAGGAAGGTACTATAATTGGCCTAAAGTAGAAGGCTTAGGTCACCACAGGTGCTGCCATGTTGTCATTTGTCAAACTGTTGCATCTCATTGAACCTCAAGTTTCCAGTGAAAACACCTGTTTTTAAGCAATGTCCAAATATTCTTTTGAAAGTAACAGTAATTTCATTTAGGACGATAAGAGAGAACTCTGCTTCTGAGAAGCGATCAGCCTTATGCTCCTGTCCTATTTTTATGTTGTACGTTAACTGGGCAAGGTACTAATGCGAGGAGATGGCCAGTGCATTTGGAAAAAAAGAGAGATGGTTTTGGAGGAATTCTCGGCTTTGCTGAGGTCAAATGTACGTGGTTTTCTAAGGACTCAATTTCAGAACCAGTGGTCGTTAAAAGGAATCATGTTACCTTGTGTTAGTAACTTCAGACTTTTTTTGCTGCAGAGAGAGGGGAAAAGAAAATCTCTTCCTTGCACTGCATGCTGCATTGGCTCGATGCTTTGGAGGATTTTTTCCACTTGAAAGACTCGATATTTGTCATTTTGAGAAAGTAGGTGCTGAATGTAATTTGCCAGGAGGCTAAATGGTTATGTTATTTCTTATCTAGGCTGGAATTTTACTCTAATAATTCAGTCTATCAGTAAGAAGAGCCAAGTATGAAAAATTTCTCAAAATTGAGTTATGAGAGATTCTGATACTATCTTATATTGAAAACGAAGCCGCCTTCTCATGTTGGTTGGTACTCCAAATGTTTTCACATACCCAAGGGGGATTATGATTGGATTAAACACCAACATCACAGGTTATTCCAACAAAGTTGTCCATGACAGAAGGAACTTGTGAAAGGGGAGAACGAAAAGAACAATGCTGGTGTTTTTAGTAAGATGTTAAATTTTAGACACCACAAGATTTAGGCCAACAATTCCCTTCTGGGATGGTAAACTCCGGGGGGCAGTGGTGGTTATTTCATTGCTCAGTTGTAGTATATAGTAATCGTATTCTACACGAGGGCACTGAGAAACTTGTCTTCTTGTTTCAGAAGAAAGATTGTCTCTACCTCATCGTTGGGCTCTCCCATGGGGTTTAAGCAGTGCCTGTGGATGGCATGGGTGCCCCAGATGTAGGACATGGACAGTCAAGGGTGATTGCTGAATGCAGTCCTGCTGGTGAAGAGTAGATAAGGAAGCAGGGCATATACTGGCTAGTGCTGCTGTCTGCTGGACCCCACGTCTGCCCTTTTGTGGGAGAAAGGGCTAAGATATAGCAGTTACATGTGTCAGGTACCATGCTCAGTGCTTTAAACACACTATCTCATTTGATATAATGGAGACTCGTTTATTTATGAATTAGACAGATATTTACTGAGTACCCTCATGGGCTAGGCAGTGAACATGACCTAACGGTGATCAAGACCCACTTAGGATGTGGATGCTGTCATGGGCTTCATTTTCAGAGGCGGAAATGGAGGCTCAGACAGGGTAAACAGGCTGCTTAAAGCCCCAGGGGAGCCATTGTCTATTCTGAACAAGAAAGAAGAGGACAGGGGCAGGTAAGTAATGGGAAAATAGATGGGCACACCAGGTAACTCAGTAACGACCAATGAGGCCAGCAGCTGTGTATTGGAACCTCAGTATGAGGCTTTCCAGTAAGTTGAAGAGGTCTTAGCTCAAGCTCTAGTTTCCTCGTTGGGGCCGTGAAGCAGCACAGCCTAGAGGTTACAACCAGGGTCTCGGGAGCCCCATCCTTGGCTTGGCCCCTCACCAGCTGAGTGACCTTAGACAAGTCCCTTAATCTTCTCACATGCCTTCGTTTCCTTCTCTGTAAAATGCGGGTTGTAGCCATTCTTCCTGCAGAGGGTTGTTACAGGGATTTAAAATTGAGTTATTATTGGAAAGGTACTTAGACTAGCACCCGGCACAGGTAAGATCCATATCAGGGCTGTCATATGAAGGGAAGTATGTGCAGGGCCTCTCATCATTTGGCTCCCTTTCCCAGCCTCTCCTGCACTTCCTCACATACTCTCTCTGCTCTGGGCCCATTGTCCTGTTTGCTCTTTCCTGAAAGCTTTCTTCACACTGCCACCCTTTTGTATTGGCTCTTCCCTTTGCCCAGAATGCCCTGCTTTCTTGGCTCCTGGCTTAGATGTTCTTATTCTCCTCGGCTCTGCTCAAGTGTTCCCCACTCTTTGTGTCCAAGACCACCACACAGTTCTGAGTGGTGGGGTCAAGGTTTGAGCCCAGGCCATCTGTCTTCCAGCCAGCCTTCTTTCTACTTAACTGTGCTACCCAAATAGGAAGCTCCAAGTAGAAAAAGGAGAGAAAAGTTTAGAAACCTGGGGAGAAGTTAAGTACAGTGGTACCTCGGTTTTCGAACATAATCCACGAGCCCTGAAACATTCGAAAACAGCCAACAGCTAGGCCTCAGGATCTTGCACTCAGGGGAAGCTGTGTGACATATTCGACTTCTGAGTCGTGTTCGAAAACCGAAGCATTTACTTCCGGTTTACAGCATTCATAAACCAAAATGTTCATCAACAGAGATGTTCAAAAACCGAGGTACTGCTGTATTTGATAAATTGGAAAAAGAAAGTAGAAATAAGAGATCTTTCAAAGAACTTCCTAACTCAACAACTATTTGTCTATGACATTACTTATTGCATGTGGTGTACGATACCATTTTAAAACCGTTTTGTGAGCTTGCCAGTGGGCTTAAATTTGTGGTTGAGTCTAGCCTGGCCTGAGTTGGGCCCAGGAGGTCAGCACACTTTCCTGTCTGGTCCCCCTGCACAGTCAGGGTGCTACTTGTGTAAAACCATCAATAGCACTGAACCCCTGGCTTCTAGGCAGAGCTCCTCTGTGTGACTTTTGGCACATCTCTGCTTCCCCCAGGCTTCAGTTATTCATCTGAAAAATGAGGGAGAACTTGATTTCAAAAGCCCTTGGCTTCAACATCCTATTTTAGGTGATCTGGGCAGAAGAAGCTCATTGCACAATTCCCTCTTTTAGATTTCCTTCTTAGGTAGGAAGTCAACTCAGGATTTCAGCATGTAACTATGAGAGAAACCTTCTAGAGGACAGGAAAAATATGGCTTAGGGAACAAGAGCTGGTGTCCTGATAGAAGGGGTAAATTGGCCCGGGGAAAGTCCTATCACTGCCACCTGCTCCCCAAGTGAACTTGGACTTAGCTCTCTGCACCTCAGTTGCCACATCTGTAATGAGGAGAATTGTAGTATTTTTCTTATAGGATTGTTTTACGGCATGAATGAAGAAGACCGTTGTTTTTTCCCCTAATAAATTTTATTGGGGAATATTGGGGAACAGTGTGTTTCTCCAGGGCCCATCAGCTCCAAGTCATTGTCCTGCAATCTAGTTGTGGAGGGCGCAGCTCACTGGCCCATGTGGGAATCGAACCGGCAACCCTGTTGTTCAGAGCTCGCTCTCTGACCAACTAAGATATCCAGCCGCCCCGAAGAGGACCTTTATAAGCACTAAGCTCAGAGCCTGACCTTCATAAGCACTTGGTAACCATTAGTTTCCTGTGTTATCATGAGTTGGGAGTGTGGGAACAAAGAGAAAGGGTCTCATGCTAGAGGCACTGTGAATTTTTTCCTTTAATAATCTCCTTCATTTTCTTTGAACCTTCTTCAGGTTATCCATGCCTTTGTAATTGTAGACCCTTTAGACTCTATAATCAGTCTAAATATGATGAGCTTTACCTTATTCCTTATCCCTGTTTAAGGATCTTTTTTTTTTTTTTAAATAATATGCTATATAATTGATCTCTATTTAGCTTGATGTCCACTGTGATAGCAGGATTCTTTTCTGATTTCTGCCGTAGTTAATTATTCTTCATTCTTTTGTCTACAGTGTGTCATTTTGAAAATTTCCTTTTTTCTTTGTTTTTGACGGCTTCTCCAATTATTCCTGCTAGTTTTGCATTCTTGTCCAAGAACATTTTTGCTGCTTGTTTAATTTCAGAAGTTAAAGCATTTGAGGTCTTAAAAACCTGGAATTGAGTTTTCTCAGAGCTGCTAATCTTTTTAGCCAGCTGGTGTGATGAGGCTTCTCTGGTTTGTTACAGGATGATGTGTTCCATTCTCCTATCTGTGCTTTGTCCAATTTAAATTCTAAATCCATGCTTTAGTACATTTTTAGCAAGTAAAAAATTTATTACCAAACAAAGGCTGACTTCAGGGGAAAAAAAAGATCTTTAATCAAATCTTCAGTCATTCAAGATGCTTGTCCCAGTTTAGGAATCACTCTGGCACCACTAGATGGGGTCAGAGCACATCATTTCTAAAGGTATCTTTTCCTCTTCCAGCTCCCACTACTGTTCTTTTTGCTTCTTTGCCAAATTTGGACCTAGCTTTGGAAAATTTACAGAACCTTTCTGTTAGTGAATTAGGTTACTTATGGTTTTCCTATCTACCTTGCCAATTTTAGTTTCCTAGTTTTAGTAATTTTGGTAATTTGATATTCAGATAAAACTTAAAACTGAAGCCCGGACTAATTACTAAACTTAATTGGTCTGTCGTTCTAAATTCACCAACGGTGTTTTTATCTAGTGTCCTACTCATATTGGTTTGAGATTAAATCAGACTCATAAATATGTTTAGAAGGTCTTTAGCCTACAGTCGTTCTCATCTATCTGCAGGCATTTTTCCAGGCCTACCCACGCATACCTATACCTTCCAATGTTGTTAAAGGCAGTGTTATTATCATTAATGACCTTGAAACTTAAAAATCAAAAGGTCAAGCTAGAAACCGAAACAGAATGCTTAAAATGTCTTTCCAGGCTAGAGTCTAGGTTCTACATGAGCTGATTTACGCAAACGGGTTAAGCTCCAGCTCTGTTGTGTTGGGAGCTTTTTTTGAAGGAATGCACTTTTAAATACAAAGTACAGTTTTTGTGAAGGGCAGGAGGAATTAATCAGTTGCATAATACTTAATTGTGGGTTGTATTTAATAGTGTGTTAATTTTACCTCATGACTAGGTATTTGAAATTTAGCTTTGTCTATTTGCACTGAATTTACTGTTGTTTCCTATTTGCAACTCTCTGCAGAATTTTTATTCTCAGTATTTCAAATATTGTAATCATTGACAATTGCTGAATATCAGCAGCCTGCTTTGTGCTAATAAACTTCTGTTTTCCAGCAGCATTATAGTGATCATTTTTGTTACATCAGAGCGTTCATTATTATAAGTCAACTCTTGATTATTAAGAGAAAGGAACATGATAACAATCGAAGAACCTGAGTAAGGGAAAAGACTGTAGAAAGCACACATACGTTAAATGTTAAGTTTCATTTACATCCCTGAAATTGATTTTAAGATATAGAATGGGATGTTAAAGGATTAAAAGAAAATTATTATAGCAATGAAAAAAGTACTACATGGTTTATATAAAACCAGCTCAAGCTCATAGACTCAGAGGGTGTTAATCCTGAAAGACCACTTGATGATTGTGAAAGCTGAGACTCAAAGAGGTTAAGTGACTTTCCCAACACAGCGGGTTTGGGTGTTTTATAGCTATTTGACAAGGCTGTGATTGCTTTCATGTTGTGAGCTAAATTCCAAAGACAGAAATTGTCTTCTTTGCTTTGGGGGGATTGTAATGCTTTTATAGTACCATAACCATATTGTTTCTTTTTGCTTTGTCATCTGTCAACCAACTTTGAAGCGCCTCATCTTTTTTTCATAGTATCATAAAATCTGGGCATTGCACAGGCCATAAGAGATTGACAGATGAAGAAACTGAGGCCCAGTGGAGCTGCTTAGTTCACCCAAGGTTACAGGCTTGTGTGTGGTAGACAGAGGGAGTTAGGATTCAGAGTTCCTCTCTGGATGCACTGCTGCTGCCATAACCTCTCTCCACTTCAGCAGGAAACATGCCAGAAGCTGCAAACATAAGGAATTTTCCCCCTGAAAAAGCATAATTCATTTTGTTTTGAAAGACTTATCAGAGTTTAAAACCTCCATTTTATGACTTCCCAAGGTGCTGTGATTTGTTTCTTTCTAGTCTCTTTTGTTCTGTGGAAATTTTTCTTGGTTGGTTCTTTGAGATTTAGATTTCCTTGCCAAGGTATTTTTAGAGAGAAGAAATCAGTACATGTCACCAAAGGGGGAAAATATATACCTTAGGGCCCAATTATGCAATTAGAATTTTAATAAGGAGTGTCATAAATTCTTGCTTCGTTGCAATCATTACTTAAACTGTTCTACTCAGAAGTCTCATCTAGTTTTCATCTTCATTATCAATATTGTCAGCCAACCACAAGCATTTATGGAGTGGCCACAGATTGTGCAGCATTTGCTTGGGTTCTGGGAGACTTAAAGTGAAGTGTGTGTGTGTGTGTGTGTGTGTGTGTGTGTGTGTGTGGTGGTGGCCCTTGCCTTCAAGGAGTTTGTGATCTGCAGAATTGGAGGAAAGACAGGAATCTAGGGGAAAAGCAGGCCCGTCATTTTTTTTGTATTTGTAAAGTCCATACTGACTCGTGTACCCAGTATCGTTTGTGGGGAGGACAGCGGTGAGATAAAGGAATGGATCTCAGAAAGGTCTGGTTATGGATAAATGGAAGCACATAATTTTGCTGACTTGGGAGGGCACAAACTGGGTTGTGGTAGGGCAATTGTTTGAAGGAGGGAAGAAGTCATTTCAAGGTGGAGGACCTTGAAATCAATAATTTAACTAGATTTCACATACTAACAGATGATATTAACAGGACTGGGAGAGGAGAATTACTTGCTGTGGTTGATTATGGCAGAAATTGACAGGACACGATTGGAGTTGGGATTATTTTTGCAAAGAGGACGTTTCAGGTTTGTGAGATTTTGCTCAGATTTAGATGAATGACATAGAGGTCATGATTGCTGGGCAGAGAAATTAATCTGTTTATATTTCAAGGATCCGCTTTTCCCTCATGTTGAGAAGGAGTGGTGTATTCTTTCATTGTGACAGGAAATGGCACGATCATTTTGTAGTTTAAGCTCCTGAGATACAAGAACCTGCTTCTGTGGCATGGTGACACCACACCGAGTCGGGAAGCGCTGGTTTCACACCCGCATTACTGCACTTTTTTATCCTCTTTGATTAAATATTTTAATGGAACTCGTTATTCACTTGCTATCCAGCAAAATCATTTTTTATAACTCTTTCCATTGTGTTGATCTTGTAAATTGAGGTATTTGGCATCTATTTTTTCAAAATGGACAAAGAAAAGTTGTATTTAGGTTTGGATCTGGTACATGAGCATCTTAAATTCTCAAGTCTTCTATACTGTGTTTCCCCAAAAATAAGACCTAGCCGGACAATCAACTCTAATGCGTCAAGACACATTAGAGTTGATTGTCCAGATACGTGTTATTTTGGGGGAAACACAGTAGTAGATCAGTTCTTGTGGGCCAGCCGTGACTGCAAATGTCAGTTAGGGATAAACATTGAGAGGGGATCATCCTTGATTTTCCATTTCTGAAATAATTGTAAATACTTGGCGCATGTCCTATGCCTGGGGAGGTGCAGTTCCTTCTGTTGCCCTATGGATAAGGGAGCTAACCTTTTGTCAATTTTTATGGCTAATGTTAGGGCAGCTTGTGAACTAATTAGGAGAAATCCTGATAACCGACTGCTGGGTGTGTCAGTTCTCTTTCACCTGCTGTGATGTAGATAGCCAGTCAAATAGCATCCCCTGTGTGGCTGATAATCTGGTTCCCCCTGACCTCTATGAAATGGAAGTTTGCTTCTTTGGTAGCTTTTTCCAGATTTGAGTCTTCTCTGTAAAGCTGGTTTCTCTGTGAGTCCTAATTCTTAGGCCTCTCACATATGGCAGCCAAATTCGGTTTTCTTTCTTCAAGAAAGTTGTCCTTTTCTAGCTATGGCCTTTTACTATCAGGTGGCTGGTTTCCTACTCATCCTACATAGTTGTATCAGCAAGTGCAAGGGATTCAATGGCTACACGGCTCAAAGAAAGCAGCGGGAAATACAATGTGAAGGCTGCGAAAGCAAAAAACAAATGGTAGTTTTAGGGTTGTGAGTCTAAACCTGGCCCATGGTAAGATGGTTGTGATGACGTTATATATAATTCTTCCCTGGTTAATAGACCCCAATCAGCCCTGTAGGTTACAGGTGCCAGTTGCTTCCTATAACAGGCAAGTGCTGCATTCCAGCTGCATTTCTGCTGCGGAGGGTAAGTGCTTAGTGCTATTTACTTAAAACATTCTAGGTTGATAAATGACAAGCACTTCACTCTGGGTAAAGCTCATAAATTCAGCTCCTACAAAAAATAACAAGCCGACAGCACTTAGTCCTGTTTATAAAGTTCATACACATCTGTCTTTGATACAGGCACAAGTATATATCTATGAAATAGCACTGCAGACTGTTAAAGTAATAGAGAGCACAGCCAGAAAGCATGAAGCATCGTGCTTCTAGACTCACCACCATTAGCCCCTGGACTCCTGAAGGGCATCTTGAGGATGAGGCCTGCGGACTGGGAGCTTACATGCCATGGAGCCCAGATTTGTGTTCCTTCCTGCCTTTCTTCTTGCAAATCACCTTTCTCACTCCCTCCCCCTCTTTTTGCAAAGTGAGCATCTGCCTCTTAGCCTCCCTCTTCTTCACTTGGTTGAGATGAGGCAAGGAGTCGCAGTGGTGTATGTGGAACAGTTTGAACACTTTGGCCAGGTGGAAAGACATCGGTTTAAATGAACGTTTGATCAAACCAGGAGTAATTCTATTTTTGACAATCTATTCAGGAAAAATGACAAACCCTAGGACAAACAAAATGGCCTTTAGGTAGTATAAGTCAAAGCCCGAAAGGCTTACATGCGATCAGGTGTCAGAAAAGAAAATATTTTAACCAAAAAAAAAATAAACATGCGACTCATCCTGTAGGTCGTGGCTTCTTACAGACCCAGCAGGTCCTGTTATGGGTTACATGACTGCTCCGAACCAGTGGCTGAACAACCTGGTTCCTAATCAGCTGTGGAGAGTCTGAGCTGTCACACGCATCGGGCTGAAGCTGCATATTCAGGACTGCATTGAACAGTCAGTACTGCAGACAGGATAATTATGCTGCTTGTCAGAGACTAGGAAAGTGCAAAGAACATTCCTTTACTTTGCAACAGCTTGGACCCAAGCGGCAGACATGCTGGCTGTTCCCTCCAGCTGGCGTGACCTCCCTTTCTTCAGCCCCTTCACCAGAGGCCCAACTACCGCTGGGCTGTCAAGACCCAGCTCCAGCAGTGCCAGCGAAGCCCCGCACCCCCAGACCCCCGTCGTGCTCACACAACACTCTCTTCTGTTAACGTTTTCCGGGTTATGTCTTCATTATCCATTTACTTGTCTTCCGTGTTATACATGAATAGGGACAGTGTCCTGTCCTGAATTCATCATTTCTCTCTTGTGCCAAGCCCAGTGACGAGGACGTAGTGGATGCTCAGTAAATGTTTGTCACATGAGTGATAGCGTGGTTGGCTCGATGAGAATTGATGGTGCCCTTTCTGAGCTGTCATCCATCATCCATGGAGTGAAACAGGACTGGGAGGCTTTAAACAGTGTCACTTGAGAATTTAAGGAGAGGAGGCAGGGTTAGAATGAATAAACACTACCCTTTACTGAGTATTTACTATGGGCAGGGCACTGTCTTAGGCTTTTTAATTGTTTTAATGTGCTTAATCCTTAGATCCATCTGCTAAGCGAGGTTCTGTTTATTATCCCCATTGTGTAGCATAAGAGAGTTTAATAACCATGCCCTATCTATGCCTTTTAGACTGGTTCCTGGAAAGAATTAAACGCTAATGTCATGAGGTATCCATCTTATGTAATGGTTTAACTTGTCTCCTGTATATCTAGAGTGGTACTGGTTATGATTTATCTTTGGGAAAAAGGAGAAGTCACTTGGATAACTTTCTGTGTTCTGTAGTTCACATGAGAGAGGCAGAGTTAGATGGTTGACAAAGAATGGGTTTTAGACGGTAGTTTTGGTCCTTTTGGAAGCACAGCCTATTCTCCAGTCAAACTGAACTACAATACTTTCATTTCCAATAAGGACCATCTAAGTGTCTTTGCCTCAAGACCTTTGCATATGCTATTCCCTCTGCCGGGAACATACTTCCCTGCTCACTCCTCCTTCCCCAAGTCTTTACTTGGCTCCTCTTTCCCACCATGAGAGTCAGTTTAGATGCCATTTCCCACCCATCCAAGATAGCGGGTCCCTTCCCGAGGGTCCCTACGGCCCCTGGGTGTCCCTGTTGTAGTGCTCACAAGTGTTGTAGTGCTGAAAACTACACCGGGAGTTGATTTTTGTATGTGGGATGAGGGAGGTGATTATCTGTCCCTGACTGGTTCACGCTCTAGACCTGTTCTGTGAGAGCAGAGACTGTCTCTTTTGTTCCCCTGTACCTCAGCTGGTGCTTGGACAAAATGTGTGTTCAACAAATATTTGTTGAAGGAGTGGATGGATAAGGGTTCATTTTGCTTTAAGTTTTCGAGCCTTGGGTTTTTGGAGTAGTCAAGTCTTCCGTCAGACAGGCATCGTTTGCTGTGTCTTGGATGTACGTACTGGGTTGGGCAGCGTGGGGAATAGGAAGCCCGTTCATAACCCAAGACCTCCCGTCCCTGGGTGTCCTGAGAACCGCCCGGAGCGACTGTGCTCAATGGTTCTTGTTTGTAAAGAGGTAGAAACCCAAATTAGGACTAAGCAAGCCTCATACATTTGGGGTGGGGCACGTTGCAAAAGTACAACCTCAGGTAGGTGAACGACATGGTGGTGGTTAGATTTAACCCAAAAGAAAAACTTGATTACTTAAAGACAGAACATTTTATTTTATAAATAGAGCTAAGACTTTAAAACAAATGTTTTTTTAGGACATCTCTACCTGGTTTCCTCAGGTACCTTAACTTATCTTGTCTAAAACTTAATTGCTCGTCTCTTCCCCCAGAAATTGCTGCTTCTCCTGTATTCCCTCTCGCCTTTAGAGGGATCCACCTGGTGCTCAAGTCAGAAACGAGGGTGTCCCTCTGGATTTTTTCTTCTTCAGTCCCCACTGGCATCCAGGCAGTGCGGTGACTGCCTCCTTTCTGCTTCTCAGGCTGTCCTCTCTCTCTCCCACTGCCTTCGGTAAGACAGGAGCTGGCCTCCTTCTGCCTTTCTTGAGTCTAGGCTCTTCCTCCAACTCATTCTACCCTCTGTTGTCAGCACATTCCAGAATTGAGGAACTAGGTGTTGCCTACCTTAGACCACCATGAAAAAGGCTAGTGTCTGCTTTAGCAGAATGCTGAAGAATCTGTGACTCAGTTTCCTTATTTATACAAAAAGGGCTTGGATCTACAGTAGGTAGACCCAGCAGGTAGGGGTCTGACATTCTATGATTCTTAGAGTCAAAGTGAAAAATGTAAGTAGGGCATTACGAATTGGTATGAGAATCCCCCCCCCCTCACTTTATTGCCAGCTCCAGGGGAACAAAGACTTATCTCTTTGCATTCAACAGAGATAGTTTTGCATTTTATAAACAAAGAAGTATGAAGGAATACAGGAAAATTGCATTAATACAATATTATGTTTGAGAATTTAAACTCCCAAGTCAGGAAATTCACTCATCATTCTCTGGGCAGCTTTAGTTTTGATGCCCTGTGCATGCCATTTACAGCCGGCCCTGTGGTGCCAAAGCCCCGCCTGGCCGTGGCCGTGAGTTAAGCTGGATTGGGGGTGGTTACCTGGATCTTGGCCTTTGGGTGTTTGTTTAACTTGTCTAAGTTAATGTCTGTTCTTTAGCTTTACGTTATCTTGTAGCAAGGCAGTCATTTATAATTTATATTCTGTGTACTGTCTCAAAATAGAGATGAGAGGATAATCAGCTCCCCGAAGCTTCTAGTTTTCCCAAATGACATTTCTTCAGTGAAGTCTGCCTGTAGGCATTAAAACCTGGGGTGAATTAAAAAACCTTTTGTCCTCTTGTCAGACTGGGAAATGGGTGTACCAACAAGCATTGTTAAGCCTTAAAGGGGACAGGGACAGAGCTAGAAGGACAGACAGGAGAAATGGCCCTGGCGAAGGACAAAAGCCAATACATAACCACTTGTCTGCTGTCGTTTTGGCTTCCTTCCGTCTAGGTTGAGGGATGGGCTCTCCCGTTAAGTAGCTCTCAGAGAACGCACTGTTCATTCACATGTATTAAAAATGGAAGGCCTGCTTGAAAAATCTTCTGTAGAATCGGGTTTTAGCAAAAGCCAATGAGATATTAGAGGTCGAACTTATGTTTTCCTTCTTGCTTTTATAACAAGTCTCTAAACTCTTTTTTTTTTTTTTCCCCATTCGTTTTCATTACGCATCTTCACTGTGCCAGGAACTGGGCGGAGATTTCTAATGAGGGCAGGACAGCTGCTGCTGCAGTCGAATGGTCATGTTCTTTCGGTGTCTGGCGACCTTGTATTTGAACCCTAAGATTGTTCTTATTATGACCACTGACACTGGGATGTATCTCATGTGCTCATAACTGTACTGGGTGTCCATTTGAATGTCCACCTGATACTTGGGGGGTCCTTAGGGGAAGGGGGCTGTCTGCAGCTAAGGGGTCATATGGGAACTTCCTGGGTTATTTAACTTGAAAGCCACAAGGTGGCAACATTTACTAAGCTGCTGGGCATTTTCTTCCCCTATATCAAATAGACGTTGCACTTGCTTTTCCAGCTACAAGATTGAATAGCTGAGAAAAGGGTTTAGCAGCCATTGCATCAGGTCCTTTTGGAAGTGAGGCGCTAGGCTAAGCACCCTATAGTCTATTAGTATCTGTTCATGCCCTTGTTTAGATACTGAGAGTTTGAGATTACTCCGTGTGGCTGTGGGCCAGTCGCCTCCCCGTGGCCTCAGTTACGCGTCGTGAGAGGAGAGAACTGGGATCGTACTGACAAGTTTCTAATGGTTCTTTTTCTGCATGATTTATGATTTGGGTTACAGCTTCCTCCCCTATATTGCTTTTTAGGAAAACTGATAGTAAAACTAGCCTTTAAATTAAAAAGAAACACTAGCCTTTTATCAGAGGGCAGGGTCATGATTTTTTTAAAAAAAATCAACAACAAAATCTCAAGGGAATTAATGTCCCTAGAGGCTAGCCATCTCCCTCGGTTAACTCAGGAGGGCTAGACTCTACCAAATGAGGATGCTTATTTACCAGCTTTCCTAAATTAGCTTTGGGGATATTAAGGTCTATAAGGAACTGACCAAGGGAGGGATTGTGTATGCTTTGCAATGATTAAGCCATTAAGCTCTAATTGGTATTTTCCAACTCATGGTTTTGTGGAGGAAGCTCTAAAGTTATTTAGGAATTCTATGCCCATCAGCCATCTTAGTGTCATCCCCACATTTTGGAATCTGAGAGTAGAGCGTGTGGAGAACAGGTTTTTGTGAGAGCAGATGATGACTTTCGCTTATAATGTTTTTCCGTCTTCGTTTGTTATATTGCAGATGAAGTGGAAAGGGAAGGACCTATTTGATTTGGTGTGCCGGACCCTGGGGCTTCGGGAAACCTGGTTCTTTGGACTGCAGTACACGATCAAGGACACCGTGGCCTGGCTCAAAATGGACAAGAAGGTGGGGCTGGAACTGAATGAAAGCGGTATGGCTGGAGTGAGCTCTGCTGTTCTGCCCTGAGCCTGTGCCCCGTTTGTTTGCTCATCACGGGGCATGACGGATACCTACTAGAGAATGGGGCAAGTCCTGAAGTCAGTCATGCAATAAGCAGGTCCTGGAGATGCCACAGGCTTTCTACTCCTCACAGGCTCTCCTAGGCAAGCAGAACCAACCAGGATTGAACTGTTGCGGTCCCTGGCTTCTTTACTCACTGTCACCCGGCTGATTGCTTCTGGCTTTATGCCGTTCAATTTATTGAACTACTGGTCAGGCTTTGTGAATAAAAATTAGACACACACACACATTTTACAATTTATGTCTTTGAAAGCTTTTCTTGGGGCTCATGTACTTTATGGAATTTTTAAAGTCTGTTTGAAGAACACCATGGCCCGATTCAATTTAATCATGAACGTGACGTGATCTAAGGAATAGAGTGTCCTGGTCCCTGTGGTAAAGGATGATTATCTGTTTTGTCCTCATGATTTTCTGGGGCTTCTGAGGCCCAGAGGTGGACAAGTCTGGGCTCCCAGCAGTTTTCACGTGGCTTAGAAATGGATGTTGCTGAAGGAAACTGCCCTCTGTGTGGGTTCATATGTGCACACAGACATACCTGCCTACGTGAAAATGGATGAGGGTAGGGCCATATACTTTTGTCAGTAACTCCTAAAAGATGCCTGAATCGCAGAGTAAGTCAATGTCTAATTCTTACCCTCAATGAAAACCCCTATAATTAATTGCCCACCTGATTTTATTATCTACTACATGGCATGATAAACAATGAAAGCCTCCTGTGCTTCAGCAGTTTGACTCTAAACCCAAATGTTCAAATTGTGTTTACATATGTACACACTAATCTGAATCTTCACATTAGAATCCCTGCTGGGTGTAAATTTAATATGGTAATTCCCGGGGCGGCCAGTTAGCTCAGTTGGTTAGAGCGTGTGCTCTTAACAACAAGGTTGCTGGTTCGATTCCCACATGGGATGGTGGGCTCTGCCCCCTGCAACTGGATTGAAACCAGCGACTGTACTTGGAGCTGAGCTGCGCTCTCCGCAAGTAGATTGAAGGACAACAATTTGACTTGGAGCTGATGGGCCCTGGAAAAACACAGTTACCCAATTAAAAAAATAGATAGATAGATAGATAGATAGATAGAGAGATAGAGAGATAGAGAGATAGAGAGATAGAGAGATAGAGAGATAGATATCTATCTATGGTAAATCCGCATGATCGTGGACATCACAGTGCCGCGGTGTGTCTGTGTCAGCGAGACTATCCTGGATGGGGTGTATTTTGAATCTCCGCGGCACCGCCAACTGGAATTTAGGCCGGGGCCTGGAGAGTTACTTATCAAAGACAAGCAGAACTTATGTATCTTTTTGTGACTCTCAGCAAAATAAATTTTAAATCATACCTGAGTGTTGGCCAAATGGATGTTAGATTGGGGTCATTAGGAGCCATGATACCTGCTGCTCAAAGGATATAAATTATGACACATGTTAGTGGAAGCTTGGAGCCTGTCACATGGCATGTTTACGGCCTGAAATGAAATTCATTCTGGAGAGCAGATGGTTCGAGCTATTCAGTGGGTGGATGAAATTGTTAGAAGATTAAAGGCAGTGTGGTTTACTGATTGTGCTCAAGTATTTTGTGGGGCATCTCTAGAGGTTCCTTGAAACAAAGGGTTGCACAATGGACACGTATCACTTCTGTTGCTCAGTTAATGTTTAGATGATTTCACAGAGATCTAGTTCATCATCTCTAAGCTCCATTCCAATATGGACCTAAATGTTGGAGGGGGGGACAAGAAAAAAGAATAAAGGAAGATTTAAAGCTTTCAGAAAGTTTAAAACCTTCAGCCTACCATAAGGGATTGTGCCCAAGACCTTTGAGTTATAAATTTCTAATTTTTAACTATCTCTGTGGCCTTGAGAACATTTGTGCCTTAATCTTAGTTCCACTCACCCCTTGGGGATGTTAGTTAACTTGGTTCAAAAATGCCATGTGAAGTGAATATTACCTTTTCTTGTAGATGACTTTGTGAATGCCTCAAATTGAAGAATCACAATCTTTGGGGAATGTGATGAATTTAGAGGGGAAATAATATGTATACCCTCCTTTCAAAAGGTTCTTTGATGGTTGTGTGGGAGGAAGAGGTGCCAATATAGCTTGTTTGTCTTTTGCTCTTCAATTCTTCAGGTGCTGGATCATGATGTTTCTAAGGAAGAGCCAGTCACCTTTCACTTCCTGGCCAAATTTTATCCTGAGAATGCTGAGGAAGAGCTGGTTCAGGAGATCACGCAACATTTATTCTTCTTGCAGGTACACCAGCCCATGCTACCTCCCTAATTATGGGGAAACTCACCCAGGCAGGGTTACAGAGGCAGCCTGGACAAACCCCTCGGAGCTGACCACAAATGCTTCATATTGCAAAAACTTTCCATCTTTGGAAAGTCAGTCCTTTTGGTTCTGTAATGGAAAAAATCTTCAGAATAGAACTACACTTGAGTGATAAGAATTGGTGTCAGATGAAATTGCAAAAGGTTCATGGTGAAAGAAGGGGTATAAGTAGCTACCTAATTCGCAACCTCTTTGAAGATAGATCCTGTTTTCTTCTCACTAACTTGGAAGTACTCAGCAGTTGCAAAGGAAGTCTAAAGAGAGTCATAAAGAGTAGTTCTTCCAAAAGTTTAAAATCTGTTGTCATTAAGGCAGGACTTCAGAACTCCAATGACACTGGGTTACTCCCATTCACGCAGAACTTCAAACATCATACTTCGTGCTACTCTGTCTATACTTGCCTTATTTCTGCCTTATTCCATCATAGATTGTAAGCCCCTTACATGTAAGGCTTGCTGAGTGCACAGTAGGCATTCCACAAGTGATGACTCAACCGAATTGAAGAAATTTGGTGAGCCATGATGATAGGTTCAAAGACAGCTCGTTGACTCTCTGGGGGCACAGTGGGCGAGGGGTTGGTGTTCTTCCCGGTTGATCAGAGCACTTCACTAGTTTCATGGTTAGTTACAGTGGTTGGCACTGCAGCTGCCTGTATGCCCAAAGGTACCCATTGTCAGTAACAGAAAAGATTGCAGCAGGGGTGTTAATTACATGATTTCCCAGAAGGCCATGTATTGTCTATCACATAGTCTTCTGATAATTAGTTTGAGCCTCAGATTATTATGTTTAGTAAATAGTAAGTTAAATGTAATAAAAATCCTCAAATAATTTGTGTTACCAAAAAAATTTGCAAAAAAACTCTGCGTGTGTGTGTGTGTGTGTGTGTGTGTACATACATATACACATATACACACATTCCCCCATCCCTAACATTTTCCGATCAAAGGGAAGCCCTTTCAGTTTTTCTGTAGTGTGGCTCTTTTTCCCTTTGAAAAGAAACCAAGGGATTGGAAAGTTGCACTGCTTTGAATGAAACCGCATAATGATCTCGTAGGCCCCAGAATGTCCTAGTGTCATAGAGATGGCTTTCTTGGAAGCTCTCAGAAGCAGTGCTCGCCCCTCATGTGACTTTGGCTTAATTTCCCCTCATACTGCAATGTTGGAGTGTTTTCATGTCTGAGCAAGACAAAATTGACCGCTTTTATGAATCGGTGAGAAAAGAGTTGGTTTTTCCTGTTGTGTTTATTTCGGTCTGCCTCCCCCCAGCCCCCACGTTATGTGGCTCTCTTGCCTCTAGGTCTGGAACATCATACGCTGCACCATTCTACGAAATTAAATGCAATGAGATATGTTAATTCAACATTATGGCTTAAGAATTATATTTCCTGGACCTCACATGTACTTAAAAGTTTAATCGATCACACTTTATTGCTTCCTTTTTCCTTAGAGCAGGCATATTGAAAGTGATGGTTTTTTTCTGCAGTCATAACTCAGTGGCCTTGCTGACTTGTGTTAAGACTTAAAAGTAGACTCCATTTCCTCTGGTGCTGCGTGTGCTCAGCAGGGGCTGAGGCTGCAATCACCACCAGAGCTGTTCCTGACACTTCTCAAGTTCACGGCTCTCCTCTGTCACAGCCCAGATGTTAGTCTCTTTTAACCATGAAGACTGGTTTTTCCTCTTCAGCGTTTGATGGTGAACAGAAGAGATAAGGGGCTTTTATGCATGGCCATCTTACCAATAGCTTCTCAGTGACTGAACTCCCAACCTGTCTGCGGCAGTAAAAATATTGTACCCCTTTTCAGAAAATCATTAGCAGGCTGGTTTGGCAGCCCTCATTCGAACACTCTGCAGTCATTTTCTGTGCAACCGGCCTGCACAGCTCACTTCCACACACACGGTATCATTTCTCCCTTGTTGCCCCTTTCAGGTAAAGAAGCAGATTTTAGATGAAAAGATCTACTGCCCTCCCGAGGCCTCTGTGCTCCTGGCTTCTTACGCCGTCCAGGCTAAGGTAGGCTCAAAGAAGAAAAATGAATTCTTCTGGACATTTACGTGTGTCACGGGGCCACTCCAGGTTGTCTGTTTCTTGGGGTTTTCTAGACTTCAGAAAGACTTCCCTCAGAAAGCAAGAGGTTATGGAACTTGTGGACTAGGGGAACCAACTGTCATCATCTCACTTTTGTATAATCTTGTGAGACTCTGTATGTGTATACCGGTAAATGTACAGCTTGATGAATATCCTTTGTAATCTCATTGGGCACATGTGGTTACTTACATGCACTGGACCAACCTCGCTGTTTATTAACCAGGAAAAATGAACTTAGGGTCACCAGTTGTTTGACCAAAACTGAAGACCATAAGTTCATTTAGGTCAGAAAGGCCCAGGTCCTCATTCCAAACTCATCTTCTGAGGCCCTGTGGCCCTATGTGTGGGGACCTCACCAAACCCTAGAGTGTACCCTGCTTTATCCACCCCTGATGGGCACGCTGGCTTGCTTATGGCTGTTCACTGCGGGCTCTTTGGCCCACTGAGCGAAGTTGAGCTTTCTGGTTAGCTGAAAAGGCATTCCCAGAGACATCGCTATGGATTGAGAGTAGTGGGAAAGGGAAACCAGTGGTCTTGTGTTTTTGTCCACTCTGTTTTTATAAGACCCATACATGGTCGGGCCAGGAGGTTTTGTGTCCCTCAGATTTCCACTTCAATCACAGGCCACTTTTTCTTTATTTTTTTTCCTGAGGGTGCAGCTCACAGCGGCCCATGCGGGGATCGAACCGGCAACGTTGGTGTTATTAGCGCCACACTCTAACCAACTGAGCTAACCAGCCACCCCACATGCCACTTTTTCTTGGTCCCTGTGCACACCACCTTTTACCGCAGCATTAGAAGATGTCCCTAGAATTAGGACACCTGATTACTTCTGTGATTTTGCATAATTTTTTGTTATTTTCCTTTTTTAGTTGAAGATGGCCATAACGCCATTTCCCTGTAGTGTACAAAAATTAGTTAGACTCTCTTTACTTCCTAGCCTACTTTTTTGTTTTGGATAGCTTAATACAGTTTCAGATCAAAGCCAGGAAGTAACTGGCCTGTCATTTGGAGGGAAAAAAAAAAATTTGTACATGCTAGTCAGACTAACAGAAGCACCAGATGACTCAATCATTTGCTGACTGGTCTAATATTTGCTGAGTATTCACTGGCCTGAGGGGAAGGAGTTATTGACTCTGTCACAATACAGACGCTAAAGCAAGTGTCTGCCCTCAGCGATTTGCCCAAGGTCATTCGGGCAATCTTGGGGTAAAGCTAAGGGCAGCATTCATGGCTTTGGGATTATATTTTGTGCCTCCCCTATTCGACTGCCCAGAAAAATGAGTAATTGAAAAAAACAGAAAATGGGCCTTGATTCAACTAAAACATATGCTCCCTTTTATGCTTTGATTAAGAATATTAATAACAGGAAAAATGTGTCCTTTCAATCAGTATCACCCTGACAGTGATGAAACAGTCATTGTCACTCTCATTAAATCCGAGCACTTCCTGGCCCGGAACGGAGTTCCTTTTTAGCACGCTTTCCCTCCTGCTGAGAGGAGACCCAAGCTCTCAAGGACACTACCTCTCTTTGAAGGGCTTCCGTCTCAAAGGCTACAGTTTCTTTGCATGGATTTTGGGTCACAAATTCAAAGGCCACCTGTGGAAAAAAATAACTTTTCTGGGCTCCAGCAGATGTTTGCTTCAACAGATTTCACTGTAGGAAAGCCCTACTAATTTGAATCTGACTAATTTAGAGATGAAAGTGATTCACAGACAGCATATGCGGTTCATATGGAGGAGGATGTTCTGTTATTTCCGGCGTAAAATTTCAGGATCTCACAAATAAAGCTAATCTGTGGCTTCTCGTCTGCATTTGGGAAACTAAGGATTATTATAACATGCTTCCAGTTTCCAGGACTGCTGGTTAATATTAAAAGGATATCTCTGATTACGATATTAATAAGATTTTACATGCCTGTAGTGTTTTACAGTTTTACAAAGTGTTATAACATGAATATTTTGTGTGATAACTCAGTGTAGTCTTTTCTGTAAGCCAAGGCTTGAGAGTCTTATGCTTGTTTTATAGATGAGGAATTTAAGGCTCAGAAAAGGATAATACTTTGTCTAAAGTCACAATACTTTATGTTAATTCTTTTTTTTTTTTTTGATGGAATTTATAGCCCATTTGTTGATGGACAGGATTTGAAGCAGAACGGAACTATAGAGTGGAGCCGGGATGAGAACCCTGGTGTCTGGTTGCCTAACTCGGCCCTTTACTCTTGCCTCTCACTGCGTAGCATATGCCGCCTTTTGCTAAATCCCAGATTCATTTATGTGGTCACATTAGTCCAGACTTTTCAATAAATCGTATTGGTTCCTTCCATTATGTTCAGTTTGTTTTCTTCCACAACCTTTCTGAAACAGAAAGGAACTTTTAGAAGTGTGGAGGGAAAAGCGAATGGAGCTCATTAACACATGAAATGTAATTATGCACAAATGTATTCATTAAAGTGTTTTAGCTGTTTGATATAGACACAGTTAATTCTGAAGCATAAAGAAACAATTACCCTCAAAGTATAAATACAAATATAAATCACATGGTTCAGTTAACAAGAACCACATTTCTTGGTTCGAGTTGGAGTTACATTTGAATCAAAAGTATGGGCTGGGTATTTTTTTGGTCCAGTCACATGACATAGCAAACCATCTTGCAATGTTTTAAGCCACCTGTTGGATTTATGTTGACATTTTGCTGTTTGAAACGTGTTCTTATTAAAAATGACTTTGAGAGAGAATGGTACATAATTTATCAGTCTTGCAGTAATGGCCTGCAAACTCCTAGTGTTCAGAGAGAAAAGAGTGGTGGGAAAGAGGGCTTTGTGTTTCTTAGTTAAGTGCTCTTTGATACAAATTAGGGATAGAGTACCAAAAGGCAATTGAGAAGTTGGGTATAATTTAAGTGTAGGTAGGTAGAGAGTGGCAAGAATTGGGGCTGGAGAGGTCTGCAGAGGCCAGATCATAAAGGGTCTTAACTTTATCCTGTGGGTGATACAGAGCCAGTGAAGGGTTTGTATTTTAGACAGATCCTTTGGTAGCTGTATGAAGGACAGATTGGAGTGAGAGACAAGTTTGGAAACAGGAGGACCTTTTTTTAGCAGGCTCTGGTGGTCATCCTGGTGACTGTGAGGTTCACACCTTGGGCAGAAGTCAGTTGGATGGGAGGAGGCTGACTTACAAATATCCAGAAGGTAAAAGTTAATATAAATGGTGCTATACTCTGCATATTTTTCTTTTTTTGCATATCCCTTTACAAAATGGTATTTTTTCCCCGCTCAATCAACATTGATTTTGAGATGTATCTGTGTTCTATGTGTAGTTATAGCTCATTGATTCTAACTGCTGTATAGTAGCCATTGATGAATAAACCCAGTTTATTTATTCATTCCCGTTATGAGGGAAAGGGAGGTTTAGTTTCAACTTTTCCCCTGTTGTAAACAGTGCTTTACTGAAAATCCTTTTATATGATTCCTTGTGTACATGTGCAAAAGCTTTTTCCCCTTAAGGTAGATTTCTAGAAGTAGAATTGCAGAACTATCCAAAGATATATGAAGAACTCCTAAATATGTATGTATATATGTATATATATATATATATATGACAGCAGAACAATGGGCACAAAGGGTATGAACAACAGGCACTTGATAGAAAACAAAAAAATGCTCAGTCTCACTACTAATCAAGAAAAAGAAAAATTAGAGCAACAATGAGGTAACATTTCAAACCTATAAGATTGACAAGGATTAATAAATCAATAGGAGCTGGAAGGGACTGTGAGTTGGCATAACCTCTGTGATGGAGGAGGTGGGGGCTGGTCAGGTGAGAAGACACCCCCCCAAGTCCCTGAAAGTCCACTTTTAGGTGGTTACTCCAGAGAAACTCCTGCACCATGTGCCCTTTTCACTTAAAACTGTCAGAATGGATAGACTCATCTCTTTTTTTTAAACACTGAACGGTATTTCATAAAAAGGAGGGACTATGGATTATTTAAACATCTCTGTTGGTGGGTATTTAGGTTTGTTTTGCTTTATTACTTTTATGTTAGACAGATGCAATCAACATCCTCGAATATAAACATATGAACAGGAGTCTCTATGATAAATACCAAGAGATGGCATAACTGGGTTGAAGCATAAGAACATTGAAACCTTAAATAATGCTAAGTGAAAGAGGCTGGACATAAAAGGCCGCATATTGTGTGATTCCATTTATATGAAATGTCCACAATAGGCAAATCCATAGAGACAGAAAGTAGGGGATGGAAGGACGATATTAGGAGTTACTGCTAATGGATATAGGATTTCTTTTTGGGGTGATGGGAATATTCTGGAATTAAAGTGGTGATGGTTGCACAACATTGTGAATATGCTGGAAACCACTAAATTACAAGCTCAAAATGATGAATGTTATGTATGTAAATGTTATCTCAATAAAAAAAATTAAATAGATATGGCCAAATTGCCCTCTAAAACTGTTGTCCTAATTTAACTTCTAAGAACAGTGTGTGACAATACCTGTTTTTCCACATCCTCATCGACAGTGGATGCTATAAGTCTTTTACATTTTTGCTAATCCAACAGAAAAAACGTGTTTTTTTTTAAGTTTTCATTTCCTTGATTACCATTGGGGCTGAGTATCTTTTCATAGATTTACTGGCCATTGTATTTCTTTCCTCTGTCAGTCAGGTGTTTATGACTTGCCCATTTATCCACTGTATTGTTTATCTTTTTCTAATTGAGTTATAGGAGCTCCATATGTGATGGGTATTAACCTTTTATTTTTTTATCTTTATTTATTGGAGTGGCATTGATTAGTAAAATTATGTAAGTTTCAAGTGTACATTTCTGTAATCCATTTACCACCCAGTCTCAGTTCTCCTTTTATTACCATATATTTAATCCCCTTTACCCTCTTCTACCATCCCTCTCCCCACTTACCCTCTGGTAACCTTTTTATCGTTTTTTTTCCCCCTCCTTTTGCCTTCCCCCCACTCTGGTTCAAGCCGTTGTTTCTCAGTCTAGTTGTGTAGGACACAGCTCCCTGGCCCATGCTGGTGTTATGAGCCTTGCGCTCCCCCCCCAGCTGAGGCAGTCAGTCAGTCAGTCGCCGGTCGTTGGTCGGCCACTCACAGTGGCTCATGGCAGCTCTCGCCGGCCGCTCCTGGCAGCACACGGAAGCCCACGGCAGCCCACGCTGACCTCTAGCTGCTCACCGCAGCCCAGCTTCAGGGAGAGCCCTTGTTCACAATCTTAGCTATAGAAGGTGCAGCTCACTGGCCCATGTGGGAATCGAACCGGCGACCTCAGGGTTAGGAGCTCTGTGCTCCAACCACCTGAGCCACCAGGCTGCCCTTTATCTTTTTTTCACATGTCAGACTTGTCAATCTTTTTATGTTTTGAGTGACTTTTAGAATGACTTCACCCACCATTATTAAACACCTGTTCTTCTATATTTTGTTCTAGTCTTTTGATGGATTTTCATTTATGGTTTAAGTCTTTAATCCATCTGGATTTTAATAACTGGTATGTGGTAGGGATTTTATTATTTATTCTGTATATGTATTGATCAAATCTATATGTTTTGTGAAATCCTGGTCAGAGCACTTGGTCTAATTTTCCATACATACAGGCAAAGGAAAGTATTTAATATCCAGAAGGGGCCTCTGTTTAACCTAAGAATTGACTCTGAGAATCCTGTAAATGATGAACTCCTCTCTTGAATTTAAATTCAATTGATTTATATCAGGGATGAATCAAGGTTTTTTGGGGCCTGGAGTTTATATGACTTAAGGGGTTCTTTTCAATGCAAGAATACAAATTATGAATATAAAATTCAGGTGCAGAAACCCCAGCTTCATTAGCTTTACAGTAAATTCAGTCCTGGTTGTATTATCAGAATGCTTCCATACATAAAAGGATGAGGCACCGCCATCTCCATCTATGCAGTGGTATGACTTCCTTTTATATTTACCAACTGCCACAACTTGAGAATTTTTTCTTCTTTTGTTTTTTAAAGAGTTATTTAAGAGCAGACACATACATCCAGGTGGCTTTAATGTAAGTGGAGTTAGTCCAGTGGAGAAGTTCTTTCAGAAGAATCTTTGCTGCCTCTGCATTGCTCAGATGTAACCTATTTGATCCGTGGAGTAGCTGGAAACTCAGTATAATAATGTGGATCGTTAATCTTATGAGCCTTTGGAACCTGAATTTACAACTTGAACTTTGCATATCTGCTTACTTTTGCATTAGAGTTTGGTCAGCACTCTTTAAGAGGCTTGGAAATGCAGCGAATAGGGCTTTCTTTAGCCTCCTACCCCTTTAAAAATTAGAGAGGCAACCAGTGATTAGTGTCATTATAAACAATGCAGAGACATTCACTAAGACCTAAGCACTGTGCAAAATGCTTCCCTGGATTGTCTTACTTCATCCTCATCACCTCCTGCGAGGTAAGCAGTATTATGACTCTTGCTTTCCAGATGAGAAAGCTGAGGTTTAGCGAGAGGGTGCTGTACTCAAGACCTCAGGGGCCTACTCCGGAGTCCTCACTTCGAAATCCTCTAAGACCAACTCTCTCATTTGCATTTGATAAATTAGAAAACAGACTCAGAGAAGTGATACAACCTGAGTTATTGTTTGACACCAGGTTGTATTGAGTGCTATGTTGTCAAGCATACTTTTAAAAATTTTATGGGTATTATTTAATTCCTACAAAAGTCCTCTAAGATAAATACTGTTATTATCCCCATTTTACAGATGAAGAAACTGAGACACAAGTTTTCAAGGTCACAACTAATAAGTGAAAGAGTTAGGATTGAACTTGGAGCAGCCTGCCTCCAGAGCCGGGATCATACCTGCGCTCTGCAGCTGCCTCACAAGAGAGTACCGTGAAATCTCATACAGTTACTGACTTACTATTTCCCCAGGCCTTTCAGAGATCAAAACAAACCAGGTTCCTTCAAGTTTTTTAAATGGAGTAATGCCTAGAGAGGGTTACCCGATCTGTGACATATTTTAAATGTTCAAATTTGACAGATTCCTCTAACACTCAAAAAGCAATGAAATACCATTCTGCGATTTACAAGACAATTATGAGATTCATAAGAAATGTTAATTTGTGGGACTTTTGTAGGGTGGTGTGGGAATGAAGCATGATTTAAAGTCGCTGGCGAACATCTCCTTTCAATCCCACAAGTGTCTGTTCGGTGTATGACTTCATTTGGAAAACACATCAGGAGTACAATTTGAGGCTCTTTGGGAATGACAGGGTGGGCACATCCTGACCCAGTTTAGTGAGATATAGAGTCAGCAGCCTCGTGCCTGACCTTTCTTTTGTTTTCACCATATTGGTGGCTAAAAGGCTAAATGTTTATAGAAGATTCTACGAAAATACTGAGCTTTGTTGGTTGTAGTCAAAAGAAAAATTACCAAAGGCTGACTGACAAGAGACGGGCTTTGATTTTATATTCTGTATGTTTTACGGTGAGTTTCTTTTGACAAATTCCTTCCTTTTTGATTATTTCCTGGTCAGACTAAAGTTTCCTAGGAAAGAAAGGGATCTTTTTTCTTTTTTTTTTTTTTCTTAAACCAGAAAAATAAATCAAGTTATTATCCTGGATGGAAACATTAAAATGCAGGGCCCATTTCTGGTCCCACTAGTGACTTGCTCTGCAGCTTTAGGAAAGCCAGTTAACCTTTTACTCATTTCTTTGTCTGTACAATACAAATGACAATGTTGGCAGCACATTTTTCCAAAGCGTTTTTTCAGAGCCTTCAATGAAAGATATTAAAAATATTGCCAGCATTATTCCCAGCTCCCACCTAACAATTGGCTCTAATTACCAGCCACTTAGAAGCATTTGTAGGTAAGGCTCTTACCACACTTTGTTAATCACAACTTTCACAGTTGTGTTTTGTTGTGTCATTTCAAAAGCTAATGTTTTGGCAGTGACTGCTTTCTTTGTGGGTTAGAAAACACAACACGTCTCCAGCTCCGTTTCCATACAAATGTCACGTTCTTATTAGCACATCACCCGTAGGGATTATGCAACTCTGTTCATAGATATAATCAGCTTTGTATTTTCATTCAAGGATAACAAACTAGCAAGGTTGAAATCTTGACTTGTCATCAGGATTGAATTGCTCCCTGGAGTTGGGAGGGAATGCAACTGAGTCCAGCTGTTCAGAAATGACAGTTGTCTTTCAAATCTCAATCACTTGCTGTCCCTTTCTTCTCCTTCCAGTACGGTGACTACGACCCCTCTGTTCACAAGCGGGGATTTTTGGCCCAAGAGGAATTGCTTCCCAAAAGGGTAAGAAATCAAATTCCCTGTTTGGGAGAACATAGCAAATATGTGGTTTACAAGAAACCTAACTTGAAGGACTTGAAGGAATAAAGAAGTTTGTAGCAAGAACTTTGCTATAAATATTTTGTAATCAGTGTTGAGTAAAGAGTGTGGAATCTCTGTTAAAAATATTACAAAGCAAAGGTTCATGGAATCAGCTTGGGGTGGCCAGGACCATCATGGCCTGCACGGGTCCTTTCTTTAAAGGTGGGTTTGCGTCATTGATTTCCAGGAAGGAGTGTGGAGCAGCATGTGTTCAGCCCGGGGAGTTGAGCTGCTAGCAGCCGCTTGGGGTGAATAGAGGAGATGAGTTGGGGGTGGGCATTGTAGTTTTTAATCCTTGGTGTTGTTCATCTTGTTCATTAGCCACAGAAGCAGGCCCTCCCTCCCTTTTGCTGCTTCTGATTTTATAGCTCCACTCATCCATCATGTGTAATAAAGGCCTGCGCCTTACCTTTCTGGCTTTATCTGCCCCTTTGATGGCTTCTGTGCAGGCGAAGGCAGCAGCACACACAGCCTGGCCTGGCTGGCCCAAGATGAGTGAGCACTGCTCTCACCGCGGTCCTCCCTCTGGGATGTACAGCCCAGGAAAGAGGGGCCACTGCCCAGCGAGGGGTGCCCCTAGGCCTGAGTAATGGTGCAGCTTTCCCAGTTGTGACTCACACTGAATGGTGCTTGTTTACACGCCCACCCTTGCCTGTGACTGGCTCCCTGTGTGGGGCTTTTTGAAAATAGCTGTGCTGTTTTGTAAACCTGATGCACAATTGTAAAATGGCAAATAATGCCAAAGCTTTCTGTGTGTGTGGGCTTTTTATTTTGCTCTGTTTTTTGATAGGTGATAAATCTGTATCAAATGACTCCAGAAATGTGGGAGGAGAGGATTACAGCCTGGTATGCAGAGCACCGAGGCCGAGCCAGGTGAGGCTACTTCATTTTCGGTTTTTATTTCTTTATGGGCTGTTTGTTTGTTTGTTTGTTTGTTTGTTTTGCGACCGTAAAACTGGGACATGATTGTTGAACAAAGTGAGTGTATAAAAGAAAAGAGAACTGGGAGTAATGCTGGTTGTCTTACTTTGTGTGTCCTTTTTCTGGTGGTATGAAGTGGGTACCTACGGCCTGTCAGGGTGTACAGACCCTATTGCATTCATTAGTCATTTTGGTTCATTTGAAGAATTCTATTGTATGGATATCCCATAGCTTTTGCATCCGTTCCTCTACTGATGGCATTGGAATAGCTATAGGTTTTTCACTTTTACAAAATGTTCTGCGGTATATACAATCTTATATTGTTATAATATAATTGCATGAGTAGTTCTGCCCATAGATTGTTTAGAAGAATTGCTGAGTCAAAGGATGTGAGCATTTTGCCTTTTGACAGGTGCCACCAAAGGCTGTACCTGTTTACGTGCCCATCGACAGTGTATGGGTGTCTCCGCCCTCCATTCTCTCCCCAACACCTGTTTTTATCGATGTAATTTTTATAACCTAAAAGGTAAAAAAATGAATCTTAAATATTCATTAGTATTTCTCTTGATCGTCTTTTCATTAGTCTTTCAAAATTCTTTACTCTTCTTCAAATCAACTTCCTATCACACTTTTTAACTTTTCAAAAAGTGTAACATGCATACCAAAAAGTAGACAAGTTCTAAACATACCGTGTGATGAATTATCACAAAGTGAAAACACCCTGTAACACCAGGTGACAGGTGAGCACACAACCTCCCCTTCACTGCCCCTCCTTCCTTCCCAAAGGGAACCTCTCTTTCTAACTCCCTAGATTAGTATTGCCTGTTTTAAACTTTATATAAATGCAGTCAGACAGTTTCTGTTTTTTGTGTCTCACTTCTTTTGTTCAGCATCATATTATGAGATTTGGGTTTTTGACATGTGACAGTAGTTTTTTTCATTTTCATAGCTATGTAGAATTCCACTGTATTAAAAAACCACAAATTATTTATCCATTCTACTATCGAAGAACATTTAGCTTGTCGGGTTGCCTCCCGTCTTTTGCTATTACAAATAATGTCAAAAAATTTTCCAAAGTAATTATACCAATTTGCATCAGCAGTGTGTGTGATTTCTAGCTGTCTGCCTGCTTTCTAACACTTGACATTCTTCCGATTGAATTTTTAAAATTCATTTGAGAGCTAGAGTAGAAGGTGGCTCTGCAGAAAGAGTTGTTTCATTATTAAAAACCTTCTAGGTGAAGAAGATACACAACTAGATCAAGCAACACCTTAAATAAAATTTGAACATTCAAATCCATTTGAGGGGAGAAGATAACATACCACGTGCTTTTCTTGAATTACTTGAAACGGTTGCCACTATTTATCAAGGGCAAAGCGTGAAATTGAAGCCAAGAGATGCTGTAATGAATTTGTTCTCTTGTCTTTGTGGGGATGGGAAATTCTACTTGACCTCATTGTGTGTAACAGACTGAGCGTTGGGAAGAGCTGCACTGGTACCTGCTCTGGCTTGCACCTTCCAGCAGCTTAGAACGCTCAGGTTGTCATGCGCCGCCCTCCAGTTTTCTTGCTTAGCTCCAGTAACAGTAGCTTTCGTTTTCCTCACAGGGACGAAGCTGAAATGGAATATTTGAAGATAGCTCAGGACCTGGAGATGTATGGCGTGAACTACTTTGCAATCCGGGTGTGGAAGCCTTTCTGAATTCCCTATATATAAACAGAGGTTGAACCTGGGACAGACTGGTCAAATGGGTTACTTCCTCATTCTAGGGTGGTAGACTCTTTAATGGTTCAGTAGTGAGGAAGGGAAGAGGGTCTTATAGCCTCGTTTTCTATTTTTAGACTTCAATTAGATCCTAGGTAATTAAGTGTCACTTGAGCCTTGGGGGGACTTGGCACTGGTACTGCTCTCAGCAGAAACCTGTTTGAATGCTCCCAGTGTTAACATTTGATTATTTCTGGCTCTGTAAGATCTCCAGGGGGCACCAGTAAGTATTTTCTTCCCCCACAGGGCACAAGGAGAGTAAAGCTGCTTTTATAGATTACTGATTTGTTTGGGTGGCGACTCTTGTTCCTCACTAGCAGGCTAATTGGTTTTCTATTCAGACCATCATTAGTCCACCGTCCTCTGGGAACCCATTGCTTTGGCATCAAATAGGCATTTGTTTTCAGCGGAGGTCTGGCCTGACCCGTCTTTCTCCCGAGGGTCCCCTCCTAGATGCAGAGTGTAGGCAGCTCCTTCCAAAGGAATTCTTGTGAATTTGCTAAAGTGTTTCATTGCTGGCTCCAAACTATAGATGAGTAGACGTGAAAACAGCTGTCCACAGTGGTCCACCTTTATCATCGCAGTATAGTTGGCTTTCCTTTTTGGGTCCCTATAAATTCGATATTAAATTTGGGTAAATTGAAACACATTTTAAATATTCTAGGATAGCTGTCTACATGATTTATTTGTTTTCTAAATACAGATTTTTAAAAAATGGATTATTTTGCTTAAAATGTGACACACTGAAAAGTTATGTTATTTCATATAGTAAAAAAGTGCCTAAAAGATTTTCTATAATAATGCAGAAGGTTATTTTTTAAATTTTTATTAATTTGTGTTTGCCGATTGTTTGGTTTCTTTAAGGTTAGGCTACTTTAACACATGTTTGTGGCTTTGTCAACACAAGTCCTCTTGCCTCATATGCCCAACCCCTAGATGCTAGAAATTTAGTGTTTTACAATCCTTAAAAAACAGTTCCTTATTAGGGAATATTTCTGTAGCAGTCAGATAGTGTTTTGTATGTGTTTCTTGTGTTACACTAGACAAATAGACAAAGCTAATGGATATTTTAGTGTCTTTTGTGTTAAAGTTCCTGAAATTTCACCATCAACTAGGGAAGATACGTGCTTAAAACAATTTAAAAGCAGCTGCTTGAGTCCTCGTCTCTCTGTTTGAAATGTTGGAGTGATAATGACAGGAGGCAGAAGGTGGAATCCTTTTTTTAAAAAAAATGAAAAAAGTTAGTCAGAAACATAATGAAACATCTCATTTTCCAAAATGTAGCATAGATTTTAAAAGTACAAAGCCTCACTTGTGTTAACACGGTCGTAGTTTTAAGAGCTTTGCAGATGAGCCGAGGAATCTCTCTCGTGGTTTGGTCCTAACACCTGCCATCAGGGTGTTAGAAGGAGGAAACCAATTTATCTTGGAGCACTGGCTTCTCCATCTGACACCTGCTGTTAGGTTGGTACTTCTCCTCACAGTCCAAGGGCCTTGTTTGCAAATCTGCTTTCCTGCCCTTGAGTCTGGGTTCAATCTCTGCTGTCAGTAAGAGGGTCAGGTGCAGGGGGCTTTCTTCTACGGTCGTACAAATAGACAAAGCCAGACCACAGTGCAGGTGAGTGCTCCAAGAGACATTGTTTTCCTCCGTCTAACAGCCTGATGGCAAGTGGACGGACCTATAGCACAAGGATGTGGCCTCCAGGGCCACAGCTGGTCAGGGACCTGGGGCCCCAGTGTGCTTGCCTTCTGGCTGCTCTGACGACTGACCAGGACCGCCATCAGCGATATAGCATGTGTACAATCACATTTTTAAACAGCTTTCTTGAGGTATAATTTATATATAACTCATTTTGATATAGTTTTCCAACATTTTATTATTAAAAAATTTCAAAGAATTTTTGAAAGAATTTTATAGCAAACACCCATATATACCCTCTGCCTAGATTCTACAGTTAACATTTTATTATACTATACTTGCTTTATCCCATTAAGACTATGTTTTAACATGTAATAAGACCTTCTGATCCCAACACTTAGAATTTTCTTTCAGGTAGTCCAACAACCTTTTCTTTTAATATAAGAAATGATTACTCCTACAGATTTCTATTTTACATCTATTATAACCTGATTATTTAGTTAGAGGTTAACAATGCTCAGATAGCCAGTGACAGGAGCCTTAGTGGGCCCTCTGTGGAACACATGAGTCACAAGAATGGCATAGTTTTGCCTCTGCCTGCCCGAATTCAGGAAGCTGGAGGCCCCCTGGGTTACAAGACAGCTGTGACTTCTGTTGGGCCCTGTTGAAACTTGTCATATATAACAGTGTGTGCCAGGTCTTTTGAGAAATTGAATAAAATCTCGAGCCTCGCAGGAGCTGACAGTGGCTGTTCTTTGTCGACTCTACAGAATAAAAAGGGCACAGAGCTGCTGCTTGGAGTGGATGCTCTGGGGCTTCACATCTATGACCCCGACAACAGGCTGACCCCCAAGATCTCCTTCCCGTGGAATGAAATCCGAAACATCTCGTACAGTGACAAAGAGGTAGGACATGTCTGTACTGCAAGTGCACCAGTGGCCCAGCAGAAGGGCTTTCCCCACCTCTCCTCCTTGCTGTAGCATCCCCAGCCAGACTTCTCCTGTCTCAGGAAAATCCTTTCATTTCCAGGCTTCGGGGTTTTAGTTGTTGGTTTTTATAGTATTTACAGCACAGTATTGGCACCCTATTTTCAAATAGCATCACTAACCCTTCCCTGCTGACTAACAAGAGGCTGGGAAGCTCAACCTGTCAGGACTAAACCCCAAAGAACAGTAAATAAAACAAAAAGTAACTTTTCTTATTACTTGGCTTTCTATTGCTGGTGAGAAATTCTCTTTGTATTTTAAGTGTGGTGTATATTAAACCCTCTCTCTGTGTCCAGTGCTTGATACATGTGGGGGTGTGTGTGTGTGTGTGTGTATGATATCAGCAATGATATAAATAATGGTATCAGGTTAACCTGCTTTTAAAAATTTAAGAATAAGTTTAAATAACCTAGATGAACACTCTAAGTTAGAATTCAAATATTTCTAAATAGGATGGTAACCTTTTCCCAAACACTGTAATCCTACATTCGTTTGTTTGTTCACTCAGTCCTCCTTTGTTCATTTTAAAGGGATTATTGAGCATCTGCTTTATGTTGGGTTTTGTAGGGGAAACACACATGTAGAAAATCCTGTCTCAGCCCTCAAGGAAGTTATAGTCAAGCACCGATTGGGCGGCTGTAACTGCAGAGTGAGGGACTGGCCACGAAGGTGATGGTGCTGTAGCGCCCTTCTGCTTAGAAGCACTCACCCCTACTCTTCTGCTTCAGTCCTCACAAGAATGCTGCTGCTCGAAGAGTAGGGGCCGAGTTTTGGTTATCTGGGTCACATCAGGAAGCAGAGATATAGAGGGATCAAGTGACCTGCGTCTGGTGAGTGGAATTATAGGGGCTGAGCTCCAGGTTCCCTGAAGCCACATCCCTGCTTTGCTGTGGGGCACAGAGGACAAGCCCTGAGGGCACAGGGCACCAGGCAGAGAAGAGCAGGCCCAGGCAGGCGTATGGAGCCTGCAGTCAGGACGCTGAGGATGTGTGAGTAACAGTGGCGGCTCATGTTACTGCCTGCACAGCCCCCACCCCGAGCAGATTTCCTGTTTTCTCTTTCCTCGGAACAACTCGGGGAAAGGAACACCAGCCCCTTGTTTCTAATACATGGTTGAGATCTACTCAACCATGCTCCATGAGACAGATTGAGCTTCTTAAAATATTCTGGCTTTCAAAGTTTTGTAAATAGCCCAGGAGACGAGCATTTAGGTGTTTATTTTTGAAAGTCCTTAAATTGAAAGCTCCACATGATTTAAAGTAGTAGTAGGTGTGCCGTGGTATAGTCGCTTTTCATCTCTAATTTTATAAAGTCTGTTTACGGCTCAGCCACACATTTGTGCTAAAGGCTCCCGAAACACTCATTCTTCGCAGAACCTAAGGATTAAAGTCTCCCCTAGAATGGCCTGACACAAGAAAGTCTAATATACGCTCTCCAGGGGCAAGGCGCCCTCATGTTCTATCATGTCAATAACTCGCACAGTGAGAAGACTCCAAGCTGGTTTGACATAATAGGAAGTAATCTTAGTAGCTAAGTATGACAGCCATGCTGTCAAAACAGAAATGTTGGTTTATTTTAAGTGATCCATTGATTCTTTGAGTGCACCCTGGCATGGCGCAGAGCCTGCGGTTTCCCCATTACTTGTGGTTTCCCGCTGACAGCTCTGGGATTTGACAGCAGGGCCAAAAATAAGCTCACGAAATTCACAAATTGCAGCCTACACAAGCAACGCCGCTGCTAAGTTAACTTGACCGAAAGCTAAACAAAGGACCATTTTCTCTCCTCATTATGCTAACCCCCTGTCGGACAATATAACATGAGAAAGAAACACCCAAGAATGTATCTTCCAAATGTATTTATCTGCTTAGCAAGTCTTTCCTGGGAATGAATATCCGTTTCTTAAGTGCATCGTTGAAATCGAGGATCTGTCTGGTCTCATCAGGAATGGTTGGGAACAGCAGTTGCCATTTGTTCTTTATATGCGCTGCCATGCCTAGTGTTCTGGCCCTGGGTTCTCACACTAAGCTACCACCATATCCTTATCATTCATCTTTCTCTCCCCTTTGATTTCAGGAACTATGTTTTCCGCTTCCACTACAGTCCATTCATCTTCATTCACACTTTACTGTATTCCTTCAGCGTTCATCTAATAATCCCCATGTTCAGAAACCTGGAGTGACTCCCTGTAGCTGTCACATCAAATCTAATCCCCTCTGACTGGCTACTCTCAGCCCACCTCATCACCCCTGCCTTCCTCTCGATCTAAGCTCATATCACCTTGTCATCAAAGAGCAAATAATGGCGTACACATACACAAACACACACACACTCACACTCACACTCACACTCACACCCACACTGCTCATTTCTCCATCTCCTTATTTCTATCGCTTGCCCTGTCCAGAATGCCCTTCCATCCTACCTTTTAGCTTCTCATATTTTTCATCTACAACCAGCTTACGTCCCCTCCTACTTAAGCTAGATCTACTCTGAACCCCCCAGGACATTTGTGCTTTATGCTACCCAATGAGGCACTAATATATGATGTAATTTCTTGAGTAATTGACTATTGCTGGTCTAGTTCAAGCCAGATTGCGAGCCTCCTGAAGTCAGGGCTGTGCCTTAGACTCTGGGGTGGCCCTCTCAGTGTTGGCCTGAAGGTTGGGCCCGTCAAGGGTTCCTATTTCAGGTTTAGATGATGCCTAAGTTGGTGCCGAGAGCACACCTCCCAGGATCCTGAGCTTCCCCAGCACTAGACTCGGTGCCCTCAAATGCTTGTCGTTCACCGCGGTTTAGTGCCCAGGCACCAGGAAGCCAGGAGAAGGCACAGCCTCGTGCTGCATCTTTGCCAGTAAGGTGGCTGCTTTTGTGGAATGTCCCAATTGGTGCTAGGCTGTCAGACTGAAACTGTTTTCTCCTTCCACCTTTCAGTTTACTATTAAACCATTGGATAAGAAAATCGATGTCTTCAAGTTTAACTCCTCAAAGCTTCGTGTTAATAAGCTGGTAAGTTGGAATCCCAGTTTTTATTACTGATAACTGTAGTTTTTGTGAGAAATCAAATGCCTTTTTTGAAAGAGTATCAGAGTGGTATCTTGTGAGGTATAGAATATAGTTCACTTGGATATGCTTTTCTGATACGCCTGAAAGACTCTCCTCTTTAGATTCATCTAAAGAGTTAAACCTAAATTTTATGATGAAGGATTTTTAAAAATTACTTTTATTGAAGTACTTCATAAATATTAAAGGATAAGTGTATTGAAACCACTCATGTTAGCTAGTTCCCCCTCTCTCTCCTCCAAGGGTGATCATGTTGTCTCTAGGGTCCAGAGAATATGTACATGTAGCCCTAAACCTGCAGGGCTGTAGTGTATGTCCACGTTCAAGATCATGCCAGATTCTTTTCCAAAGAAGGTGAATTATTTTACAAATCCAACAGTAGTGGGTGACACTTCTTTTTGCTTTATGTCCTCAACAATCGTATTATCAGTCTTTTAAAATTTTTGCCAATCTTGTGCATATACAGTGGTATCTCGGTGTCATATTAATTTGCATCTTTATATTTACTCATGAGGTTGAACATCGTTTTGTGTATTTATTGGCCAATCTTTTTGTCTCTTCTATCAAATACTTGTTTCGTGTCTTTTGGCCATTTTTCTCTTGGATTGTTTTCTTTGTTGGTTATGTCTTCTCTCAGTTTGTGACTCATTTTTCCTTTTTTCAAATAAAGTTTCAAGGGCTTGATCTTCGCCTTTAAGTTTTGAATAATTCTGAAGTTGATTTTTGCATGCGGTGTAAGGGAGGGATCTAACTTATTTTTTTCCATATAAACAAATAACCTGTTGTCTCAGACCAGCCTATTGAGTGACCTTTCCTATCCTCCGTGATCTACAGAACCACATCTTGACTTAGCAGAGTGAGGCACATCCAGAAGATATGCTAGTGTCTTCTATTCCTCTCTTCGATTTTTTGGTAATTTTTGTCCCCTGCAGTAGCTGAGGCACCTTTATTTTGCTGTGTGCAGAGCTGAGAGCACTAGAGGCCATCAGTAAGTAGGACTCTGGTGTTTCACTCCACACGTTCCTCTCAGGCTTTCTGCTGCCCACAGAGCCCTCAGACCGAGATGCAGTAGCCCCGGTGAGCTGTAGGCAGCCAAGTTAATTTGTGGGTTTGACATTTCTCCTGCTTCCATGGCCACAGATTCTTCAGCTCTGTATCGGGAACCATGATCTTTTCATGAGGAGAAGGAAGGCTGATTCTTTGGAAGTTCAGCAGATGAAAGCCCAGGCCAGGGAGGAGAAAGCTAGAAAGCAGGTGAGCAAGACCAGGTTTGGATGGCTGTTGTCGCTGCGTGGTGGTCTTGGCCTGGGAGGTAAGGAGTGGTGGTGGGCGGACTGGAGTCATTTGGTCACGGATGTGCCTACTCTTATTTTATCCCTTTTGGGTCTTTCTTGGCTGATGCCCAGCTGGTGGAGTATCAGCTCTGGAAATGAGGAATAAACTCTAATAGCATATCTAAAAGAAATGTCTTTAGTTATTTTCCACTGAAGTGAAGTAAGTAAAGTAGGAATAGATAGCCTGCATGTATCCATCCATCCATCCATCCATCCATCCATCCATCCATCCATCCATCCATCCCATCCATCCATCCATCCATCCATCTCTCGTCCAGTGTAGCTAAGCTTTCTTTTTGCCTGCCTGTCTCCTTTTCCTGGACGTCTCCTTTTCTAATGAGATGGTGATAGAATGCATGGCAGCATTTCGTGCCTGCTGCTGGAATGCTAATTAGACTCCGGCTGCACTTCCTCACTGTAGATCAGCCCAGGCGGCACGGCGCCCACCACGGGAGGTGCCAGGAGTGCCCATCAGCAGACTGGATGATCTACATCATTGTTTTCTACTCATAGATCATTTCGACTCACCGAAATCTACTCAACTAATCTGAGCCTTGCTGCTGAGAATATTAATTGTGGTTTTGGACGAACTATTAGATAGAGGAGCAGCAGCTGCAGTCGGCTGCCCTCAGGCCTTGCAGGCTCGGAGGTCTAATAGTCAGTTTGTGTGCAGCTCGCTCCGATCTGGGGACTTCGGCCAGGCAGGCTCCCGGGCCTGAGAATCAGAGTGAAATGCCCAGTGTGGTGCAGTGTGCCTGCAGCTCTCCATCGTTTTGCTTTCTGAGACGGCAGGCCATACATGCACTCTTTGGGATGCTTTGAGGATGGTAGAATGGGTTTTGTTGTTGCACAGAGAAATGCTCCTGAGCCAGCACAGGGTCACAGTGGCAACTCTCAGAAGAGCCCCCCCTCTGACCTCTTTTGCGGCAGAGCAACGCTTAGAAGTGAGAGATCTGAAAATGGCAAGTTGAGTGTAGGCCTTTGGGCTGTGGCAGAGACGAGCATGAACACACCCCAGCAGCCCTGCACTGGCTGTAGAACAGCAGAGGAACATCCCTGGCACCTGGCAACTGCAGGTCAGGGGCGCCATGTCCCCTGGACAGACACTGACCTTGGAGCCAGATGTGACACTTAGTATCTGATGCTAGTAAATGACTTACCTTCTAGACCTGTTTTCTCATCTGTCACGTGGTGCTATTGATACCTCTTCTCTGCCTCAGATCAAAGGACGTATTGAACCTGAAAATCTTTGTAGCTTAAACTGCTTTGCAAACAGGAGGTCCCTTATTATGGAGGTGGAGGTCTCAGGGAGAGTGCAGTGCTGGCAATGGAGGGGATAGCCTGCGCTTTTTTCAAGTGGAGAATAATGGAAATATAGTTATCCACCTAATGGAAATCGTAAGACGATGGAAATTAGAGAACAAATTGGCCAAGCTTTTCATTGACCTGCAAGAGGAAAATTGGAGAAGAGTTTACAGCATTTTACTGCTTGTCTTTGCATTATTCCTTCGAAGTCCAATGTTCCTTTTTTTTGGCTTCGTATTTAGAAAAAGCAGCAGTCTTAGAAATCTTGTGTTTGCAAGAAGATCGAAGCAAGAAGTAATTAAATGTGCTTTAATTATTTAAGGAGGAAAATAGTGCAGTGGTCACTTCTGGCTTCTCCTTTCTGAATTCAGTGAGTACTGTAGGATCACGGAGAGGGGCACTTGTCCTGTGCTTGTTTGCCTTATTAAGCTCGGCATGTGGCCCAATTACTACAGTGATCCAGAAGGCAAGGGTGGTGGTGGCGGCTTTGTACTGGTGCCTTAAGCATGGGGGCTCTGCTCCCTGCCTGGCTCCCTCCTGTCGCAGGCCTGGCCCAGGAGTTGCCTCTGCGTGAGGCTGTGAGAGTCTGTGGTATGGCTGCTGCAGCTTCCTCCTGTGAAATACAATGTGTGAACTATTGATGCATCACACAGAATGATTCCATCTTCTCCGCGGGTCAGAGGCAAGAGTGGAGCTATTGTTGATGAAATTAGAAGCGGTGTGGGAGGGGTGCATATAGATTACAAATGGCGAGGTGGCTCATCCAACCGAATGAGAAAACCATTTCTGGGGCTCCATCTCAGGGAGACGGAACCTGCATTGTGTCCTGTCAGCCATAGGGCAGAGCCATGTGAGGTCTCCCAACAAAAGGGATTTTGGCAAGGTGGCTGTGTCCGCACACAGCGTGTATGTAAGAATGCCTCCTTCCATCCAGGTAGAGACCGGGCTTGGTTTTTTGTGCTTGGTTCATTTGTTCATTCACCCCTAGATGTTTTTTAATGAACACAGTTTCAACTCTGCAGCTGGCTTAGAAGGACAGAGGGTGGTGGGCGACAAGAATGACACTGGTTACTGGAAGAAAAATGTCCCCAAAGGGGAGACTCTGGACACTGGGTGTTCTCAGATCCCTGTGGCATCATAGGTCATGAGCCCCGTGACTCAGTGACTGTTCTCATCCCCCACTCCCCAGATGGAGCGGCAGCGCCTCGCTCGAGAGAAGCAGATGAGGGAGGAGGCTGAACGCACGAGGGACGAGTTGGAGAGGAGGCTGTTGCAGATGAAAGAAGAAGCGACAATGGCCAACGAAGCACTGGTGATTTCCAAGGGGTCTGGGTCCCAGGAGGCTACACGGGGACTTGCTTGGTTTGCTGGAGTTAGACCTCCCCAGGATCACAAATTAGTGACATTTGCTTTGACATTTCAGATTAAAAAAACAAAAAATCAGTGCCTTTTCTTTCCACCTGTGCTGGCAGAAGCAGATTTAGGTTGAGTTCTGTGCAGCCAAACTCCACTTTCACTGTGGGTTGCCTTTAAAGCTGGGCCTCCCAGCCTCAGCACTACTCACATTGGGGCCAGATTGTTCTTTGTGGTGGGAGCTGTCATTGAAGCATGTTGAGCAATGTCCCTGGCCTCTGTCTACTAGATGCCAGTAGCACAACCTCACCCCCCATTTGTGACAAGCAAAAATGTCTCCAAACATCGTTACATGCCCCCCAGGTGACAAAATCTCCACTGGTTTGGAACCACTGATTTAAAGGGAAAGTAGAACAGAGTTAAGTTGGTTTTTCTCTCTCATAAAGCACAAGCCTCTGTTCAAGTGGGTACTCCAAAAAGGTGTTTTCTTATAGTGCCCTATGGATGGAACCTGAGGGCCCTTCTGATAAGTGGAGGGGGGTGGCTTGTCATCTGTTGCAGAGTGTCATCTGAGAGGACACTCTCAGGAATCCGAGACTGGTGCTTGCTGATCTGAGGGTCTGAGGTCAGATCTGGTGGGACAACAGGCACGTGATCCCCACTCCAGCGGGCGGTGCTCTTCTCTCCAGATGCGGTCTGAGGAGACGGCTGACCTGTTGGCGGAAAAGGCCCAAATCACTGAGGAGGAGGCAAAACTCCTAGCACAGAAGGCCGCAGAGGCCGAACAGGAAATGCAACGCATCAAGGCCACGGCCATTCGGACCGAGGAAGAGAAACGCCTGATGGAGCAGAAGGTGCTAGAGGCCGAGGTGCTGGCACTGAAGATGGCTGAGGAGTCAGAGAGGAGGTCAGAGGTCGGGGGGCAGGCGATCCTGGGCACTGGGCCCCGGGCGAGGGGCTGCTCACCCCTAACCCTGCCCCGAGGCGGAGTCTGACTGCAGCGGTACTCAAGCTGCTTCTCCATCTCGGGGGCAGGGGAATGGTTCCTCTTTTGACAGGGTGGTGGGGACTGGTGCTTAATCTAGTTTTGCAGCTGCAGCTAGGGGAAGGGACACAGGAACACAGTTCTTTTGTTGAGTGGACATGCTTTTGCCTTTGTGATAAGCCCCTGTTCCTCTGATAGCTGTGTTTGCAGGAAAACTATTGAGCATATCCCCAGACTTAACTTTTAGCTGAGGAGATGTAAGGAGGCTCTTCTTATATTTAAAAAATGTGGTTCTTTTCCCTTTTAATTTAGGGGGCACGTGGGGAGACAGCAGCTATTTAACGTAGCAACTAGGCACCACTTCCCTGCAGCCCTTGCTTGGTGCTAAGGCTCCTGAGGTAGATGCGAGAGGAGTGATAGGATCCTCTCTGGCCAGGATGCTGCGGCTCACGAACAAGTTGAAGGATGGAACTGTCGCCTGTACTTTTCTAAGACTATTCTAGGCTCTGGACTGTTCTGGTCCAGCAGCCTTCAGATAAACACTGGCACATTCTCCACAGCATTTGATTCTTCGTTTAGAATACCTGAATCTGGCTTTTCGCCACCAGGGTGCATTCACTACAGTTGTCCTCCCCGCTTTTTCATGTCATTATGCAAATATGGTGCCTCATTTCCTGCCCTTTCCCGGGCTGCTTTCTTTCTGTGTTCAGGTCACTTCCCCCATGAGTGAGGCATGTTGGGTTGGGTTCTGTGTCCTGCAGGGCAAGGACCTGCACCAAAGCAGGAGGCCCCAGTGATGGCGCCTGAGGAAGTTGGCCCTCACCTGTAGTTGTTTTACTTGGGGCTTGGGAAGAATCAGTTCTTTCACTTCCTGCCCTCTGTGATCCAATATAAGACCTTTGATCCACCAGACTGTTCCTTTGCCCATCCCACTCACCCAGAGTTGAAGCAGAGAAAGCTTCGGTGCCCTCCCCCAACTCCCCTCCCCCTCCCCTAATTTCAAAGGTTCCTACTTGACTCTTCGCACTAGCTTCCCTGCTTTTCCAGTTGAAGTGAATACTACCTGGGAATGTTGTCCTTGCTTTGGAAGTTCTGATTTCATGTAAATGTCTCCCCACCCCTTCACCATCCTTGTTTGCCTGATCTGGTGCCATCCTTGGGATGCACGCAGGTCCTTCCTGTCCAGGGGGATAAGAGGGAGAAGGGGTCTCTTCCCTCCACCTGTCATCTTCTGTGGAGCTGATGGCTGCTCCTTTCCGTGCAGGGCCAAGGAGGCCGATCAGCTGAAGCAGGACCTTCAGGAAGCTCGCGAGGCAGAGCGAAGAGCCAAGCAAAAGCTCCTGGAAATCACCACCAAGCCCACATACCCGGTGAGCCTGGGTGGGGGCCACCAAGACCTGGTCACTTTCCCTTCCCTCCCAGCCCTTCACTTCACCTGGCAGTGCCTTCAGGGTGACCGTTCAAGCAAACACATGGCAGAATGAGTGAAGCAGAGAGCCTGCAGTTAGGGCCGGGGTAGAATACCTGGTCTGCCACTTGGCCTTGGGCTAGTCAGTCACCTCTCTGGTTGCCTAGATAACAGGCAAGAGAACTTGATCTCTAACCTCTTAGTGCCAAGCTGAATATAATCTTCAACTACCAGTATGTACTGTATACCATAATCGTAGCTCTGGTCGGATACTCTGTATACCTCACATGATCTGCTGTGCAAGAGCCAGCTTCCAAACTCAATTTGGAGGCAACATGAATTGAGTTTGTATACAGACAGGGTGCACAGGTGCCTAGAGGAGAGCTTAGCCCAGCCTGGAGGGGCAGGAGGTGCCTGGGCTGACTCTTGAAGGGTGAGTGGTTACCAGCCAGGTGGGGAGGAGACAACAGGGTGTTCTGGGCAAGTGCACTGCAGTCACACACACAGCACAGACATGCATGCAGCAGAGGCAGGCAGCACAGGGCACAGAGGCATGAGCTGCCCAGGGTTGGAGGTGGAGGGAAATGTAAGCAGTTTGCTATTGTCATCTGTTCTGGTTATCTATCACCATGCAGCAAGCCATCCGAAGCCAGCCACATGGCTCCAACAACCTTCTCTCTCATGGCTCTGTGGGTCGACTGCACCAGTGGTCCTTCCTTGGGATCTCTGAGGCAGCTGCAGGCAGACGGCAGCTGGGACTGGAGTCTTCTGAGGGCTACCCTGGGCCAGACACCCGGGATGTGTGTGTTTTTAAAACACGCATTGAAACTAACTTTATACACTGCTCTAACAATACATAAATAAACGAACCCCGGAGGAGATTGTCCATATCGGGTTTTTAATCATATTTCATCGTATGGATGGATTGTATTTCATCTAACCAGTCCCCTATGGCTGTGTATTTAGTCTGTTTTCTTTTGCAATTATGAAAAACACTGCACTGAACATCCCAGAACATAAATCTTTGCACGTACGTGCGGCTGTATCAGTAGAATAAATTCTCATCAATAGGACTTGAGCTCAAAGAAGACAGTTGTGATGGGAGGCCAGGGTGGTGCTGGGGGGCAGGGCCTGTGCCGTCCCCACTGCTTTTGTGGCTACTGGAGGGTCGGTGGTTAACCCAGCAGTGCCCCTCTGTTCTTGTAGAACGCGAACCTCCTAATTGGCGATTTCTTATTCATAGCCCATGAACCCGATTCCAGCACCTTTGCCTCCTGACACGCCAAGCTTCAACCTCATTGGCGACAGCCTGTCGTTCGACTTCAAGGATACGGACATGAAGCGGCTTTCCATGGAGATAGAGAAAGAGAAGTACGTACGTAGTCTCCCCAGCCCTGTGCCCTGCTGGGGGCAGCCAGTGAGCTGGAGTGAGTGGGTCTGGGCCTGGGGACAGTGGAGGGTCACTGCCACAGCCCGTCGCCAGCTCCTGCAAAGGTTTGCTCTGTTCTCACCCACTGGAGGAAGAATGTCCTAATCAGAAGTGAAGGCCTACAGACGAGCATTCAATCTTCCAGGATGAAAATGACACTTGATTGGTGACCTGGAGATGAGAGCGGCTCAAAAACGTCACCTCAAGTATAGGACTGGCTGTTGGGAGCTCTGAGTTGGTCAGACTGCTGTGCTCTGTTGGTAACAGAGCACGTGCTAATGTTCTAACATAGTAACAGAACATGTTTCCTGGTTGTGTTCTCTGGCAGCTAAGATCTGCAGCATCCCATGTCTACAATGAGGGGGAGAGAGAAGAAACTCAGGCTTGAGGCCAAGGAAAAGGAACACTTGGGTTGGGCCCCCCCTGCTGTGTGGGGCAGCATTGAGCGCAGCCCTGCATACCCGGTTCACAGTAGCACCTGCTGCATTGGTCAGTGGAACTGGATCCGAGATGGCAAGGAGTCCCACTGCAGAGGAGATATAACCGAGGTCCCCCTAGTTCCCAGCCGCAGATAAACTGGCTGACTCTGCCAACTGCTAGCCAGAGAACAATCATGATAGCTGCCACGTACTGAGTGCCTGGGTGTCAGCGTGTTTTAGCTTTTATCTCATTTCACTCCCATTAACTAACATCAAACTGACATCAAAGTTAGGTTTTAGTGTTCTCATTTGTAAATGAGAACCCAGATTGGAAGCATTTAATGCACTCACCCTGCATCACCGGATTCAGCTCCGAGCCCGTCTGAGCCTCTGTGCTTTAATTTTATACGGTATCTCGGGACAGCCCTCTTGGGACTGCATCTCCTTGGATCTCAGGGTGGGCAACCATGAGCCGGGCTGTGGCTCTTCGGGTTCTCACACTGAGAACCAGAGCCTCTATCTGTGGTGTCTGCTGTCAGAGTTCCCCTTCCAGCCGTCCGCCATTGTCTAGGCATGCTAAGTGTCACGTGGTTGTGATTAGGGTGAGGCTACGTCCTGTCCCGTGTCCTGATACCTTCTAGTTTCTATTTCCTTACTTATTAGCTACCTGTGCACACGTTGACGGAATCCATATACTCGCATGGGAATCACTACAGAATATTCCTTGGTGTTTGTGTTGCATGGTTTGTCTGGCCATACCCTTGTAGTTGGACCCTTTGAGGATGATTTCCAGATTTTCACCATCATAGACACAGTGCCTCTGCCTGCAAGTGATGGTGGGGATTTTTTTCTTCCTGGTATTGGCTGAGTGAGTGTCCATCATCTTTAGGAGATGACATCCCCAAACAAGGAAGGATGTAGCGATGTGGCCACAGTCAGTCAGAAAAGGTCACTTGAATGGAATTACTTCTCTGAGAAGGGTTGAAACAAGATGGTTTTGAATGTCAGGAGGCTTGTTTCATGTGTTGGTTTTTGTACAGATGAAAAACGATCTATTACAACTGAGATTTGTAGAGCACTTTATGAGAGTTTACAGTAGAATAGAAAAAGGTTTTCCTATACTGTATTTAATTCTGACCACAGCCCTGTGATCATTATCCCAATTTTATGGACGAGGAAACAGATTCAGACCAGTTAAGTGACTGGCCCAAGCTCCCACGGCCCGTGAATGGCCCAGTAGAGACATGAACCCCAGGCTTCAGAGCCTGGATCCTGTGCCGAGTGGCTTGTAGGTCGGGAGCATCTCAACCCTGATATGTGTCTCCCTGGGGCCAAAGCCGTGACGCACCATGTCCTCTTGCTGGCAGAGTGGAATATATGGAGAAGAGCAAGCACCTGCAGGAGCAGCTCAACGAACTCAAGACTGAGATCGAGGCGCTGAAACTCAAAGAGAGGGAGACGGCCTTGGATATTCTACATAACGAGAACTCGGACCGGGGTGGTACCAGCAGCAAGCACAACACCATTAAAAAGGTACCAAGTCTCTTGTCTTTCGCTGATCAGGACAGTCATTAATGAAATGTGAGGTTGGCGTCTGGTTTCCTCGGTAGCCAAGTCATTCGACTGTTGTCATTTTTTATATGCACTTAGTTGAGGAAAGTTTTTGATGCGTGCCAAAAAGGGAATTTAATCTGCCAGTGACTGTGAACCCTTTGGCTTGATGGAAGGGGAGCTTTTAACACAAGCATTTCATGATGAAATGAATCACTGTTACTGGATGGGGTTTGATCCATCATTTAGCAGTAAACCAATTCTGTCTTTTAAGCCTAGGGGAGTTATGCCCAGGGAGCTGCCTTAATTAATGAGAAAGCGAAATGAGATGGAGGCTATTGAGAATGGACTCTCCCGCTAGCCTTTTTGTGTTTTTTAAGTGGCAAGGATTATAAAATTCTGTTCTTGATTTAAAAACGAAACTCTGAATTTAGATATGTTTCATTGTTTTCCTCTTTACCTTAGCCCTTAAAATGGTCTCCCAGTTTCAGGAATATTTGTTTTCAGTGGTTAAGCTGTGTCTGAAAACTCTAAGATATCTGCATCTACTTGCCGTCATTCATAGGTACAGTTGGGAGCCCTGAATTCTCTTGACTGCAGTTAGTATTGACAGCGGGTGGAGAATTCCTTTTAATAGTGTAACCTAGAAGGAAAGACCTTTCCATGTTCCACATTCTTCTTTCCTCTGGCTTCTGTCATTTGCTGCATTTCCCTTCCAAAAACCAAATTATTAAACAATTAGCAAAACGGAAGATGAACTGAGGCTTCAGCCCGCGAGCAGAGAAGTGAAATGATGACTCGGCCAGTGAGCCAGTCAGGCCTCGGAGGAGCTGCCCCAGACCCCTCCCCACCCCCCACTTACTCATCTGGGCACCCGGAGTGGTCTCAGCTTTGCGGCTGCTGCAGTGAGCCGGGGCTTCAGCCACAGGAACCTAGAGTGCTGAAAGCTGGAGAGACCCATTTCCAAGCCATAAAAACAAACACATGAACTCGTTTGTCACAATTTCAGGCCTGTCTGAGCATTTTTTGCAAATGGCACACGTGGCATTGTTGATATCACAGGGTATGTTTTTGTTTTTCTTCATTTTATTTTGCTGGTTTAGCCTCAAGCCCAAGGCAGAAGACCTATCTGCATTTGAATCCTCAAAGTAGGTTATTCCCAGGTACTCTGTATGTGGTGATGGTACTGCCCTCTGTGATACTAACCCATGCATGAGCTTGCCTGTCTCTGTCCCCGGGCCATGCTGCGCCCTCCCGAGGACAGGTGGTGCCTGGGTACTGGCCGAAGCATGCTTTGAGTCTGAGAGCAGGCGTCCGCCCTATGGGGCCAGATCAGCCTCCAGGCGCCCAGAAGAGCCTCATTCTGAAGAGCATGTCATGTGGCTGTAGGACCGGTCGTCCTTCCCATGTTGTGTCACTGTTGGGCTGGAGAAGGTCACTGCTTCTTGTCCAGTCAGGTCTGTCTAAAAGTCCTTTGTCTTGGTGGCGTATTTCTTAGATAATAACCCTAGCATGGAAATGGGGTAAATTTGGGTGTTTTTAAGAGCGGTGTCTTTAACTCAGGATCAAGACCTTTCATGTGGTGACAGCCTCTGAAGACCCGTGGTCATGCCTGACAGCTTCTGGTCATGGAATGAGCAGGCTGCCCCTGCTCGCTCATTTCCGTTACAGCCTCCCCTTTCTGTACACATCCATTTTCCTTGTCAAGTAAAGCAAACCAATAGCACAGGGGTCTGATGTGTAGTCAGTCTCAGTGGACCGTCTGTCCGTCAGCGCTCAAAAGGCCGTCTCTGCTTCAATTCCTCCACAGCCTGGGGCGGAGCTGCCATCCGAGTGAACGCATATTGGGACAGTGCACTTGCGGGCACCCGATAGACGGGCAGTCAGTGGTTGCTGAGAGAATTAATTGAATGAGGGCTGCTTGCCTTCCGCAACAGTTCGTTATTGTCCCCACATGCCTAGGCAGGGGAGAGGCGTTATTATGCCCGGGAATAAAACAACATCCTGCCTCTGCTCCTCACCTAATCCCCAGAAGTCCCCAAGCCAATGAGGCCCAGAACATCTGACAGTTACGTAGGATGTGTCCTTTGGAGTCCTCGCCGTGGTTTTTGCTACTAGAGTAAAACAAGCTCATTGGAAGCTTTCTACCAAAAAATAAGATCTGGCATAAATAGATCCCATTTGTGGTTGTTATCCAAGCAAGAGAGGTTAGCTATTAACGTCCCAGATGGATCTCATTATCAGATGAATTCGAACTGTCAGTGGTTCCAAGAACCCATGGCATAAACCCCGGTTTTATTTAGCGGGCTCCTATTTCTTCAGCTTTCCTACCACACGTTGGTGTTGGAACACCCCAATACCAAACAGTGCATGCGCTGAGCAGGGACGACCAGCACCGGAATGGGCAGGCCAGGGGGATCATCAGCTCAGTAGTGACCCCAGGGCGCCCAGAGGACCCTGGCTGGGTCCACTTTCGTTTCCTGGGCTTGGTGGCTCGCACAGGGGCAAGCAGAAAGTCCCTTTTTATTGCAGCCTGTGCTGTCAGATATTTCCCATATGTGACTGCCCTGTTCACCTTGGTACGATTTCATCTTTCCTCTCTCTGTAACGATTCAGAGCTCTTAAATGCGTCAAGGGGCCTGATTCGGACTGTCAGTTCTCACTGAGCTATTATTATAGACAAACGAGGTTTGATTTGTAGTCAGATTTGTCCTGCTGCTAGGACATACAGAAGGCTTTTCTTTTAATGTCTTCATATGAACTTGTTTTCAAAGCAGGCTGCCAGCCTCCAATTAATCAAAAATTCTGATGAATCAAGGGTTAATAAAAGCACGGACTTGGCTTTCAATACAACTGGAGTTGTCTCAGCATCACTGGATTTAATAGTGGTAGTTTTAGCTCCACGTCAAGTTTGATGCATTTTCCATTTTTTTAGACTTTGGTGGTCCCTGTGGCCAGGACTGACAACCTGCCACCCCCCTGTGCTGGGGTGGCTCTGGGGTTGTGGCTGCTGCAGTCTGGGCTGAAGTGAGCCAAGCTGGAGAGAAACACCACTGCAGGCTTTGGAAGTGTGGGTACCTAGAATGTCAAGGGCAGAGCTCCATCAAGAAAGTCTGGGATGAGAACTGCAAAGGCTGGTGGTGAACTGGAGAGTTTCCAATATTCTGAAAGCTCATTAATCTTGGTTCAAACCAGCCTGCATTGATTTTTGTTGTGTTTTTAATGTTTTTTGATCATAGATTTCTACAAGGATGGAATGGTTTCCCCATCTACCATGATCCGGGCTCCTCCTTGCTCTCGGTAATCTTCTGCCTCACCAAGAGGTCTCAGTGTCTCACCTGCCTCAGTGGTACCTCTGGGGGCTGGGGAACACTTAAGCTAATTCCAAGGGTTTACCCTTGGGTTACTAGGGGGTTGCCATGTTCCCTTGGGAATGCTGAGAGGCAGTTCAGTCCAGTTAACTAGGGCGACACTGCTCTGCCACTTTCTTTCTCTGTAATTCTTTCTCGTAAGGCTCAGTGTTGTCATCTGGTCCTTACCCCCCAGGATTGTTGTGAGGATTGAATGCGGTAATACACATAAGTGCTCAGCTAGGGCTTAAAAATATGTGAGAAACAGATCTGCTTGTGAGCCTGTGGTGAGGAATGCACCACATTTCCGTACACCACTTGTGATACGTGTATCCACTAATTGTATTAATTTCCACGTATCTGAAGGTAAAAACCTTTAAAAAGCCAGAATTAACTTCCCTGCTTACTATCTGATTTGGGTTTGCAAGGGTATATTTTTCTCCTTCTGCTAACTCCCCACATTTCCACTTTTTCCCAATTGATAATCTGTGCAATTGGTTTGGTATTTGCATCTGAGTCAGAGAGTCACCAGGAATCGAAAGCCACCCTTGGGAATTTAGATTTGTTTCATTCTCAGGGGCAGTGGCAGCAACACGTATTCCTGGCATCTGTGTGTTTTGGAGTGAGGGCGTGAGGTCCGGCAGTGAGGCCGGGGACGGGGACACAGGTGTCCTGGCTCGATCTTGTTGCCTGCAGAGCCATCGTGCTGATGAGGTGAGCAGTGGCCAGGTGTGAGTGAGCTGTGCAACACACTTTGGAGGTGAAAATGCAGTCCTGGAGCATACACACTTCAGGGCCCTGCTTTCATCCCCTCTCAAGGGACAGGTTTCACTCCCTGGTCCTGAGTGGCAGCAGATTTATCATCGTTTCTGCGCCCGTAGCCTCCGAGGGAGCACAGAATTTTAAAGGAAATCGACAGATGAGAAATCACAGGGGTCGTAGAACTTAGCTTATTTTATTAGTAAGTGGTTTGGACCACCGAGGTCCAGCTGTGGTTTCCGCCAGTGGAGGAACAGGAATGAGGAGCCGTGACATTTATCTGAAGCTCTAGCCACCTCTCTTGGAACAGGAAGACATAAAAGTCCAATGTCATCTTCAATTTGCGCAGACTTCCGTTGGAGATGCAGGGCTGGTGAAGTGAAGTAGAACACTTAACACACCCGGGGAAGTGATAAATCACAGGGCAAGATCGAATATGCGTGAAAGGCGTCTCCTGCAATTAAAGCAAACTGCCAGAGCCTCCCTGGTGACCTCTGGTCTGCATCGCCTGCCTCAAAGAGGGCTGCTACACAGTTCATATTGCATGTGTGGTTAATATGTGTTCAGCCTTCCCCTGACCCCAATCATGGGAGCCCAGTGGCTCTGCCTACTTTGGAAACAGCATTGTTTCGTGGACCATCCTCTGCCCTGACATAAAAGGCAGTGCACTGGCTGTCTGGCTCCAGGACCTTCTCTTTGTTGTTGTTGGAACCCCACAGAGGAGGGAGGGAAGGGGAGAAGAAAGGGGAATGGGAATGGGAGTGGGGTGGGGAGCAAGGATTAGCAAGGAGCACAGCTGCACCAGCTGTGGACGCAGAACATGTAGAAGAGAGAGCAGTGGCCATCTGGACTCTTCCGGCTCTGGGAAGCACAGGGAAGGTGCTGGAGGTCTGGGCTGTCTTAGGGAGTGCGCCCCTCCTGGGTGTGATGCCAGGGCCCAGCCCGAAAGGGGGCTCTCTCTCTCTGACACGCACGCACGTACACACACACACACACACACACACACACGCACTTGCGAAATGTCCCAGCGCCCGGCTCCTCTTCACAGTTGAGGGCTTAGGGTTTTCCTGCTTGTTTCTGGAAGCTCTCCAGATAGAAAATTCTACCAGCCTCTTTTCCAAAAGACCACGACCCAGTGCCTTTTTGGTTGGGAGACTTTGCCCGTCAAGCAGTTGCCCTGTGGGGGGTATGGAGGAGTCTGTAAAGCCTGCCTTGCCCTCCTGGCATCTACTATAGCCATTTAGAAGTGCCTGAGGATATTACTGGGCCTTATTTGATGCAGTAAAACATCCCATTTGGTCCCTCAGCACTGAAGATATGTTTCAGTGCAGCTTTCCTCCGGCACCTGATTTGTTACTGCAACAGTGGGAGGGAAGAGATAGGATGCAAACTCATTCTGCGGGCTCAGGTTCTGTTATGATCTTTCCGTGATTTCCCTCCTGATAGTGGCAATTTGAGAATGACATCAGTAGATCTGCACCTTTTTCCTAAGGTGCTCACTCAGAGTGTTCAGAGCTATCAGCCTCCACCTGCCCAATGAGGTGAATAGGGCAGATTAGTCCATTTTCCAGGTGGAAGAATGGAGTAGCAAAGGGTCCTGCCAGCATCACAGGGGCAGACACCAGTTTCCAGCCATCTTCTGCTTTAGGTCCCTACAGGATTAATAACACAAAAGGGACCCTCTGGGTTCTCCCTGGCAGATTTCTCTCTAGAGCACAAATTGGTTTGTTAACTGGAATAGACTTGGCCTTTCATCCCACCTCTGTTTAGGGATAAGTGTGTGAATAGCTCTCTCCGCATGCACATCCCCAGATGGCTTTTGGGTGCAAGCTGTCACTAGCAAGATGGCAGAAAAGCTTTCTGGCCAGCTTACAGCAGCTATCCCCCTTCACTGGCCCTGCCCTCATTTCAGGTTTGGAAAGCGGAATGTTTATCAAGCTCCAAGCCAAAGATTGTGTTGGAATTTGCTGCTGCTCGGTTTGCCTATCACCTTTCTGCTCCAGAGCTGGCTTTCACCTGGTGGCTCTGCGTTTCCTTTGGTATCCGCGCCCTCCCCCCGCCTTTCCTTTTCAATACATATGTAGTAGCAGAGGGGAAGTATCACATGATTTTAGGGCATGCATTTCAATTTCACTGCATTTTTATGGGTCAAGCAGAGTCTCAGCACCTGGAGTTATTAGGTTAGTATCTAAAATGGGTTCAGCGTTGTGGGTCTTATTGTTTAACATGAATTAGCTGGCCCCCTCCCACCTTCCCTTCTCCCTCTCCCGCTCCCTCCTCCCTTGGGATGAGTGGATGGAGGCGAGGGCTCCAGAGACTAGTTGGAGGAATCCTGGCACTCTGATGAGTTTTGTTCTCCCAGCTTAATTGTAGAGCTTCCTGTCTCTCATCTGGATAGCCATAGTGACGCTGTGTCCTGCCTGCCCCCCACGCCACCCCCTTTTGCGTTAGGAACCCGATGATCACAATGCAGCCTTGTGAATCAATTTTCTCTATGTGCTGATGAAAAGTGTAATTCATTCTTAATCAAGCAGCCTTGCTGCTGCAGGCTCTGTGCCCAGATACATTTAGTTACCCCCAAAAGGACTTTTAGAGGAGAGCTGGGGGGAGAGTTGGCAGTGCCACCCCCCCTGCTGTGTTTTTCCAGCAGGGGGCACTCTTGGGACGGATGCTGGAGGAGCCTGTGCAGCTGGAAGCCCTCCCCTGCGGGGGTGGGGGGAGCGGGGCAGGCTAAGAGCCACTCGTGAGCCTGGTGCTTGTCACAGGTGCCTTCCAGGCTTGCTGTCTCTAGACCCTGGGGCCATTTCTCAGGAGTATGCAGGTGCCAGATGCTTGTATCTTGAGGGGCTACCTGAAATCCTCCCCCAGCGAGCACTAGTGAGTCTGCATATTTCCTGCAGGCCTGGGTTAGGGAGAACCTGCTGGGTACCAGGTCCTTCCTACGGTTCAGAGGAGCCAGCCTCCTGTCTTTGTAAGGAGACAGACATGACTCCTGAAGCTGAACTTACTTGGATTGGGTGGACGTGTCCCTCTGGTCACACACCACACAAAGTTTGGGTAGCGTTAGGAGGTCTGGCTCTGCCAAGTGGCTCCCTCTCCTGCCCTTTCACAGCCTGGTGGCTGTCACAAACAATTGGCACTTTGATGGAGAAATGAACAGGAGGAGAGGTGACTCTGCCAGACTTGTGTCTGTCGATACTGGGCAGGAAGCAAGGGGCAGGCTCAACAGGTGGAGCTGAGCCCCCGTAAGATAAAAGCCAAGCCGTGTAGAGCTGCAGCAGAGAAAGAAAAGGAAACTTGTCTCAGAATGGAATTGGATTAGTGACAGACTCGAACAGCCGGTTCAGTCAAGAAAGAACTTAATTCCTCCTGTATTATTCACACGGCTGATTTTAATCAGATGTGAAGAGACAGCTGGAGGAGAGAAGCACTGGGGCAGCCAATGCCTGGTGAGGAGACTTCGTGTCCTTTTAGTCATTGTTGGGGAGCTGGCAAGAGCGCTGTGGCTGGAGGCTTTGCACAGAGCCCGCGTGGCTTGTCGCTTCCCGAAGGCACTGGGGACGACCCCCAGGACTCCTTTGGTTGGCCTTTGTCAGGATGCTGTGTGAGTTTTGGGCAGTGCGTGGCAAACATCGTCCCCCACTTGTCCGCAGAAGAATCCAAGAAGGTGGAGCAGATGCAGCAGGCCTCGGAACGCTGCAGCCGTTGTCCGTGAGGCCGTTTCTCTACCTGCTTACTTACTTAGGCTTTTCTCCTCCTATGAAATTCAGACAACCGTGGAGATTGGCCGTAGCAGTGGGCCTGTAGCCCACACCCCATTGAACTGGGGGAATTCGCCTCCCTCCTGGACACACTGCCCGCCCTCCCCCGCACCAGTAGGTCTGGCTGGGGGGTGCAGAGGGGTGTTGTTGGGTCATGAAAGGGAATGCAGGGGGTGGGTGGGACTCAGGACTGGCTGCCGTTCTCCCAGTGTGACATCCTGGAGGCCAGGGCCTTCGCTGGGTCATCTCGGCGGTACCCCTGTGTGCGTGTGGAGAGAGCCAGGCTGGGCACTAAGCAGAAAGGTGGACCAAACACTGACGTGGGCTCCACCTCTGGGTGGAGGGATGGTGGGGAAACCAGAACACTTGTTAGCCGATTTTCATGAGTATACAAAGAAGGCCCACAGAGAACATTTATTTTATGAAGAGCTAGCTTTGTGCCATTTCCTCTGAGCCTTCCCCTTCTATTTTATGAATACCGCCTGCCTGTAGCTGTACTGTAAATATGACAGTGAGCTTTCTAGCAAGAGCAGGTGGTGAAGGATCCCACAGGTGAGCAATGCTTGCCCGCGGAAGTGGGCGGTAGGCGGTGGGAGGCTGAGCGGAGGCCAGAGCACAGCTGGCAGGTGCCTGAGGGGACGCCTCCTGAGTTCTTTTTAGAAAACCTCCCTGTCCCTGGGCCACTGCATCCCCACCTGGGGGAAAGATGCCCCAGGCTTGTCCTTGCAGACCCTCCTCTTCCTGCCTGTCCCCCCACCCCCACCACCAGCACCCACCGTGCCCTCCTGTGTCAGACTCGGCGTGCTGGCTGGCTCGGGAGGAATGTCCAAGATAAAGGACACTGCTGAGGTGGAAGCAGGCAGTGACCGCGGTGGTAACTAGAAGGGTTTCAGCAGGGGACAGGGGGCTCATGTGGTCATTTCCTCTCACGACAGGATTCCTGATGGAATTGGAACTGCCGCGAATTGTACAGTAAGGTCTGCTGGGGGCTGAGGCCCGGCCTCCCAGTACCCTCAGTGTCAGCTGCCACATCAGCTGCCTCTGCCCGGTGGCTCTGCCTGTCCCTCTAACAGTCAAGTGCATTCTGGAAGACTGTACTCTCTCCTCTTGCCAAGGCTGTGTGTCTACGGTGCTTTCCTATTGGTACAGGACCAGAGTCCCTGACTTCGCTCGGGACCTTCCTTGGCCTGGGGTACAACTTCTGCTCTTGCAAGATAAGAGGTGGGGCTGGGCTGCTGCCGGTAGGTTGAGGAGAGGGCTTGGGGGAGCAGCCTGCCCATCCGAAGAGGGCTCTGCGTCCCAGCGAACGCATGCTCAAATAACTGGAACCTGGTGCTGCCAGAGCTGCCAAAACCCTCCCCTGGCACTTCGAGGGGACAGCCAGCACGCAACTTGGGTAGAGGATCCAGGAATTCTTGGAGCCGACAATGTACAAATGGGCAGGAGTCTCGCGGAGGCCCCCACAGCCTGGGCTTCCTGCCTGGGGAAGTGGCCAGAACTCTCGGGGGCATCCACTTGGCCTGCCTCAGAAGCCACAAAGGCCAGCGCAGCATGTGACCCTGCCTTTACCTGCAGCCCCTTCTAACATGCACTCTGCACTCTCCGCTGCTGGAAGGAGAGGAGCCAGCGTCAGGGAAGGGGAAGAAACTGGGGGAAGGGAAGAAACGTGACGCTGCTGTTAGTAATAACAGCTGTTGAGTTCTCACTGTTTGCCAGGCCTGGTGCTGAGTGCTTCACAGCGTTTCCCAGATACTCCTCACCTTACCCTGTGAGGAAGGGGCTGCCACCACCACCACTTCATGGTGGGGAACTGAGGCCAGAGCAGGTAACGTGCCCAGGGCCACCCAGCTGGTCAGTGGCTCAGGCAGCTTTGGGTCAAGTAGTCTGGCTATGCCTGTGTGCAACTTGGTGGGTGGAAGGGCTGGGGGTAAGGCCCTGTCCCCTGCAGGTCCCCTGTCCCCTGAGTAGCCCGCCTGAGGTCTTCTTGAGAGGGTGGGAGAAACCTGAGCAGAGACACTGGGTTTTACACCTTTTGATTTAAACTCTTCCCCCAAGAGGATTTCTGTCCCAGTGGTTCTCTGGTTCTCTTGCTTTCCCAGTTACCATCCTGGTTCCCATGATCACAGAGCCCATAACTCCTGGCCCTTCTCCTCAGATTGCATTTAGGGAGAAACCCATCCAAACTCAACTCCCTTCTAGAGGGAGTTCAGTTTCAGCAAAGAAATGAAAGCTTTCTCCATTCCCATCAAGAACTGGGCTTTCCAAAGTGCTTCTGAAATGGGTTCCACTGAAGAAAACAGCTCAGATGCCTCCCCACATTCAGCTTGTTAATCGGGAACTTCAAGGCCAAAAGATTTGGCACAATTTAAAGAGCCGGCTCTCAAGCTGTTTCATTTTGCGCACACTGATGCCGCCTGTCTTTGATGGTGAAATGCTCTGTTTGATGGTTTGACGTCTTCCTCCCCCTTCCATCGGAAAGCCACGAATGGTACTAAGGACTTTTCGGATTCAGAGACTGCCAGAGGGCAAGGGAATGGGCCAGACCGTCAAGCCTGCCCCTGTGGTGTAACTTCTGAGGAAAGAGGCTCAGAGAGCTCAAGGATGTCCATTGAGGCCACACAGTGAGCTGGTGGTGATAGAAGTGAATAAGCTCCTAGGCCTTCTCAGCCCGTGTGCACATCTCACCTTTCCCACACATCTCACCATTTCACTGTCATTATAACCCTATACCTTATTCATTCAACAAACATTGTTTGAGCTCCTGGTAGGTGCTAAGCACCATGTAAATGTGAGTGGTTTGGGGATATGAAGATGGAACAGCGTGTACTGTGTCCCCCTCCCTGAAAACTCTATGAGGTCCCATAGCTGGATATGGAACAGACAATTTTGCCCAAGTAGTTGATTTCAGGGGTAGAGCAGGGAGTGGCGCACTGGGGGAGGGTGCCTGTGCCAGATGCTTCTGTGTGGGGAGATCCTGGGAAGTGGCCCACAGAGTCGGGGAATTGGGGTTCAGCAGTGCAGGAGTTCGTAAACTCTAATGCCTTATCTGCCATGTCGAGAGCTTGACACTGGGAAGGCCTTATAGTTTCTGGGCAGAGGATTGCCTCCCGTGCACTGTCTCCCTGCCCAAACAAGCCCCACCTCGAAAGCTCATTGCCTCCCAGCTTGTGGATGGAAACCCCCTCTCAGCTGCCAGGTGATGGGCAAGTCTGCTTTGGAGCTACCTGGGAAACCGGAAGTGGAAGGGACAGGCTCTTCCTCATCTGACGCAGGCCTGTCTTGCCTAAGGCCACGTTGCCTTGCCCCAGAGGTGTCCCCAGGGCTTGAGGACTGAGCCACCTGCTCTGCCAAGTTGGTCTTCTGAGCCCTGAGGAAGTTGAGCAGCCCAAGCTGCACCACCAGACAGCACCCCAAGAGGCTCCTTGGAAGCTCTTGTAGACAGGAATGTGAGAACCTATTAAACTGGCTAGGGATCTGCCCTCTGTGAAACGGCAATGTGGATGACATTTTCCTGCCAACATGCTTCTGCCCTCTAGCCACCTCTCCTGTCATGTCCTCATTTGTCACCTCCTAATTTGAGTCCTGCGGCAAATCTGAAAACTTATTTGGGTTTGACCACCAGCTTCTTGAACATCTATTTGAACCATCTTCCTTTTCACTCCAAACCATCTTGGAGGTCAGTCCACCAGGCAGGATGGCGTCCTGTTGTGAAAGAGCAGAAATCTAGTCCCCCTTTCACCTTCTTCTCTGCTTCCTTGCAGCTCACCTTGCAGAGCGCCAAATCCCGAGTGGCCTTCTTTGAAGAGCTCTAGCAGGTGACTCAGCCACCCCTGGACCTGCCACTTCTGCTGCTCCCTGCACCGGCAGGATGGGTCAGACACCGTGGGAGCCACCCGTAGGTGGGCTGGCTGGGAGCTTCCATGGAGCTCTGGACCTTCCCCCAGCTGAGCGGAGAACCCAACCCCCTTCATGTGCAATTGCCTGGAACGATGACCCTGCAGAGATTTCTCTCGGGTTCTAGTTCTCCTGAGTCTTTAAATTTCTTAAGAAGTTTTTGTCTTTCCTCGTCTAATGTGTGATCCTGTATGTCCTTTGTTGGAGTCACCTGAGTTGTGCGTCTTACCTTCCAGTGCTGGCCTCCCAGCCCAGGCCGGGAAGTGTTTATGGGGAGTGAAGTGCATAGGTCCCCTGGATACCAGGAGCCTGGCGCCACCACCCTACCCCCAGGCTTCTAGAGCATTCATTTCCTCCCCTGGCAAGGAACTGGCATGCGAAGAAGCATGGCCCCCTCGAGCCCAGGCCCAGAGCGGCCTGCCCGCCCGCCTGCCTGTTACACATCATCGGGGAGCTTGCCCACAGCCCATGATGAGCCAAGGGGTGGATCCGCGGCCCAAGCAGCCCCGAGGCAGTGCTCCGGCTGCCAGGTGTAGGGAGTATGAAAGGCCGCCGTGACTGGGGGAAGACTAGGCAGAAGCTGTGACAAAGGGCTGGCTGCCAGCAGAGGGGCTGGGAGGCCAGTAGAGCCGTGAGAACATTCACTGTCCTCCTGCCCCCCCAAACCAGGGCCCCAGAGGCAGGTGGGAGCCACCGGTCTCTTCTACCTCCCTTCAGCCTTAGCCTCTCCTGCCTGTGGCGGGCTGGGGGTCCCTGGTCATGCTCTAGTCAGCACCTGGTAGCCCAGCCATGACTGGGGACCTCTGCAGGGCTCTGAGGCCCCACAGGTACTTCTTGCTGCCCCAAACACGAGTTCCATGGCCCCAGCCTACGTCGTTGATCTGAATCACCTTTTCTCCTCATGTGCCAGCAAGCCCCTCTTACCCGTTATTATACCCGGGCCTTGTTTTGCTGTTGCCCTCGTCCCCCAAAGGGTCCTTTATATTCCCTTGTGGCCGGTGTGGGGTCCCTTTGTGCCCCTCCCAGCTTGAGCTGGACGCAGGTGTCACTCACAGTTGGTGTGCCGTCCCCACTGCTGCACGAGTGCCCACTATGCCAGACAGCACGTCGTAGACCACCCCTATGGCCCACAGTGGCTCCTTGGTGTGGGACCACTGTCTTGCCCTTTCTGTACCCATGGCGTGGCACTGCCATTCCAATCCTTCCAGTAGGGCCGTTGTGCAGAGCAGGGGATTAGACTTGACCAGTGAAAAGATGCTTCTTAAATGAAGACGTGTGAGGGCCTGGAGATTTCCCGAGAGCAGAGGTGGTCTCTGGCAATCCTCTGTGGTTTGAGAAACAAGTTCACAGAAATCCTGCCTTTTTGCACAGTCAGGTTGACCTAATGGTGTCCTGGGCTGGCCGCCACCTTCTTGGGCCACATTGCCCCGTGGAAGCCAGCCCTATGTGTCACCCCAGCCCTTTAAGACACGCAGGGTGGGACTTCGCATCTGGATCCTAAGCATGGGTGTCTGTGGCAGAAAGAGTTCCTCTGGGTGTCCCCACCTCTCCAAGGCCTCTTCCCCTGAGATGTGGGGGAGCCTCACGCATTGGTAAGTAAAAGTCTGGCTCGTGGGTTGACGCTATGTCCTCAGGCTCTCCACCCATCCCTGAATTTCCATGGCAGTCACTTTCCTCCTGACATGTACATTTAATCCGTAACAGTGGCTGTGGGCACAGGAGCATGGTGGTGGTTTATAAAAGCATTGTCAGGCTTTTTAAAATTATTATTTAACTGCCATGTGTGTGTCTGGAGTCCAGGAAATGCCAAGCTATGTGGCCACAAGGGAGCCAGCTGGCGTCTGAGCTGTGGCAGGAGCCCCCTCGGGCCTGGGGAGCAGACCTGGGAGGCCGGCAGAGCCTCGCTCAGCCAGGAACACCAGCTCTCCTCGGAGGGGAGAGCTCGTGGGTACCCCCCAAACGTGGGTACGCAGAGACAGTGGTGGCCGTCAGATGGTCTTGAGCCCCAGTGGAAGAAGAAAGAATGAAAGAGGAGCTTGGTTTTCTGCAAATTGTGCCTGTGGCTCAGGGGACTGTTCTTTTTAAGTGAACGTTTTTAGGGCGGGGAGATTATAGGCAAGGAAGCCTCTAAACTCCATTGAGAGCAGGGGCCTGGCCATGACTATTTCATTACAAGCACTTCTGAGGGTTCTTGGTCAGAAGCACCATTCACGAAGTCACTGCTCAGCTAGTGACAGTCTGTGAGGCTGCGCTGTCACCCCTAGCTGTTCCACACAGACTGCCTCCTTCATCCCGATAGAGGCCCCGCCTCAGCCATAGCGGCCTTCTGACCTGTGGTATCCACTCAATTATTCACGTACCCGCCAGGCCCGCCAGACAACACCCCGTGCATTACATAACACTTCTTAAGTGACTGTGTTGTGTAATCTTGGGGGTAGGTTTCTCTCTCACCCTTTCTTTCAAGGCCTAACGGCAAGTCCAGCAGCTGACACCTAGTGAAGGTAACTAAGTGTCGTTCACTGACAGGGCTGGAGCCTCAGCCCCTGGAGGGAGGCGGCCTTGGCGGGGAGGCTTCCAGGGAAGCTCCAAACGCTATCAAAGATGTCAAACAGCCCTTTTTCCTGTGGGGCCTGAGTCTCACCTCCCATCAGGACCAGACCCTGGAAGGCTCTTTTCTGTTCTGGGGATTACTGTAATTTAAATGATTGTTTTAATAAAAATTCTAAGCCGTAAACAGTTTATCTTGGGCTTCCTCAGTTAGCTTGTTGCTCAGACCATTGAGGTGGGAAGACAGGCTTGGTGGCAAGGCCACCTCTTGTGGGTTTTGAGGAAACGGGGCCTCTGCCCTCCCTGCCTGCATTTCACCTTCAGCCCCGTGTCTTTGGTAGTAAAGGGATTCCCTTTTCCGGGCTGATGACAGCACCCCTTACTATACCTTCACCAGGGAACTCCCTTCCCTCTTTCTGTGGGGTACTGGGGTCGTGGAAGTGGTCCTGGATCAGGTCCCAGTATCTGTGTTTCCCTTCCACACACCCCTATCTGTCTTCAATTCCAGACCTGAAAACTAGGGTGCTGGCTGGGTGATCCCCCCAGGTGCTTTTGCTTCCTGGTTTCTCCCTCTGGGCTCTGGAAGAGGGGGGCGGGCGGGCATGCAGAGCCACTGGGGGCCCAGGCACTGTGTGCAGGACAAATGACGCCCTGCTGTTGTCACTGGACCACATGACATTAACACTTGAAGTTGGGAACTACCCCTGTAGAGCTTACCGTTTTTTTGTTTTGTTTCTATTTTTTCAATCAGTAAAAGTCCTTCGTTAAGACCAAACCTACTGTAGGATAACCCTTTCCCAAATCACACATCTTAAAATCAGAGATTCAGGTGGCACATGTGTTATCAGGGCTTCTGAGGGAAGACAGTGCTGCCTGCACGTTTCAGAATGCATTTCCGATCTCTATTATACAAGCCAATAAGGAAAATGACCTACCAAATACATTAAACTTTCCAAGAACCTGAGTTAAATATAACTAGTTTTTTGTATATATTCCAAAGATACGTTTGAAGTTGTAAAATTAGAAAATTGTAAAATTGATAAATAATGCTTTGTTAGTTTTAAATCTATAGAATTAGTAACTAATTAGACCACTTTATCAGATAATAATATGAAATTTCTTCATTTCTTAAATGTAGATTGTTATTTTCAGTGATTGGAAATAGTTTGGTTTCCTACATAGGGTGAGTCAGAGAAAGTACCTGATAAATACCCATCATTTGAAGCTGTCCAGACAATATTTTAACCTGTTATATTTTTAAAGCCAACCTCTGACCCCCAAAAGACAGTAATATGCTCACACAGAGCCCAAGGTCTCCATTAAGTGGGGTTAGAATGAATAATACTGGTATTTTGGTATGGGGGAGACCAGTGGATTTCTTCCCTGCTTTTGTTTTTAGTTTGTTTTGACCATGCTGTAACCCAAAGCTGCTGGCCGGCCCTCGGTGCTTAATTCTGGCGTTTGCAGCCTGGTCCCATGGGCTCCCTCTGGCTCCTTCCAACCTTCCTGCCAGCACTTGGTCCTTTGCCTTTGGTCCTCGCCTGAGAGCTGAGTTCCTGGCAGCTGTTCCCAGGGCTGCCCACCCCAGAAGCCTTCGCTTTGGAGGAGCGGGTAGGGAGCCGCCCACGTATAATGACGACTTGGCAGCAGGACTCTGGGGGGGAAAGGTATTGGTGAGAAAATTGCTGCAACCGTGTCTAATCCAATTTCTTGCACGTCTGGGGAAGAGAAAGTCGAGCCATCCACACACTCTCTGTCTCCCTCTCAGACAGCCCAGGCAGCTGAGCGAGGCCACGGGCTCCTCTTTCCTCCTGGGGCTCCCTGGCAGCCTGTCATTGCTGCATTATGGCAGGATGCTGCGGCCGCAGGCCCAGCCCGGATAGGGAGTCCAGAAGTCGTTTATAGGGAGGTAGCTCGGGCCCATCCATCAGCACCACGCGGACCCGAGCTGACCCAAAGGAACCCTCACGGTGTCCTCTCCCGGTTTCCACGTTAAGCCCATCTCTCACTGGGATGGTAGCTCCTGGCATGTTGCCTCTGAGCCAAGGAAATGAAGACATCTCCTGAAGAGCTCTGCAGTCTGAGCAGCAAGAGCCCGCCTGGTCAGTCTGCTAAGCCACACGCTAGCTCTGTGCCAGCCCTTCCCTACAGGGCCAGACGCTTGGCTTCCCCCAACCTGATTCCTCCTCTGTAAAGAGGGTTGACAATGATGCCTCTGGGGACCTCTGGGACATTGTCAGGACGACATGAAAAACATGCAAAAAGTACACAAATTTCTGAGAAAAAGGGTGAGGATGGGTAACAAGTATTACCATTATTTACAAGTAATAGAAGCAGCGTGCGTGAAGAAACATGAAATCTTTTCTTTACACCCAGCCATGGGGAGGGCGGAGGGGCTCGGGGCCCTTCCGACTTGGAACTCAGAAAGCTGTGGGTTCAAACCCCTGCCCAGCCACTTGCCGTCCGTGTGATCCTAGGCAGGTTACTTAAGCTTTGGGCGCAGCAACTTCTTCCTCTACAAGGGAAGTTTCAGAGGGTTTTCTGGGGATTAATAATACCAGGAAAGCTCTAAGCACCCTGCCACTCAGGGAGGGTGGCTCTTTTTCCGGATGCTTCCTCAGGGTGGGGGTGGGGGTCGCAGGAGGAGACAGAGAGAAAAGCAGTGGTGACCCAAAGGAAGCCCTGGTCAGAGGGACCAAGCCCACCCTCAGCCCCCATGTGGGCCCCATCCCTCCACCTGCACAGGCGCTTAATGAACCTGCATCTGGCCTGTTTGTCCTTGCTGTGTTTGCCCAGTGCCAGTGGCAAAGCCCGGGAGATGATAGATAACCCTGGCTGGGACTGCCTGGAAAGGATATTCAGGTTTGTCACATTAATACTCGCAGCTCCGGTCAATAATTTACTGGAGGCTCGGGGTGGGAGAGGGTTGGGGGGGACAGTGCTCAGCTCTGCACCTGGAGCTCTTCCCCAGCCCGTGGGTATCTGGGCTGTAAGTTCCCAACCGCAGATACCAGGGCGGCACAGCAGTGACCTAATTTTCTTTTATCAAGCATAAGGAAGAAGTCCCCGTGGAGTCTTGCCCATTTCCAATATAAATAATGTAATTCCCCTGCCTGCCTGCTAGGGGAGGAAGGGGCAGCCTTTGATCTGAAGGAATTAAGTCAGTAAACAAAAGTGAAGAAGGCTGCGGAGGCAGCTCCTTTCAGGCACCTGCTGTGCCATTTGCCCTGGGAGAGAGGAGTTAAATTCAGACTAGTGAAGTGGACCAGTGGGGACAGCCTCACTGCCACACACCCTTCCCCTGGATCTGCCTGATGTCTGCCTTTGTGTACAGCTGAGCCCTGAGACATCTTCCTAGGGCCCCCAGCACACACCTGCCGCAGCCCATGCATGGGGTCCCCCCACCCTACCCAGCAATGGCCCAGCTTGCGCCCTGGGTAATTTTCAGTGGAGGATAATTCTGGGATGAGCAGGGGTCCCAGGCTAGAGAAAGGCTCCCGCCCCCGTGGGAGGAAGGGCTTCTGTGGCTAGCAGAGCCACCTGGACTCTGTCCCACAGAGAGACGCTGAGGTTTCCAGCCTGCGCTTCAGAAGAGCAGGCATGGGTTCCGGTCCCTCCAGCTCTCTGCCAGCAACTCGCTGAAACTGTGTGGCCTTGAGGAAGTCCCTCCACTCTGGGCTTCCATGTCCTCAGCTGTAAAGGATAAGGTTTGGACCAGAGGACCTCTGAGGGGACCTTCCGGTTCCAACAGTCTTTGAATGTCATGTTTCTAAAGAAATTCCTCAGGCTGGTCTCCCAGGGCCTGTAAAACCAGTTTCACCCTCCTGGGAACTGAAAGGGGAGTGACTCACCCAGTATCCCACAGTGGTGGCCAGACACAACAGGTGCCAACACAGACAGCCAGCTTCACCCTGTCCCTTCTAGTCCCACATGCCTCTGGCACAAATGGCCGGAGTGGAAATTGTGGTGCCAGCCCCCAAGTTGATGTGAAGGGCAGTGGGCAACAGGGCAGGGGGTTGGCATCACCACTCTAGGCTTCCTGCTGCCTCCTTCCGAGTATCAGGCCCGGCTCCTGTCAGCCCAGGTAGAGGATGGGATGGCATGTGCTGCACCGTCGGTCAGGCTTGCTGTGACAGTTGTCCTGCCCTAAAACCCACAGGAGACTTCCCTTCGTTGCCCACTCCCCATCGTCCCCCAGCCTTCCCCTCCCAACAATAGTTCTGAGGCTGAATCTATTAAGTCCTTCACATTAGCCAGCAAAGAGAGAAAGCCTTCTTTCATCTTATCTGGAGTGAATTTGCATTAACACCTGGGGAGTTCTGTTTGCCTTGAGAAAGCACATTGCTATTCTGAGCTGCACATGCCTAGGAGAGGAGTTGGTTGCAGGATCCTATTCTTTTATTAATACAGCTGCTCTCTCCTCCCTCCTCTTTCCCATCGAAGGGGGAGAGTGGCTGGGGATTCCAGGGCTCCCCGCCCCACATAGGAAGGTCCCGGAAACTCTGAGAAGGGAAAGCAGGGCCAGCTCTCAGGTGGATCAAGTGTCTTCCCCTCACAAGGCTGGCTTGTGAGTTTCCCCCAACTCCGGGAAGCCACCAGGTTTCAGGGACAGCCCTCACCTCAGCTCAAACCCAGGGCCCCGTTTGCCAAGTTCTGCTGTGACCAATTCATGCTGAGTGTGGGGTGGAGAGGCCCAGGAAGGCAGCTGGGGGTGGGGGTCGGGGAGACAGCCCACTTTGAGGAGGGAAGGGGGCTGGGAGATGCAGAAACTCAGAGATGGCTCCCATGGGGCTGGAGGGCCCCCAAAGTCACCATGTGGAAGTCACAGCGTTACAGGCGGGCCTGACTCAGTGGCTGCTGTGTGCCTGCCCCAAGGGCACTGCTCCCAAGCCTCTGGCAGCTGGATGGGCATCAGCCACCTTACCTCCTGTGGGGCAGTAGCGAATCAATGCCACTTAGGGTGAGCGCACCCAGGAAATATTGTTTAGCACGAGTGTGGGTTGGGCAGGTCTTGGTTTTCAGGTCTTGGATCTGAAGACTGAGGTCCTAGGAGAGAAAACGGGGGTAATGGAGGGAAGAGTGAGCAGTCACTCCTGCCCTCTGCCCCACTTGCCTTCTAGTCTCTCAATGCACTTAAAGAGGCTTAGCTCGCCCGAGTCCAGACCTGAATGGACACAATTCCCCCTCCCTCCCTCCAACTCCCATGGCTTGGAAGCTGAGGGAGCCGAGAGTCCAAGATGAGCAGTGGAAGAGTGATACCCCCCCACCTGCCACCCCCCCTCCCCCCTCCTAATGATCCCATGGGACAGGGAGGGGGAGGAAAATGCAGGGCAGACAGGTGGGGTCAGGCCCCATCTCCTCAGGGGTGGGGAGCTGGGCAGAGAGAGGGTCCCGTGAGGATTGTGAGGGGCACAGCACAGCTGGAATGAGTGCTGCTCAGGGGAAAGAGCCTGCACTCAACCCTCACATTACTCTCCTGCATGATGGACTCAGTTCCCACTGACCACAGGGTCATCATGGGGGTTGAATGGGATCACAGATTCCAGGTTCTGAGACAGTGCCCACTGCAGCGAGAGTTTATTAAACGAGGCCTGCCGCTGTGCGGTTATAGCTATTTACTCTTAACTTATCCTGACTCGGTTATCAGAGGAGACAGCTCAGGGAAGGAGGGGCCATCATAGACCAGACGGGGTTCTCCCACAGCTCTACCTCCCACTCTTGCACCCTGGGCCTCTGGGCCCCTCTCTAGACCACCCTGAAGTGCAGCTGCCCCCCTCGCCCCACGCCACGAAGAGAGAGGCAGGATGTGGCCATTGCAGGGGAACCCTCCCAGTACTGGGTTTGGGGTTTGGACGCTTGTGGATTGACAGCAAGGGAAGGGCTGGGCACAAATGGTTGCAAATGCTCCCAAGTGGGAGACAGTTGCAGCTGGCTGGGCACAGCCCCTCTGGACTTGGTGGGGAGTCTGGGGGGTCTGGAGTCGGAGGCCGGCATCAGCATTCCACAGGCATTCTGTCCCTCTGGCAGGCTGCCCGCCTCACCCAAAACTGGGTCCATTCGAGGTGCCACAGCTGCTCTCTCCAGTGACATTTACTGACTGGGAGGTGGCCACCCAGACGTGAAATCAGTGCCAGCCTGAGGATAGCCCACTTCATTAGAGCCGGCTCTGCTCCACTGAGTAGGTCAGCACAGGCCCACCACAGCCGCCACCCTGAGCTCTCCAGCTCCTCCCGGCCCATCCAGCCGCACTGCCTGGCTCAGGAGGGCAGGTCCCGACCCTTCACCCCAGCACCGACCCTGTCTGCCTGGGGTCAGGGCCACGACATCCGCTGAGCACCTGCTCTGGCCAGGCACCAAGGAGGGTGAAAACACGACCAATAGTGATCCGTGTTGGCCTTGCGAGCTTGGTCTGTCTCATTAATCCCCAGCAGTCCCAGGAGGGCCACATTCACCACTGGACACACCAACCCCAGTTCACGGCCATGGCTCCCACTTAGGTCGTTATTCAATGGCATCATGAGGCCCCGTGAGAACCCTGTGCAGTCACCATTGCTTCCACGTGAGGCAGATGGAGACTGAGGCTCAGAAAGGCCAAGTGACTTCTCAGAGTTGGGGTTTAAACCCCCTCCTACCCCTCTGCCTGGGCTCGTTCTGCTCCTCGGCTTCAGAGAGGAGCAGCTCAAAGCAGTCTGGACAGAAGCCCTCCCCTCACATTACCTGGGTGTGGCCATGGGCCCTCTGTGGGGGCTCAGCAGTGGGAACAAGCCCCTGGGTGGGAGGGGCTGGTGGGGGCGGGGCCAGACTCTGGGAAGGCAGGTTCCAGGCCTGGCCTCCATCCCCAGCAGGGGAGGAATTAGGGACATTGGGCTGGGCTTGGTGCTGTTGGGGTGCAACTGCTCCTTCATTCACACGCCCCCACTCCTTGGCAGCTCCTCATGGAGCCTGTTCCTGGCAGGGCAATGTGTGCCTGGTGGGGCAGTGTGGCCCTGGCAGGATGGCAAGAGAACATGTCCTGGGTACAGGTGTGGGCTCTGCCTCTTCCCAGCTGGGGATCCCCAAACAAGTCACATCACCCTTTTGGCTCTCGTTTTTGAAACCGAAAATGGGGGTCACTGATGTCTGCTTTGGATGAGTAGATGAGACAATGCACTTAAAGTACTCGGCACTGTGCCTGGCACCGAGTGTCCCTAACTGCCAGGGAGCACGGACCACCCAAGGGGGTGATCTCCTGTCACATTCTCCTTTATCTAGCATGTTGGCTGTAACACTCAGTCCTGGTCCCCCTGTAACTCCCAGAGTACCTGGGCAAGCAGGTGGCCAAAACCTTCTTGTCAAATTCTTCCGTGCCCAGCACAGAGCTTGGCACAGAGTAGGTGCTCGGTACCGATTTGCTGAGTGAATTAATGGGTCTCAGTTTCCCCATCTGTGCCTGAGAATCTTACCTCACTTGCTAGGCCGTGGTGCAATTCAGGTGAAATGATGGCTCAGAATGCCTTTGTTTTTATAATTAAAATGCGGAGGAGGAGGAGAAGGGAGGCGGTGACTTCCCAGCAAACAGCGTGGGGGCTGGGACAGAGTCTGGGGCATGATGTCCCCCTGGCCAGATGGTTGGGACAGCTGAGCTGTAATCACAGCAGTGCCGGGTCATCACTCAGCCACCATCTTCCTCAGCTCCTCTGGCAGGGAGGAGCGTCCATCAATGTCTCCTTCCCCCATGACGACCCAGACAATTAGCCAGTTCTGCCTGAATCTGCTGGTCCTGCCACTTGAAGCCACCTCTGTCTCCTCCTCCTACGCCAGCCTGAGGAGCCGCGCGAGGGTGCGAGGCAGGCATGAGCCTCAAATCTGTGAATCTTCTCCTCTTCTGGGTGAGGGAACACTGCTGTGTCCCCGTTTTACAGATGAAGACATTGTCTCCCAGAGGTGAGAGGCTCACCCAGGGTCACACAAGTGAATCCCAGAACAGTTACTCAAATGCTGGTTGGTCTGGCCCCCGCACCCCCCCTTTTAACTTCTGCCACCCTCCTCAATTTCCTCATGCGCATTAGAGAGCTGCAGACTTCCTGAAGGTTCCAGCCTCACAGAGCCTGGCATAGGGGCTGTCGCCTGCTCACCCCATCAGTGTCCCACGGACAGCATGATGGATGAGAATCCCATGGGGGGCAGGTGCGACACGCCCACACACATGCGGGCCCACTGTTGGGTGATGGATCTTTTCCTCTTCTCCCCTCCCTAGGGGCTCAGCTCCATCTGGTCAGGCGCAGTGCCAGGCTGATGGATGGGCAGCCTGCTGGGCCACCCTCGCTGCAACCGCCACCCGCATCCTCGCTGCTCCGCTCTAGGGTCGGCTCTGCAGTCCCTCATTCAGTCATTCAACAAACACATCAAGGGCCTACTACGTACTGGAACCCAGATCAAGCATGACAGACTAGGAAACCAGCTGTCACCACCATCACCACCACCTCCCCCAGTGTGACAAATGTGGTCACAGGGCGAATAGAGGGTGGCTCTGAGAGCCAGAGGAGGCCTCTGACCAGATCCGAGGGACCCGAGTGATGGGGTCTATGTAAGTTTGGAGGAGCAGCTTTAGAAGTGAGAAAGGGCAAGGAATGCTCACGAAGCTGCAAGCTGGGACAAGTCAGGATGACTAAGGCACGGAGACAGGATGGGGGCAGGGGGCAGGATGGGAGGCTAAGGAGTGTGGCGAGGCCAGTTTGGGTGAGTGGATGGAGGAGCCAGCTTGGCACTTCCAAAAGACCCTGCAGCTGCCGGAAGAGGGTGGCCTGCTGAGGGTCTGCAGAAATTGAGGAACAGAAGAGAGGGCCCTGTTGGGGTGAGACTGGAAGAGGCAGTGAAAGGGAGGGATGAGAAAGACTGGAACCAACCATGATCAGTACCGCAAGCCGGGGGGCATGTTAGGCCCACATTATAGATGAGGAAACTGTGCCCTGGCAATGAGTAAGGACTTGCCCAAGGTCACGCAGGGAGGGAGAGGCAGAGCTGAGCTGGAGGTAAGGTTGTGTGAGAGCCAAGGGTCCCTGGGACCCCAGCATCCAGGCTACGTCCCCAGCCTCAGCCTGGCTGGGCATGGGAGTCTGAACCGGCACTGTCTCATTCAGGGAGGCAGCTGTCCCTTCGTGCTGCCACGGACAGGAGCCAGGCAAGAAATATCACATCATTAAAATGACAAATACCTTCACTAACTGAACTAGAAGGCCTGTCTCCCTGCCTCAGATCCCTTCAGTCCCCTCTTTCCCCCACCCCCGGGCTCACGTTCCCTCCCAGACTCGCAAGAGAGCACGGCAGGGACCACAGCCTTGTCCCTGAGGTGACCTTGGGTCCCCAGCCCTTCAGCAGGGACCTGAGAGGAGTCGGGGTGGGGTTGGGGCTCTATTCTATAGCTGAGGAAACAGAGGCTCAGGGAGGGTGGAGACTTTCCCTTCTCTGCAAGGGTCCTAGACATCGGCCCTGAGTTAGCAGCAGGGCCATATGAAGTGGGGGCTGCCCCAAGTGACCCCAAAGGCCCATTCAACCCTGGGATGCCGGGGCTATGCCCTGCTTCTACTCAGAACAAGTCCAAAGCAAGACTTACCCTCCAGAATAGTTCCCAGCCCGTGATCCACTGCACAGCCTTTCAACAGGGTCAGACATGTCTCCCCCCTTGGTGGGTCATTTTCTTGTTCTGAGCCCCACCCTGTGAAGGCAGGGGTCTTTCTCCTGAATTTTCAGGTATGAACCCTGGCAGCCTAGGCAGGCTTCCACCCTCGGTTTCCCCCTCTGACAATGCGGGGCTGACCCTGGTTTTTTAAACTGAAGCTGAGGCCAAGTTTGTGCAGGGTTTGGTGGGTGCTTAGTGAGCACATGTCTCTCCCCACACGCCCCCATATATATGTATGTGTCCACAATGCATCTGCCCCGACTGGGCACCAGCTCTACCTGGGCCCTGGGTTCTTGGGTCTCAGGTGTTCAGACCCCTGCGTGTGCATATGCACCCCAGCACATATGTGTGCATGCACACCTGGACACAGGTGCACGCCGGCACTGACATGCCCATGTGCATCCTGGCACACCCGCATACCCTCATGGGTCCATCAGACCTGTCTGCATATATCTGTCATGTGCCCACAGCCATTGGGAGCCCCACGTGGGGTCTGGGCTTTTCTGGGAAGCGGGGCAGGTGAACAGATGCTGGGAGATGCCTCCCAGCCCTGCAGGCAGCCCTGGTTTCCATAATGACTTCCCCCCACTCCCCAACCTCCAGGCCCAGCCAGCAAGGACACGCCGTCCCATCCGCCCAGTGTCCTGGTCTCCTTGGATGCAGACAGAGCTCACGGAGGCGTCTGGCGCATCCTGACTCGGTCGCAGGAACTGCATCACCCCCCTCCCCTACCTGGCCCCTTCCGTGTACCCCACGCTGTCCTGCCTGTCCTTCCCCACCTTCTGGGCAGCTGCACCAGCCCCTCATTTCCCACCCTCCTGGACCCATGATGGGGAGAGGGCTTCCTTCAGGAGTCACCACAAGGGGTCTCCCAAACCCTGCCCCCGACTTTAGGCAGTTCCTTCCTCTACCAAGACCTCAGCGTTCCCATCTGGAAAATGGGAGGGAGGTCAAACTAGGAATTTGCCAAGATTTTGTCCATCTCTGGCTGTGCGATTCTCCCAAAGGCCAGGAGAGGGAAGATGAAGGAGGGGGTCGGGTGGGGAGATGCAGGGAAGAGGAAGCAGGGTTTTAGGGGAAGCCCTTCCCTAGCCCAGTATCAGGCCTCACAGGGTTGGTGGTTGGAGCACCCCAGAGTCTGGGGCTGTGCTTGGTGGGCATTCTTGCAGTTGATCCTTTCTGCCTCCCCCCAGTGGGTGCTTCATTGCCATTTTCCAGATGAGGAAACTAAAGCCTGGGGAGATGTCATGAGGAGCCGGAGCCCTCCAGCTCCTTGTACTTCCGCACACTACGGGCCGCCGTGTGGGAGCCATGCCTGAGACAACTCCAGTACTCCCTGTCCTGCCTTCGGTCAGGGAGGGCGGCCTTCCGGGAATGGCTTTCTCCAGAGCCAGGCACCTCCCCCTCCCTGTTCCTGGCTTCTGGCTCTGAGCCCACCCCTCCGTGCTGCCCATCCATCTGCTGCTTCCTGGCAGGGCCAGTGGGCCATACATCACCTGACAAGACTGAGGCAGGCGGCCAGGTGGGTGGACAGGGCATTGCTGAGAACTCTGGACCCTGCGTGCGACCCACCTCAGAGCTGATGGTGGGATTCCAAGCACTGTCTCTTGCCCATGAACTGGGAGCTGGGACCAGCAGTGCAGGGGTCTCCTTGAAGTCCAAAGCCCCGCGTCCCCAGTAGCCACTTCTTGTGGGAGGGGCAGGACAGAGGCAGTTCAGGCTATAGGGTGACCTGGCTAACAGGGAGTGTAGGTCAGGCGATGGCCCCACAGGTGGAGGGCACCCAAGTTGAGCGTTTGGCAGGAGGACAAAGGTTTTTATCTCCTCGTCCCTACCTGTCTGTTGTTTGCTGATGTAAAGTCACTGGGGCACTGTCTCCTGACTGAGCTAGTCCTGGGGGGCAGGCGCCTGGCTGGCCAGAGGGAAGGGCTCAGAGCCCAGGCTCAGAGCTCAGAGTCCCAGCCCCACATTATCCCCCTGAACCCTCAATCCCACAACTTGCTCTCACCTGCCATGGGAACCTCTGTAGGGAGCCTCCAGTTCGTTTGTTCGTTCGTTCATTCATTCATTCATTCATTCAACAACTATATATGAACATCTACTGTATGTCACAACATAGGGGTGCAGCAATAAATAAAATCCAGCACCAGGCAAGAAAGAAGATGCCACAATGCGTTAGGTTGTGGTTAAATGCAAGCCAGGACAATAGAGCATGGCAGTAAGAGAACAGGCAGCGTTTGTCTTTTTGTGGGTTTTTTTATTTTTTTATTTTTTAAGCTAGGGTAGCCAGGAAAGACCCATTGGGAAGGTCACTTTTGAGTAAAGACCTAAGATGTTTAGGGGGAGAGCTTTTCTGGCAGACACACAGAAAGTGCAAAGGCCCTGAGGCAGGAGTGTGTCTGGCTCTCTGCCAAGAGTAGGCGGGGGCCAAGTGAGGCAGTCGGAGCAGGTGGGCAAGGGGAGAAGGTGAGAGTAGAGAGGTGGGAAGGGCGGTATTTTGGGCCCCTTGACTTTGGTTCTCCCTTAGAATAAGGTAGATGCCATTAGAAGGCTGTGAGGGGGCCATGCTTGAGTTTAGGAGAGCAACCAGAGGTAGGTTAGGGGAACCAATGGGAGGGCCATGTGACAGAGGCCCAATGTCCATGGTCTGTCTGTCCCCCCTCGCCCCCATTCTTTTTCTTCCTTTCTGTCCTTCATTAATTAATCCAGCAAATATTTATCGAATGCCAAGCTTACTTCCTGCCTTTTGTGAATTCAATCCAAAAGACGCTCGATCTGCTTCCCCTCCCCAAGGCACCCACATGTGCACTGCATATCTGGGGTGGGGGCTGGGCCCACCTCAGCCCTGGCCGTCCTCCAGTTGGACAGCCCATGCGCCCTTCTCATGGGTACAGAATGGCAGCTGTGTGTGTGAAGAGAAGCCAACAAATGCTGGTGTTCAGGGCTGGTGGGGCTCACACACACGAGACCAGCCTGGAGCACACACAAAAATGTGCCCTCCCCTCCTTGGGCTTCAGTTTACCCCTCTGAGAAGTGAGCAGGTTGAGGGGACCTAAGACTCCTTCCTGTTCTAAAATGAGGACACTCTGTGGTTATCCAGAGTCCTGGGGGCCAGGAGTTCCCGGGCACAGGGTTTTGTTTCTGCTTGTACAGGTCGGGCCTCCCTGCACACAATGAGCTCACAGGCGAGGGTATAAAGGGCCGTGTGTGTCCATGTGAGCACAGGGGACGTGCTACGAGGACACAGGGAGGCGCTGGGCTTGTGGGAGCCCCTCCACCCTGTTCTATAGAAAACTGGGTGTTGGGGTCCCTTCATAGAGTGCTCTCAAGGCCTCCTCCTGGCATGATGGGACCCCAGGCCTGGGATGGGCACGTGTAGATCCCTGATGGGGACCCCCTCATTCGGTCGCCCCCAGGGCTCTGCTTGGCAGGATCGGCAGAAGTGCAGAAGGTCCCAGTGGTGACCCAGCCCAAGCATGGAAGGGGCCCTGCCTCCTACTCCCGGCCCCTGGCCCCACATGGCCCCCCAGTTCACCCCGGCCCCCCACAGCTCCTCTAATTACACAGCCATAAAGCACAAATCTCTAACGATCCAATTAGTAACGCCATTACTGCTCTGTCCAGGATTAAAATTACCAATTAAACTGCTGTCGATTTTATCATTACTTAGGCTCGACACAACTGGGGCACTGTGGGCCAAAGGGGCCCATTAGCAGGCCCTTGGGTGGGGGGCTGGCCGAGGCAAGGGCTGCAGGCCTAGCTCAGCCCTGGAGGACACAGCCTCCAAAGGAAGACCCTCCACCTAACCCTCCTGGCATCCTAATGCTCTGCCCCAGCCCCGTGCCCCAACATGGGGACGCCAAAGGATCATAGCCCAGGTCCCTACAGAACTGGTGGCAGCTGGGGAAGGAGGGGCTCCTGCAAGACCAGTCCTTTCCTGGCAGCACCTCCAGTCTGGGCCTCCGTCAAGACGCACCCATTCCACGTCCCAGGCTCTCAGTGTCAGGCTAATCTGCGCAGATGAGCCCTGAGACAAGGGGCCATAGGCACTCATCCGAAAGCCTGGCCTCCATTTCCCCAACCCCCTCTCTCTACCACCAAAGCATTCTCTGCCCACAGGCTTGAGGTGCCATATTTACACAATGTGGAAGAGGGGGTGCCACTCTGACGAGCTGCTCATGAATGGTCAGTATTGTCTAGATCCCAGGAGACATGCAGGGGCCCCTTTTGGGGGCCCTCAGTGCCTTGTCTCAGAGCAGGGGAGATATTGGAGCACAAAGTCAGAACCCAAAAAATAGGCAAATGCTGGCTCTGCCTCTGGGGGTAGTGAGCTCCCGTCTCTGGAGGTGTGCAAACACAGGTGCCGCAGGCCATGTGGCAGCAGGTGAAAGCATCAGCTCACATATGGGAAAGGGTAAGTGTTGGGCTAGATAACAGAAGCCAGGTAAGTCATTTGGTTCTCCTGAGAGAATCTGAGTGTGGGCAGGAGGGGTCAGGGCAACTGGAGACAGAAGCAGGCACCAACCTGAAAATTCAGCCCTAGGGGTGTGCAAAGGGCTTCGAGGTCTGTAGCCCCTTGAGAATCCCTCGGAGGCACTGCCAGAACAGTGACAGTGAACGTTTGTGCTCTGCCCTGGACTCGGGGATCAGCACCTTCTATGCCTTTCTCTTTCCGTGCCACCCTGAGAAACAGGTGCCCTTATTCCCAGGTGAGGCACCACGATTCTGAGTCCAATGACTTGCTTGAGGTCGTATGGTTTCTCACTTGGATCTGACCCCAGGGGACACGCTCGTGCCCCCTGGCGGGGGCATGGCGCAAAGCCCACCCGCAGGGTCTGTACATTTCAGCACCTGTGCAGCTCCTTGTTCAAGGGGAAGCTTACAAACAGCCCTGTGTGTCACACAGAGAGATGGGGGGGGGGGGCAGGCCCCTGCGGGTCTTCAGGGTCCCAGCCTCAGCCTGCTCCCAAGGTGGAGAGAACCTGCAGGGAGAGGCAACTCCCCCCTCACCACTACCACCATAGGCTGCCTGGAGATGGGGCCTTTTCTGGGGGAGCAGCCACCCCAGGCAGGTTGGTGGAGTGCTAGTCAAAGGCAACAGACTGAGGTAGAGATCTGGGAGCCCAGAGCAATTAGGAGCTGCCTTGCACCTTTTCTCCTGCCAGCTGTCACAGCTGTCACTCAGGAAGTGAGACTGGAGCAGGGGCTGGGCCCTCAGTACTCATGATCTCCCTCCCAGCCAGCAGCCTGGCCATGTCCCGGGGTAGGCTCCCACTTCCCAGAAGGGCAGACTGAGGCCCAGAGGGAACCAGGCACAGGGATCTCTGTCATTTTCTGGGTGGGACATACCTAAATTCCTCTTGTCCTGGCCAGACTCAGTTTCCCCCACCAGGCTTTCTTCCTCTGGAGCAGTGGTTCTAACACTGGCTGCATCTTGGAAGCTCCTGGGATGCTTTTGATAAATGCCCCTGCCTAGGCTCCAGCCCAGCACAGTGGGAGCAGACTGTCTGGGGTGGGAGGGCCTGGGTGAGTGCCTGTGTCTGTCTCTCCTAGGCCAGATTTTTGCACTTGTTGACAAACCCTACCCTAAAGATTAGAAGCTTCTCTGTTCCTGTGGCCATGCCTCCCTCTCTGTGCCTTCTAGACCATTTCTGGGCTCCGGGGAGTCTGGGGGCCAGAGACAGAGACTGTGAAGGTCCAGCCTCAGCAATATGTGTCAGCACTGTGCGTGTGAGCCAGGGACAGTCGCACCTGGCACTGTCACCTTCGTCATCTCATCAGATCCTTGTGGCAACCCTGGCTGTGTGGTGGCGGCCTCAACCCCATTTTACAGGGGAGGAAACTGAGGCAAGACAGGTGCCACACTCAGGGCACAGAGCTGGTAACAAGTCAGGGTTCATCCCAGCCATACTGGACTACAAGTCCAGTGCTCTGTCTCCATCACCAAGTTGCTTCTCCAGGAGCCACAAATCCAAGGACCTGTCCCCTTCATCCTATTTCCCTCTCATGGACTCTGTCATCCTGCTCTGTCCTGTGTACTCCTGTCACTGTGGGAGCTGGGTATCTGAGGGCTCAGAAGGGTCCCCAGGGCAGGGTGTGATCAGAGCAGACAGTGGCCTCTGGGTTCCGGCCCACACACCAGCCCAGCTGGGTCTGCCTCTGCCAGTCTATAAATTCCATTATTCATCAAGTGACTATGTGAGTTTGCCCAGACGATGAATATTTTATTCACCTCCAGACACTGTCCCCAGTGGGTTCTTGGAACAATATTGTTCCCTAGCCAAGGAGTAGAGGCCAGAGCCTCTGCCCTCTCGGGGTCCCCCTCCCCCATCCCATGCACCTCCTGTTTCCCCAGCAGCACCCCCAGCTTGGGTGGGGCTGTGGTCAACAGTCCTGGCATGACCTTGAGCTTGGTGCTTGCCCTCCCTTCACTTTGATTTCCTCCTCTGGACAATGGGTTCATGAATTGCCTTGTCAGGCTCTCTGGGTCCCTCAATCACTTCACCCTACTCTGCAGGACCCTGGGTTCTGCCAGGAGCTCTCCCTGGTGCTGAACACGAGTTGGGAGAGAATGCTGGCCTCTGAGGAGCGGTCTCCTCCGCCAAGGGTGGAGGGAAGCATATTGGTTTTGACAGGAGAGGGCTCCAGTCTCTGGGAGGGAGGGGTCCAGCCTCTGGACAGGGTGGTCCCTACTTCTTTCCCTCTGCTTCGCTACCACTTGGTGGATTCTCCCAGAGTCACAGGTGGGTTACCTCCCCCGGGATCTCCAGTACCCTGAACGAAGTACTAGTGGGTGAGGTCTGTGGAGACCTTTTTTGGGAGGGGCCTACAAATCTCCCAGTGACACCCCATGGAGTGCAGTGTGATGGTGGCAGCACCTTCCCCAGATGGGGGAGCGATAGACATAATTCACACCCTGCGATCATGCCATCTGCTCCCCTGTGAAGTACAGAGAAGAAGATGGGGCTGCAAAGCCAAAGGGAGGGTGGGCAGGTGGGCATCGTTCATCAGTTCATTCATTCATTCATTCATTCATTCATTCATTTTCTCATTCACTCATCAAGCAGATGCTCATCTAGCCTCTGTCCCCTTCCCAAGCTCAGCCCAGCCCTGTGCCAGGTACAGGATCTGAGGGAATGCAGATCTAGACCGTGTCCTCCAGAGCTGAGGGTGGTCCTCTCATTTCTGAGCTTATGCCCACCTGGCTCCTCATCCTCCTGAAGTTCTCTTTACTTGTAGTAAGAGCCACCGTGTTCCATGCACTGAGCACTCAGCTGCAAGATCTAACGTGTTCCTATTAAGTAAGCTGAGGCTCAGAAAGGTGAGCTTAGCCATCCAAGGTCAAATGGCCAGCTCTGGGTTCTCCATGCAGAAGCCTATTGCACATGGCACTGCCCCCCACCATGTCAGAGACTTTTCAAGCCTGGCCTCCATCGCCCTTCAGCAGACAGTGAGCTGCAGCCTCAGCCATGCTGCCCAGCTCTCTGGTGCTTACTTTGTGAGCCCCAGATTTGAGCAGCTCCACCTCATCCTTTGACTCCTGGCCTGGCTTGTTCGCAGGACCTGGCCCTCAGGGCTGCTCAGTGACCCTAGGTGCACAGCAGTGGAAGGCCAAGGAGGTTGACGATAGTTCCCAGAGGAGGCAGCATTCCTCTGAGCCTGGAAGGGCAGGGAGCGATCAGCATGGCTCAGAGCTTGGCCCCTAGAGCCCCTGCCCCGGTTCCCACCCACTTCTCACCTTGGGCTTGAACTTCCAGCTCTGCCTCATACGTCTGCATTATTCAACTTGGTCCCTTCAGTGCCCTTGTCCATGGATGAGGGCAAGGCCAAACTGCCTTCAGAGATTTGGGAAACTCAGCAGGTTACATGCACTGCTCAAGTGTAGCCCATGCACCCACCTGAGAAGGGAGAGCAGGCGTAGCTGGTGGCAAGTGGAAGTCCCCTGGGCCCACAGCGAGCTCTGTGGGCCTTGGCTTTGCACCAAGGGAGAGGACAGGGACTGACTTGAGTCACCAGGGGACTGACGTGTCAGGGATGGTACAAGCAGCGGGGTTCACTGCAGCATTGGAGCTATCATCCCCAGAGCGTCCTGTCCCTTTGGCCTAGTGGATTCTGCTCCAGGGAGCGGCCTGACCCCTTGGCCACAGACCAAGGCCCAGCTCTGGGGGTGGCCCCATGTCAGACATGCAGGGTCTGGCCATGCAAGGTAGACTCACCCACTTGATTTTTGTTTGATTTTATCTCAGGGACTGTTTCGGCCCCGTCCTTTGAAAATTCTCCACCTGGGCATCAAGGCTGGGAGCCGCAGAGGATGCAGTAGGAGCTGCCATTCCGTCAGGCGCGTACCACCATGCTTTGTGGCAGCCTCTTGGAGAGTCCCCAGAAGCCAGGTTTCCCACCAGCCCCTCATCAGGCTCCAGCCCACCCTCCCTTGGCGCGGGGGTCCTGATTTAGAACCAGCTGGCCTGCGCTGGTGCAGCCTGGCCATTCAATGAACGCCACAGGAGTGAACTGCTGCAGCTCACGCTCTCAATCAATACACAGCAGCTTAATTATTATTAATTCATATTCCTCGGGGGGATTTTCATGCTAATAGGAAATTCCCAAGCGGTACAGGGAGGCACTGTTAGGCACCTCTCATATGTCACATCACTTCATCCTCACCGCTGCCTGGGAGGTAGCATTGCCACCCTCACTTCACAGCAGGGAAACTGAGGCCCCAAGGAATTAAGGAAGGTGATTAGGGTCCCACTGCAAGGAGGTGGTAGATGCAGGAGCCCCAGGTAGGCCTGGCTTCGAGTTCTGAATGCTTTCATCCCCAGTCCTCTGCTTCATCAGAAGATCTAAGGGAGCTCAAAGCGTTCAGCTCCACGGGTGGAATGTCAGACAAGGGGACAGGTAGACGAGGAGGGCTTCAGGTTTGGACTTCCCTGAGGTCTCTCATAACGCCAGCCCCAGGTCCTAATGGTCACCAGCTGGCCCACAGACACTGGGAAGACAAATAGCTGGGGTCCTTCCTGGCTCCTCTGGATGCTTCCAGAGACATGCCTGAGACGTGCTGGGGCCCAGGGCTGGCCCAGCCCAGCTCAGCCGGGGCTGGCATCTCTCCCTGAGCCCCCTCTCCCCAGGCCCCAAGACAGGGCTGTGATTAATCAGCAACAAAAGCAGAAACAAGCAGAAAAATGTAATCAGTTTGGGAAGGGCAGGGACGGGCAAAGCTGTGGCAATCAGCTTTCCTGCTGGGGCCATTGACTGATTGGACCAAAGGGGACAGGGAGGTGGTTCCAATGGGGCCTCCAGGGGCAGGGCCCACAGCTGGGGCCACAGCAAAGCCAGAGGGTCATCCCCTCCCCCATAAATACGCATACATATCTGTGCACACATGCCCATGCCACTCCCAGCCCAAGGTCTGCACACTGGCCCTCCCCTCCCCCCCGGCCCCGGCTTCTGCCAACCAGCTCCTGACCGCCTCTCCCTTGCCAGCTCACAACCTTGGCACATACAGGTGTCTACACACTCTTGACCTGCGTCCATCTTCACGTAGACTTGCAAACACTTGTACTCATGGATAACAGATACGTATATGCACACACATGCTGTTCTCACAAACACCTGCCCCTCACTCAGATCTGCACGCCTGCTCTGGGTCCTGGGTGAGCTCTACATACACATTAGGTCTAACCTACCTAACACAGCCATATGAACCGACAGGCCCTCACACAAGCCCCTGCAGACAGCCAGACAACTGTCCCTTCAATGCCCACTGGGCCATGAGACAGACCCTGGCTTCCTCTCTGCAGACTGAGGGGTGAGGGCTTGGGAAGGAGCCAGGACGGGAGCTCTACTTTGGGGGTCAAGGTCAGCTAGCAGGTCCCAGTTACAGGACAGGGGAGCCTACCCCAGACCTGGCCCAGCTCCTGCCTGCCGCCCCCGCCTCATGACCTTGGTCAACGCCCTCCTCTCTCAGCCTCAGTTTCCCCACCTTGGAGCCTCTCCTGGCACCAACACCGTGTGATTCTCCTCGAAGACCCAGACGCCTAGGGCTGACCTCACCTCACTGCCAGGTCTCTGGTTCTCAGTTCCCTGCTCTCAGTTCGAGGGTTGTGGGGGCGGGCTAAGAAGCAGAAAGAAAGGGCCCCACCCCCACCTTGGTCCTGGTGGTTGCGGACTTGGGTGGGGGACGAGAGATCCTCAGCAGGGGAAAGGGGAACCTGGGGCTAAGGGGAGCAGGAGCCCCGGCGGGCTTGGGGAGGCCCCGTAGGGGCCGGCGGCGGGAAGGGGCGGGCGAGGGGGGGGGCGGGGAGCGCGGAGGGGGCGGGCGGGGGAGGCGGGGAGCGCAGCCAGCGCGGCACAGAGCGAGCGAGCGAACGAGCCGGGGAGGCGGCGAGAGCCGGAGCGGCGGGCCAGGGGACCGCGCCGGCGAGCGGACAAGCGGGCGGCGAGCAGCGCTTAGCGCGCGGGGCACCAAGGAGCGGGCGCAGCGGACACAGCGCGCAGCGGCCAGAGCGGAGAGGCCCGAGTGGCGCCGCCCCCGCCTCCCCTGCGGGGCTCCGGCCGGGAGCCCGACGAGGGAGGGGGCGGCATGGACCCGCGGCCTGGGGCGCGGGGGCGCTAGGCCCCCGGACGGGTACCACCCGCCTCGCCGCCGGGCTGCCCTCCGCAGCCGCGCGCCCCACCCGCTCCAGCCGCCCCCCGGGCCGCCGCCGGCCCATGAGCACCGACCTCAAAGTTTGCGGCGGGCGGGCGGGCGCGGAGCCTCCAAGATGCCGTTCCACCCGGTGACGGCGGCGTTGATGTACCGGGGCATCTACACCGTGCCCAACCTGCTGTCGGAGCAGCGCCCCGTGGACATCCCTGAGGATGAACTAGAGGGTGAGTGCCCCGCCGAGACCCCCGCCCGCTGGCCCTACCTGTGCGCCCAGGTGAAGCGCGGGCTAGGGGCGCAGGGGGGTGCGGGGCTGTCCGCAGGTGCCTGCTGCCAGGTGGGCGCTCCAGCGAGCAGCAGCTGGTAGGCAGGCCAGACCAGCTCGCACCGCTGGGCGCCGCGGTGGGGGTCGCCAAGGCGGGGGCTGGCCCTGCCCCTGCCCGCCTGGTCCCTAGCGCTGCGGAAACTTGCTGGGTCCCGCAGCGGGGTCACGGGGCCGCGCAGTCCGCGGTGACGGTGCGGCAACGCGGCAGTTTGGGGTGGGGGTCCGAGGTGCGCCCCTGCGCCGACCGGCCGGAGCATCCGCGTCCTGATCCCCTCCGCGGCGCCCGCCAGCAGCTCTGCGCTCGCATTGACATTCCGCTCGTGTCGCTTTTAAAATCCAATCTGTTCGGGCAGCGGGAGAAGGGGAGAGGGCGACTGCCCTGCTCTTGCCGGCTGCGGGGCTGCCCCCCATCCCTTCTTGCGGCCTTAGCCCCTTCCTCACAGCCCTGCGGAGACCCCCAGCCCAGAGCGCCCGAAGGCGGCCCGGGAGGTGGTGGCGACAACAAGTGGCCAGATTCAGCGGCTTGGTCGTGGTAGCCAAGCCTGGAAAGGAAAGGCAGAGAGGCAGAGACCCAAACCTGCCCCCACCCCCAGTCCCTCTGCCTTTGCACACGAATGGGGACCTGGGGACCTTAGCAGTGGGCTAGGGAAAATCGGTTGGAGCAGAGGGCAGGGGCTGGTTGGAGCATTTTGGGGAACAGTGAGACCCCTGGGACCTGGGAGCCCTTTCCTTACTGGAATGGGGGCAGGAGCTCAGGCTTCCCTCCAGACCTCCTGAGGACCCATATGGAGTGGAGTTGGGGGCTCTGGGCTGGTGGGAGTCTTGGCCCCCTGGGATCTGTTTGTCTGCTGTTGGGTGAGAGGCTGAGATCACCCAGAAGCTGGGCCTCTTTTCTGGTATCGCTGGTCCAGGAGCCTCTGAGATCTGGGGCTCATCAGGGCCTGGGGGGGATGCAGCTGAGACACCAGTGCAGTCAGGGATGATGGTGGGAGCACAGGGGAAGGCGTGGAGAGAGGTCCTTCCTTATACCCAAGCTCTGGAGGGGGCAGTTCTTGGGGGAGTCAGACGGGGTTAGGGGGAACATTAAGAGGGAGAAGACAGCTAATCCCTCCCCACTGCGACATAGGCTAGGAGCTACCTGCTCCTCACCAAATCCCCCCAAAAGCTCCCAGAGGCCTGGAGAGCCATGGAGATGGGGTCTGGAGTTTGATGTGGGCAGAACAGATGGATGGGTGCTACCGCCGGCTCTCTGGCCTTGAACTCCAAAATCCAAACCCCTGCTCTGTCTGGGCCGAAGCCCAGGAACCAGAGCCTCATCCAGGACCTGGGAAGAAAAAAGGGTGTATGATGGAGTTAAGAGGGCAGAGGATGAGGCATAGGCTCTCCTCCCTAATGCTGTTCCTTCTGCCCTACGCCACCCCAAATCTCCTGCCAGTATCCCATTCCATAGTGTCATTCATTCCTTCCTCCTGGCCACTCAGGCAGGGGTTAACATTGTCCCCCAGACCACAGGCAGCATCTACCTCATTCCCTCCTTTTGCTCCCAGCACCCCACCATGACCCTGGCAGCCCTGCTTCTGGCCTAACTGGGTCCCACCTCTTCCCATCCCCCAGCCCTGAAATGCAGACCCGAGGAAGGGGAGAAGCTGAGAGGATTCAGGATACAGGGGTGAGTGGGGCACAGGGTGGGCAGTGCAGGGGCAAGGAGGCTGCAGGCTCCCCTTGGGCTGCCCAGCAGACACACTGGCAGGAGCCCAGGAGCGTTAGTCACCAGCCACACTAAATGCATTCCCTGTTTCTCTCCCGTCCCCTTCTCCTGGGCCCTGAGGAGCAGAGGGGCCTGGCACATGGGGCATCTGAAGGGCAGGGCCTTCCTTGGGGTGGGCAGGTGGGGGTCATGGAGCAAGCAGATGCCTCAGTGGCCCAGGCCCATCTCCTGGCCCGCAGACAGCTACAGAGGAGGGCAAAAAGTCCTCCGTGACTGATCTCCTTGGCTGCAGGCACCCTGAAAGCCCTCCTTCTAGACCAAGTCTCTGCAGGCCCCAATGAACCCTGAATGCCAGGGCTGCTTGGACAGAGTGACCATTCCTGGCACAGATATCCCCTCGCCCCCTCCATCTCCCCAGTGCCCCATTAGTGCTTCAGCCCCAGAGAAGTCTGGGTAACACCCAGGCCCTTTGCTGGGAGGATGCCCATCAGTGGGGGAGCCACATGTGCCGAGAAGAGGGAGCCTGGCAGCTTGGGATGAAATGCTGCAGACAATACGTGCCTGACGCAGAAATCCAGGGGGCGGTTAGTCCGAGGGGGAGGAGGACCAGGAAGGGAGGTGGAGAGCTTGGGGTTAAGGTGAGGGCTTCCCAGCCAGGCAGCACTGGGTTAGAGTATCTGCACCCTCATTTCGTGGAGTAACCTTGGGCAATCATTTGCCTCTCTTGCCTTGGTTTCTCCATCTGTAAAAGGGGGTTGGCATTGCCCCTCCCCAGGGCTGCTGGTGACCAAGGATTCAATGTAAGTTCTCAGTATGGGGCCTGGCACGCAGTGGGGGTTCAGAGACTCTATGCAGCAGCAGGGGAGGTCAAAGTGGGGGGCCTTGCAGGGGTAAGGGCCTGGAGTGTAGAGGGATCGGTAAAGGCTCATGAGGCAGGGACGCAGGGTGTGAAGGGGGCCTGGCCAGAAAGGCAGGCTGGGGGAGGGGCTGGGTGGAAGCGGCCTGAGGCAGCTGGGATCCTGTGCCTGGGAGGCAGTTGGTAGGGTAAACGTGGCTGTGCTTTGGGACCACCTGCTCCCCATGAGATGCTCTCCCAGATTCTCTCTGTACCTCCTCCCCAATATATAATACCCAGCAGAGACCCCCAGGCCTGCAGGAGCACTGAGACTGGCCCCAGGGGCATCGGTGATGTGAGCACCTGAGGGTGGGAATGGGGGCGGCCACAAACCCCAGTTTTGCCCTCTCTGGCCAGAGACGGAGGAAGAAGACAGCCAGACAGCCAGACAGCCACCAGCATATGGTTCTGGGGCTGGCACCTGGCCTGCTCAGTTGGCCACTGGAGCCTGCATTGAGAATGGCCAAATAGGGGCATTCAGGTTATGAGGGGCAGGAGAGCCCCACTTCCTGTCCCTCTTTCCTGCAAGCCCAGCGAGCTGCCTCTGTGCAGGCCAGAAACTCAGGGAGGCTGAAGTGATGAGGGAAGGGACGGATGCCAGGAAGACACTGCCGAACCCCCGCAGGGACCTCCATCCCTGGTGCTCCCTGAGATAGTGCTGGCGTCCCTTGGGACCTGTTGGGGACCCAGGCCCTGACATAGCTCCACAGGCGAGGGAGGGGATTAGGGGTGTCAAGCTGGAGGTGGCAGGTGGGGGACAGTGTCGGCCTGGAAATCCTGAAGCCCTGCCAGCCCTTTCTTGGGCCAGGCGTCCCCATGCCAAGATGGAGCACGGCAGGCTTCCCCCGGCCTCATGGGGCGGGAATACAGCAAGGCTTTCGGGGAAATGCACCCAGCTGGGATGTGCTGATGGCAGCAGTGGCAGCAGGGAAGTCATGACACCCATCCTCCTCAGGGAGCCGCCAGCGGGGTCCAGTCCTCAGGGATGGGGGCAGAAGTCACATTCCCATTTCACAGACAGGCATTTGAGGCTCAGAGAGGGAACTGCCTTGTCCAGGTCATTCAGCTGCTGAGCGGCAGAGCCAGACTCCAAGCCCAGGCCCCGAGGTCCTGGCTGGCACCAGCCAACAGGAAGGCCAGTCTGGTGTCCAGAGCTCACCCTGTCCCTTCTTTCCTTCCGGCTCTGCTTTTGTGCTGTTCTGATTTACAGTGTCCTGCTCTGAGCCAAGCCCATCGCCGCCAAGCACTTACATGCTTGATTCTCGTATTTAGTCATCCCCGCAGGTCCATTGTACAGGTGAGCAAACACCAGCCCAGGGTCATCTAACCAGGATGTAGGAGAGCTGGGATTTGAACCTGAGTCTGTGTGACGTAGAGCTGACTCTCTTGCCAAGAAGGTGGTCCCTGAATTTGGCCCCAGGAGTCAGCTGGGGCTGGAGCAGGGCTCTTGGGACAGTCAAAGGCACAGAGGCGGGCTGAGGTGCGATCTGCGTGTGCTGGGGAAGGTGGCTGAAGGGACACGTGGAGGTGGACACAGCAGTCTTTGGATTTATCTAGTGGTCTTGAGAGGTTAGTACTGCTGAGAAATGGTCATGGCGCCCATGGGCTACCTCCGGGCCTGTCGCCTGCCCACAGACCCCAAGATTCACTTGTTCTTTGGTTGGGTCCAGCCCAGTGCGTTTCCTTGGAGCTTCCAGAAGGGGTCAGGGCGTTCAATTGAAGCAGCCCTGGGCTCTGGGAGCCACACTTGGCCCCTACCAGGGTGAGAGGGGCCAGCACCCACGGCAGCCCCACTGGGGGTCCTGTCATCCCACCTTGAGATCTCTGAGTGATGACCTCAGAGCAAGTGATGCACGAACTTCTGCTCAGATCCTTTCTCTGTGTGTGCCAGGTGGATGGGTTCCCCAACTCAGTCATTCGTTTAACCATTTCTATAGCAAATGTTTACGCTTGAATGACAGGCACTGTTCCAGGTAACGGGGACACAGCCATGAACAAGACTGACCTGGTCCCTGCTCTCATGGCACTTGTAGTTCACAGTCCAGTGTCATCAGTGCAAGGATAGGGGAAGCCCAGGATAGGGGGTCTGTGGGAGCCCAGAGGAAGACCAGAGTCAGCCTGGGGCGCAGAGAGTACCAGGGAGGCGATGAGTCCATGCTGGGAGCTGGGGGTGGATCAGTGTGCAGTCGTGAAGGAAGGACATTCCAGGCAACGGAGCCGCATGTTCAAAGGCCTGGAGCTGGAGCCACCCTGGTGCCCACAGGACTGAAAGGGCTCCTAGGGCTGGAGTTAGCACACCCGAGGTGGGCAGAGCCTGTGGCTGGGTCAGGAAGGCAGTAGTGCCAGCCAGAGACCTGTGTGTGTGGGGGGGTGGCAGCGGTGTGCCTGGTTGCATGGCCAGTGCCTTCATCTCTACCAGAAACTCTGGGGTGACTGGAAGCCCCTCAGCAGCCTCTATAACTGTCAGGCCTCTGCTTACACACCTCTGGGGATGGGGAGCTCACCACTCCTCAGTGGCTCAGGAAAACTCTAAGTGGGGTTTTTTCTGAAGTTCTCAGATTTCAGAAGCCCCTGGGCCTGGTCCAGATGGCCCATCCCAGGTCCTCTCCTACAGATTCTCAGGTCCTGCCTGGGGTGGGCAGAGGAAAGGTCCATAATGAGAGGGTCTGAGGGCAACTTAGGAGTGGCCCGCTGTCTCTTTCTTGGCCTGAGTATCAGCTAGTCTAACCCCTAAGCTTTGAGTGCAGATACCAGGTGGGAAGCACCTGAAGAAGTTTGGGGCCTCAGCTCAAGCCATCTTGCTGTGTGGCCTGGGACACATGGCCACCTACTCTGGGCTACAATGGGACCAACAAGACCAGGGAATGGTTCCAAGGTGCAGGATCCCACAATCAGTTTCAGGGGTTCACAGACCCCTAAGGCCAGGCCCAGGCCAGCCTAACTCCTACACTCACCAGAAATAGCCCTCATCCTACACTGACCCTGGGCTGGCCACCTAGCCTCTCTGGGCCTCATTTTCCAGGTCTGCAGCGTGGGCACATCTCATCTGTCTCTACTTCCATGAGGTCCCCTCTGCCTGCTGAAGTCTCGTTCAGAGAAACAGCTCAGGCAAAGGCCAGGAGGCTGGCAGGTGAACTGAACAAGGAGACCCCAGGGAGCTGGAGCAGAGGGTTTGAGTGAATTCAGATTCACTCTCTCTCAAAGGAAAGCGCTCCTTAGGGTCCTTCATGGGCTAACAATGAAGGGACAGCAGGCAGAGAAACAGAGGGACAGCACATGTGAGCTGGGAGAGGTTAGAACCCTCAATAGTTCCTGGATGTCCCTGGTGAAACCCTTCTTATCCTGACATCATGACTGTCCACTTTCCTGTTGGGTAAGTCTGAGGCTGGCCCAAGGTCATTCATTGGGTTGCTGGTTCCCAGGCTCCCCACCCGTGTCACCCACATCTTCAGGCCTGTCTCCCCCTCCATATAATGGGACGGAGGGAGCAACCCCCACATCTGAGCCAGCCGGGTTTGCTGGGGCCCTTCCGTCAGGCCTCCGTCTTCCCCCAAACCTTGGGCTCCCAAAGCAGTCTGTGCTAAGCTGTCAGCCCATTAGCCTGGGCAGGGCTGCCTCACGTGGCTGCCATTAGACTGTTGGCCAGTGTTAACAAGCTGAGAGCTGAGATGGGGGAGGAAGCGAGGGATGGGGACCAGGGAGAGTGGGGTTGGGAGTGTGGGGTGGGCAGAGAAGCCTTTGGCAACTCACAGAGGCCACCGGCTGCCTGGTGTCCTCCCCTGCACAGTGGGACCCATGGTCCTCACCACAGGGTCATTGTGAGTAATCCTGGAGAGGCCGCGGGAGCTCAGAGACAGAGACCCTAGGGATGGTCCAATCACTGCCGCATGCCTGGGCACACCTCTGCTGTCCGCTCTGCCCTGAGCTCTCAGATGCAGCCCTATGGCAGACTCTTGGGCCATCTGCCAGTTGTTTCTGACCAGACGTGCAGGCTCTAGTGGATTCTCAATGCTGGGCTCAGGCTGTGAGTTCGGTGATCCTGGGGGTCTGGGAAGCAGGGTGTTGGGAACAGGAGTGAAGTCCCAACCTGCACGTCTTCCCCCACAGAGATCCGAGAGGCTTTCAAAGTCTTTGACCGCGACGGCAATGGCTTCATCTCCAAGCAGGAGCTGGGTACAGCCATGCGCTCCCTGGGCTACATGCCCAACGAGGTGGAGCTGGAAGTTATCATCCAGCGGCTAGACATGGATGGTGAGTGTTGCCCCCTGCTTGTTTCCTCATCTTTCATCGGGTGGGGGGGCCAGGTCTGGGGCCTTAGCCACTGAGGCTGAGCCCACTGGGGACCTCTCCTCCCCCAATCCCAGCCATCCCCAAGCCCACACCAGTTTGCAGCCAGGTCTGGCCCAGTTTCTCAACCTGGAGAATCGAGGCCAGCGTGTGACAGCCTGAGCCACAGACTTTGCCCCTCTTGCTCTGTATTCTGAGAAAATTTTAAAGTACAAAAAGTAGAAAGAAGGATATACTAACTATCCCAGGTCTTACCACCCAAAATTAAAAAAAACAGTGTTGTATTTGCTGCCTGGCATTTTATTAGGGAAAAACTCCCAAGAAAGACCAGTGATGCCCAGTCCCTGCCTCTCAGCCCTGTTCCTGTCTCCTCTCCACCCAGGGAGCAGGTGGCAGCCTGGACAGGTCGTCTCCCCTCCTGAGCTGTTTCCTGTCTGTGCAGTAGGGACTTTAGGCCCCACACCTGCTCTGAGACGGCAGCAGAATGCTGGGAAGCCATGGAGGGTTCTGAGGGAAATGTGCGGGTCCCCCACATGCTCAGTGCCCACCTGCTGCACCCCACCCCACCTGTCAGTGGGGCCTCACCACACTTGGCAGTGTCAGTGTCAGCCTAGAGCATGGCACATGCCTGGTGCCCCGGCAATTCACTCAAAGCTCAGAGAGGGAGGGGACATGCCTGAGGTTACACGGTGGCCCAAGATGGGCCAGGACCCTGCCCAGTTGCAGATCGACCCTGCTGATTGGACCTGTGCCCACTCTAGGTGATGGCCAAGTGGACTTTGAGGAGTTTGTCACCCTCCTGGGACCCAAGCTCTCCACCTCAGGGATCCCAGAGAGGTTCCTCGGCACTGACTTTGACACCGTCTTCTGGAAGGTATGTCATGGTTTGTTGGGCCCCAGGGCTGTGTACACTGGAGAGCCGTACTGGGGCGAGTGAATAGCCAGGCCCAGTCTGTAAAGGGGGGATGACCCACTGGACGTCTTGTCTCTCAGAGGGCCATGGGCTCGCTGGGGGAGGCTGGTGTTGGCCAAGCTTTCGAGGAATGGAGCGAGTGGTTTCTGGAAGCCTGTCGCTGGCTTGAGTAGCTGCAGGTGCAGGGCGAGGACTGTGCCGGTGGGGGTGGCCAGAGCACTGTGTCTCCCCCAACCCAAGTGCGACATGCAAAAGCTGACGGTGGACGAGTTGAAGCGGCTGCTCTACGACACCTTCTGTGAGCACCTGTCCATGAAGGACATCGAGAACATTATCATGACCGAGGAGGAGAGCCACCTGGGCACGGCTGAGGAGTGCCCCGTGGACGTGGAGAGTGAGTGACTGATCCCTGGGACCCCCCGGGAGGGCCAACTGCTTGAGCAGGGGAGGAACCAGGGGTTTGCAGAGGGGGCCTGGGCCCTCCTTGCCTGCCCCAAGCCTAGGGTCCCTGTGCGCCCCGGGGGACAGCCCATGTGCAGAAGTGCAGGCGGCTCCTGATTCCAGCGCTCCGCTGTCCCCTTCTGTCTCTCTCTGGTGCTCCCTGGTGGGCGGCCACAGCCTGCTCCAACCAGCAGATCCGCCAGACGTGCGTGCGCAAGAGTCTGATTTGCGCCTTTGCCATCGCCTTCATCATTAGCGTCATGCTCATCGCGGCCAACCAGGTGCTGCGCAGCGGCATGAAATAGGCGCCACCTGGGCACTTCGTCAGGCACCCGCTGTGTGTGGGGCCCCCTCCACACCCACCACTGCCTGCAGTCCTCTCCCTCAGCCAGCTCCTGGGGCTGTCACCACCGCGTGTACTTCAGGGCCTGGACGTCCAGCGGCCCCACCCCACCTGCCCCATTGGCCTTGCATGGAGCTGTGCCCTGGCTACGGAGGACCCGGTGGTGGCTCTGACTGCCCCAGCCCCACCTGCACCCTGCCAGTGCCCACCCTGGTCTGTATGTAGCACTAATTCTTTCCGCTGTCTGGGGGCTCCTGGGAAATTAAGGAGGAATTTGTACAGGGTCCAGTAGCTACTGTGATTCCTTAGGCAGGAAGGAGTAACCTGTGCTCAGGGCCACACAGCCAGCCCGGCCCTTTCCTTGAGGTTTGGGCTGTGGGCAGGGTGGTAAAGGGCATGAGGCTGGGGTCCCCTGGGCACTACTCTCTGGCATGGCCTAAGAAAGCCCCTGGCCTTCTGCTGGGTCCCATCCTCTGACCCTCCTTAGACTCAAATCCAGCCCTCCTCTACATAACCACTAGGGCTAGAGAACCAGCCCATTTCACAGATGAGGAGCTTGAGGCTCCAAGTGCCCCCAGATTTGGCCTCAGTTCCCCCATCATAGGATTTTCAGGAAGGGCAGAAGCTCATGGTGGATGGGGCAACTGAGGTGGCCCTGCAGTCCCCTCATCCTCTGGGCCCCACCCCATCAGAGGCCCAGTGGCCTGAGGGCCACACCACCCACTACCACCCCAGCATAGCCTCTAGAACTCAAGTACATTTGAAGGATGCAAAGCTGGGGCCTGGAGACTTCAAATCTCCTGAGCAGCCTATGTGATCTTCCCACTGCCCAAGGGCCTCTTCCAGGGCAAAAGCCTTGGAGGAGCTCGTGTCCATCCCAGGAAGCTCAGCCAGGCCACTCTCTCAAGCCCAGAGCCTGTCCTCCTGGGTCCCCCCACATCTCTCTGTACCATCTAGGCAGGAGACCCAGCTCCCATCCCTGTCCCAGTTGTGCCATCTCACGCTTGGGCACCAGCTCAGCATGAGCAGACGTGGGGGCTGCGATGGCAGACCAAGTCCTTGAGCTCCTCTCCCCAGAGCTGGAGCCACTTCTCACCTGGATGATGGTCACAGCCACCCTTTGCTGATCCCCAAGGGAGAAGGGCAGCAAGCAGCGTCGCCCTGGAGAAGACCTCATCTTATTCCAGTTCTGCCGGTCCTCTGACCGGGGCCAGAGCATAGAGCTGAGGGCGCCCAGCAAGGGGGAAACGCAGCCATACCACCATAGTGACAGACTTGCTTTATAAACATCCAGAAGGAAGTTTTCTCCCTGGTCTTATCAAGATGTCCAATGAGGGAGGGAGGGTGGAGCTGACTGGCAACAGAGCCAGGACCAGGGCTGAACCTGGTGGAGGAACTCTTGGGCCTCAGAAAGGCCAGGCCAGGCTGAACTGATAGTTTCAGAGGTTCCATGGGGCACAGCAGGAGGAGGCCTCAGCGTCCCCAGTAAAGGCCTTACTTTACTGTGGCTGATGTGGGAGCTGACCAGGTCGGGGTCAGGTGGGGACGAGAGGCTCAGCCCCACTGGACGCTGGGTTGCAGGGACCACCCCCCAGGTGGGGGTGCTCGCAGAGATGGAGGCAGCTCCTGGACTGGTGGCCAGCCCACAGGGTACTGGAAGACAGTGGCTCTGATTGGTTCGGCCCTAGAGAGAAGAAGGGCAGAGAATTAGAGTGAGGCCCAGCCCAGGCCCAGGCTGGGGTACTCCTCCAGTTCACCCTCCCTGCCACCCAGCTGTAGGGAGGGTCAGCAACCTTTCTTGAAGACAGAGCCTCAACAACATGCAGACCCTTTGAGCCAGCAACCTCACCTCTAGGAATGAGCCCAAGGAAATAGCGGGGTTGTGGGCAGAGATTGAGCTACAAGAAATAGAAATAACCTAAGTGTCCATCTGTGGGGGATTGATTAATTATATATGCACGTCCACAACAGGGAATGCTATGCAGCCTGTGTAAAAATTAAGGCAGACTTATATGCACTGATGAGGAAAGATGTCATGATGTACTGTGTGAGTACGGAGAAAAAGCAGCTTATAAAATAATGTATATAGCATGATACTATTTTTGTTTAAAGATATATAACATATAAAAATGCATAAAAAAAACCCTGGAAGACACAGCAAAACGTTAACAGTGGTTCTATTTTGAGTGGTGCAATTATGGGTGATTTTTTACTTCTTTATACTTTTCAAAAAGATTTATAAGTACGCAAGTCTTTGAAATCCGAAAAAAACATTGTCTACATTTTTTTTAAAAGCCTCATTTTTCATGCTACTCACTCTCCTTCCCCTTAAGGTCCACCAGCCCAGGGCCTATATGAAGTGGGTGCCCAGCCTGGGGCCGCCCTGTCCTAAGGGAGCTGAGGTGCAGAGACAGCTTCTCCCCACCAACTGCTCCCCATTCCACTCCTTCTGGACTTGACCCCGACTCAGGCCATGCAAACCCCATTTTATAGATGAGGTGTATGGACTCAGTCACATGCCCAAGTGACATAATCTGGGTACAGGAGATGAGGGGCTGCAGTGCAATCTACACACGGGCTCCAGAAACACACAGCCCCCACCCCGCTTCAGTTCCCACTGCACCCACGCCCACCCCACGCCCAGGCCCAGCTTTCAGTGAAGGTGAGGCCCTGGCAACTCCTGGCAGGCTCAGGGGTCCCACGGCCAGCCCTCTGTGAGAGGTTTGGAAAGGCCTCAGGCCTCTGAGATGGAGCTGAGCTGGGGGGCTGGAGGCAGGAGTCCCCCGAGTTTGCCTCCCTGAACCTACCCAGTCTGCTCCTCTCAGGGCCCGACTGGATACAGAGAGCCTATTTGAGGACTCAGGCAGCCCCAGGCACAGCCTCTGGGGCCTCCTGTTGCGAGAGGACAGGGAAATCCCTGCTCGGCTGCTTGCTGCCCGCTGGAAAGCGCAGAAAGCAGCTCCCAGCTGATTTATGGTGCTGGGGAGATTTCATAAACTCCACCAGCCACAGAGAAGTGTGGGAGTGGGGAAGCTCCACAGTTGCTGGAAGGGAGAGCCCTGGCTGTCAGTCAAGCCTGGGCTCCCCAGTGTCGGGGTGAGTACAATACTCCAGACTGTATGATCCTGGGGAGACCCTTCCCATGAGCCTCAGACCCTTCCTCTAGAAGATGGGGCACATTCCTGGGCATCTGGGACTCAGAGCCCCTGCACACCCGAGGCCTCTCTCTTGCCAGAAGGGCACCTCCATATGTGCTCACAGACACTGGCACATTCCCTGGGCCCCAGAAAGGCGGGGTCACATCCCTCTCGCCCCATACAGAGCAGACAGGGACACTGCGTTGCTCATGTGGCATGACTCTGCCTGTGGCTTCTCTCATGGCCTGTTTGCCCCCACACAGGACAGGAGCAGCAAGCAATCTTGTTTCTCCAGTCATGGTCCTGATGAGGAGGAAAGTCTTAGGGCGGCACCCGGGCTGCAAGGCAGCGCTGGCCCAGAGAAGGTTGCAAAGGGGGACATTAAAGGGATAAAATCACCATCTGAAGAGCCAACAGTGGAGAGCAGGGACAAGCACTGGCCTCACGGGGGGATTAGTCGCGGGGCTGAGGCAGCCTCACTCTCCCCCCACCTGCTGCTCTTGGCACCTCCCTCAGGGTCAGTGTGCTAAAGCGGATGGCACAGTGTGCCAGGCTGGGCACCCCTCCTTCTTACAGGAGGGGTGGCCTGGTCACCTCGACGGCTCTGTTCAGCCTGTGGGGTTAGAGCCGTCAGGTCTGGGTGGCCCCAGGCAGGCCAGTCAGCCACCTGCGCCCTTCCCAGGGGAGGAAACGGATACCCAGAGGGGAAGAGGGGCCACTAGACTGGCCCCCACAAGTGGCCCACAGCACTAATACCCAGGAAGTAGTTCTCCAGGCCAGAGACCCTGCTCCCCCGAATGTTCTCTCATGCAGTCCACATGTCCTGGGCCGGCACCCGGCCCAAATGACAACAATGAGAGCTCAGGGCCGTGAAGGGGAGGCCAGAGGGCTGGAAGAGATCTTAGTTAAGCTTGAAGGATGAGTTTGACTTTGCCAGGCAGCTGGGGCAGGCAGCTAGGCTGAGGAAATAACATGCACAAAGTGCCCCAAACTCTGAAACACCCACTACAGCTAAGAAGCCCCCCAGGGTCCAGTGGGACTGACACAGAGGCCAGATGGCAGAGGTGAGAAGGTGACCCCCACGGGCTGGGGAGGTGGCAGGGAAGTTCCACCTGAGACGGAGGCCGCCTAGGAGGGTTTAAGCAAGGGCCGGGCCAGGGTGTGTTTTAGAAGCTGGTTGGGGCTGTTGTGTGGACAAACTGGGGGAGCGGAGTGCAGGTGGGAAACTAGGACGGGCGGCTGTGGCCACTGAGGAGAGCCGGGCGGAGGAAGGAAGGGCAGAGTGACTGTCACCACAAGGGCTGCCTCCGGGTAGGAGACTTGGGGAACAGAGTGAGGCAGCCAGGGGATCGAATCTACCTTCTGCCACCCTGCAGCAGAGCCCAAAACTCTTGGGCTCGGGATATGGGTGTTGTTTTTCACATGACCAGCCTGTGGGAGAGGGCTGAGGAAGATGGAAGCAATGGCAAAAGCAGTACTAAATGTTCACCTCCCTCCCAACGACCCCTTTTCCTCAGGGCTGGACAGGCTTGCTCTTCCCAGAGAGTAATTCATTTTGGCTCTGAGCCCTCAGGAGGCAGGTGGATGGCGGGCGGGCAGAGAACAAGTGGTTGCCAGGAACGTAGGTCCCCAAGAAGGGGCCAAGTTGGGTGGCCAGAGGGAGAGGGGCGTGGGGGAAAGGTGAAGATTCCCTAGGGCATAGGGTGCTCCCCAGTTGCAGGCTCTATTCCAGAAACAGCAGGGAGGTGAGTGGCCGGGGCAGCACGGCTTAGTGAGCGCAGAGTGCGGCTGGGACCCACAGGTGGCTGGTCCAAGGAGCAGTGTGGGGAGGAGCGGGAGAGCGGAGAAAACCCCAGAGCTCTCTGGGTGGCCTCCAACCGGCTGAAGAAGTCTGAGGTGCATGAGATGGACCCTGGGAGGACGATGGCCGGCCCCAAGGAGGGGCGCCCCCATGACCAGAACCACAACCACGTCAGACAGGACCGGGAGAAAAGGATGTCACACTCCAATATTTGAGTCATTTCTGTACTATATATATTTTCAAGGTGGGAGGGACAAAAACGGGGCACAGATTTAAAACAAGGTCAAAAAACAATGACAGTTCATTGTAAAATAGCTTAACAAACTCTCTTCACGGGCGCAGAGTAGGCAAGAAGCTTGGCCTTTCCCTTCTGGCGGGAACCTGAGGGAAGGCTTCACCCCCCAGACTGTCCATCCCGGCTCCTTGGCCCAGGCCAGGCCACTGTCCCATGAGGCCACACAGCAACATAATCAGGTCTGAAGCAAGGCAGCCCAGGGTGGGCCAACTTGTACAGTCACAGGCAGCTCACAAGCACATCCTCTAGCCCCTCTCTCCTCTAATACCTGGTAGAAGAGCCCAGGAGCCCTGCCTGAAGTGGAGGACCTGGGAGAGCACGTAGCACATTCTTGAGGGCCCCTGACCCAGGGTGCCCCCCATACAAGAAGTGAAGGGTGCCTTGTCCACTTCTGAACACCCTGAGTGCTGGGTCCAGGCAGCAGACCCCCTCCTCAAGGAGGCAGTGGGACAAAGACAACAGGCCAGTTTTCACAACCCTGTTAAATCCCAGCTCTCTTCCTAGCCATGTGCCCTTGGGCAAGTCACACCCTCTTTGAACCTCATTTCCCTTTCAGCAGGGTCAGGTAACTCTGCCCACCTGGCAGGACCCTAGAAGGGGACACAGCAATGACTGGTACACTGGGGCTAGATAACCACATCCGGCTCCTCCCCCGGTAATGGAGTTGGTGACGTGGAGTCAAGTTGCCTGGGCCTCCCCTTCAGCCAGCACAGACTCCCGTAAGGGAGGAGTCACTAGGCAGGGGGATGAGGCCTAGGAATCGAACCTTAAATGCGTGCCCCTCAGCCTCTGGCCAGCACCTGGATACCCACGAGCCCCCCATGTAGTCTCCCTTGGGGAGCTCTGCTGGGGAGCAAGGAGTCTCTGTCTGGTGCCTGGGCAGTTCCTGGAAACTGTTCAGCCTCAGGGCAGGGCAGGCTGGCTGGGGTCTTGCTCCCAGAGGGCACGAGAGGAGGGAACCCATGGGGCCTGTACCTGCTGCTTGGGGCTGAGCTCAGTCGCTTGGCTCTCTTCTCCAGCCAGTCCTCCAGATGGCCCTCGGGGAGCTCAGGGATGTCTAGTGGCCACTCCCTGGCCCGCCTCTCCTCTGTGGGGATAGGGAGACAGAGGCAAGTGAGGGGCACGTTCACCCCCGCCTGAATCCCCCTACAACACAGCTGGGACCTTCCTGGGAGGGCCTGTTCCCACCATGCCGCCCTCTCCCCAGGCCTGCCCCCTGGGCTTCACTCTGCTTCCCCATCAAATGGAGATAAAGCACTGGCTGCCTCCCAGGCTTTTTGGAGCTGGACACAGAAGAATGCTTGTAGAGAGCTTGGTCCTCAGGAGGGGTCCAAATCTGGGGTACAGGGAGGCAGTGTAGGCTGCACAAGAGGGCAGAGCAGGATTTGAATCCTGGCTCTGCCACTTGCCAGGTCTCTGACCCTGAGCAGGGGAAGAAGCCTCAGCTTTTCTGATTTTTCTTCCCATAAAATGTCCTAGAAAAACCTTTGCTTATTGAACTAAAACCGAGCAACGGATGGAGTTCAAACAAGCTAGGTGTGAGATGGGGTCAGAGTCTCGTTGGAAGGGGGCAGTTGGGATATGGCCTGGGGCCCAAGGAAAACAAACGTGGACCAGGGCTTACTCTGGGTCAGGCCCTGGGCTAGCACTGCACAGGCATCATCTCGCTTCATCTTCAAAAGTGGTCACGTTGGACAGGTCATAACACTGCTGTGTGGCAAGGTCATGGGGATGTGGCAGAGCTGACTGTCTGAGCTGCCAGCTGAGGGCACGCCTCTGCTCCCAGCCCCCTCGGGCCTCTGCCATCCCTGTCTGCACTACATGCCATCGCCAGCTCCGGGCCCATTGGCCGACACTCTCCCCACCACACACCAACCGTTCCTGAGAGTCAGGCTGGTGAAGAGCTGGACAGAGGGACGAGTGAGAGCAGCCAGCACCCGGGACCTGCTAGGGCTCACATGAAACCCTTCTGCCTGACTGCTAGCCTCAATTTCTCCATCTGTTCAATGCGGGGCTGCATGAGAAGACCAATAAAGACCATTTAAGTGGGAACTGCCTTGTTCTCTAATTGGAGAAGTGAACGTGAACTTCCCAAAGGCAGACATGCCAGATTCCAGGGGAAGGTGAACTTGCTTTTCCCTGGAATCCCAGGGCAGGCAAGGTGCTCTCTTCATATCCTTGTCCCCAGAGCACAGTAGGGGGTCTGCCTGATGCCAGGGGCTCAATATATATTGCCGGATTGAGGGAGGGGGGCAGCACAATGTGAGTGAATGCCAGGCTAGCAGCAGGGGCCAGGTGGGGCTGGGGTGCACCCTCCGGATTTCTGGGCAGGAGCCCATGCATGTCACTATGTCACTTTAAACTCAGCAGGGGACTCAGATGGGCGTTCCCCTGCTCCTTCTCCACTCAGGCCTGGGGCGGTATGGAGGCAGTTTCTGACACCCACCCCATCACCCTGGGCAGCCAGCCCTCAGCCTGTCCCACAGGGTGGCCATGAAAGACGAGGTGAGGAGGCTCAGTGCAGCTTCCCCAGCCTCCGACCCTGCACACACTCCCACAGTCCCCCCCACCCTAGCCCAGGGTCCCCACCAAAACGCACCCTCCACCTGGATACTCAACTCCTGCAGGTCTCGCTCTGACATGTGGGAAAATCTGCAGTTGGGGCCAAAGTCACACTGGCCTGCAATGGGAAGACAGAGTTACTTGCCCGTCTGGAAGGGCTCCCACCATGGGCTAAGGGGCACCCTGAGGAGGGGGTCAGTGGAGTCTTAGAGGCAGGGCTTTAGGGACTAGAGTAGCAAACCCCTCCCTGGAGAAAAACTTAATTCTCTCTGGCGCCGCCCACATGAGCAGCCCGAGCAACCTGTCTGGCCCATCGTGGCCTGCTCACAACCCTTCCCTGGCTGGAGACCAAACCCAACTGAAGCCTTTCGTGACGGGGTTACACGGCCGCTGCAGGCTCGACTCCTGTCACCAACCCCCACCCCCGGCCGCAGCCCCCATTCCCCGGCCTCAGCAAGCTACCAGTGGGTCTTCGAAAGGGTCATGCTTCCTCTCCCCACGTGCTGTGCCCTCTGCCTGGTGGCTCGTCTGCTCACTTGGCTTACAGTGCTCCCCAAAAAGGCTTTCATGGCAGTTTTGTACCATTCACGGGGGTATCAAAGTCCAGGGTGACTTTCTGAATCTCAACCGAGGAAACTAAAATGTGTCTCAAAATAACGGGAGACTAAAGGTGTCCTAAGCCAGTGTAACCCACCAGTGGTGTGTTCACATCAAGGCATGGTGCTTGGGGAAACCCCTGATCTGCAGGCCTGCTGCCCATTCGAGGGGCAGCACCAACTCCCAGGGGACTTTGCCTTTGTTGCTAGGAAGCTTAGGGGCAAACCCTTAGAAAGTACATAGGACCTCAAGGTGAGCATGGAGGAGACTAATTCTCCGAGCTTTGTCTTATTTTTCCCACCCTTATTTTCATCTGCCTTTGGTTTCTTCCCTTACTGAGGTTTTACCTCTTTGAACTACGTGCATCTTTATTAGTTGGGTATTGAGCAGTCAAACAACCTCCAGCATCCCTGGTTCTAATTCTGAACCTTCTTGCCATCGTCAGACCTGTTACTGTCTCCAGCCCTGCCTGCTGGGAGGGAGGGTGCAGCGGAGGTCGGCTTCCAGGCTAACTTAGTCAGCCAGTCTGTGACACCCAGCACTGTTTTGGATTCACTTGCAACCTCCCAGCGCTTCCTTGTTCTGGGGGAGCCGATAAAATTACATTCTATGTCTGAAGAGCTGAGGACCAGCCCCCGGAAGTCCTAAGGCACGAGCCCAGGAAGGCCCCAACTGCTCGGTCGGCTGATGCACCAAAGCCAGAAAGCGGGTTCAGGATAGTGGCCAAGGTTGGGGAGAGCCTCTGGAGTGGTCCAGGCAGGCTGGACTGGGCGTGCTGGTCCCTGGTGGGGGGTTGGGGTGTGTGTGTGTGTGTGTGTGCTGAACTGAGGAGAACACTTTACCTGTCAGGAGAAACTTCCTGCAGGGCCGTTTGTTCTGTTCATCTAGCAAGATGGCAGCTGCATCTGTAAGAGGAAAGAGGGGCTGGGTTCAGACTTGAGCTGCACACAGATACTTCCTGAGATCAGGAGAGGAAATCGCTCCCCATCCATAAAGGAGGGTAAGAGGGAACGGCTACAGAGAGGGACGCTGGGCAGAGGGATCCAAGCTTCAGGGGATCTCAACCCTCCCACCCACCCAGACCCAGTCAAAGGCAAGAACCAGCTTTTAGGTCAGAGGTTGTGAACTTCTCACAATGGAATCACCTAGAGAGTTTTTTGTTTTTTTTAATAATCCTGGTACCACAAGGCTTCTCTGCACTGTCTTTGTAACTTCCTATAACTCTATAATTATTTCAAAACAGAAAGCTGTAAAAAAAATTCCCGGTGCCCAGGAAGCTCACCAGTAAACCCCAGGGCCCAAGCATCGCTCCACAGCCAAGGTTGAGAAACGCTGCTGTCCGTTCCCCTCCTTATACCAGCTGCGGGCTCTCAGTGCAACACCAGCAGCGGCCTCAACAGGACTTGGCAACAACCTTTCTGGATACGAACCTTAACCCTGGTTTCCTCTGATTTTTTCTACCTTTATTCTCATCATATATTTATGGTGTAAATTTTGTGTGTTTCTTGATGGACAAGGAATTAATCAGTCAAAATCTGTAAATGAGTAAGACATGTGAGGAAGTCAGGGCCTGACTCAGAGGCCCTGAGTTCACCCTGGAGGAAGGAGAGGCCAGGCCTGGACTGGGCACTTTCCCCATTCATCTACTGCCTTTGCTACAGGCCACTGGGGTACAGGAAAGACCATGGGCTTCAGAGTGCATGGACACGTGACCACAGGCTAGCAGGTGAATTTCTCTAAGTCTCAGTTTCCACATGTGTAAAATGGGAGGAGAGTTGTCACCTGGTAAGGCTGCTGTGAAAACAGATAATGGCTGGAGAGCAATGGGTAGAGTAGGCCAGGGTTCCTAGAGGTGACGGCACATTAGAATTGCCAGGAAAGTGGGGCTGCGAGTGACCTCAGCAGCATGTTCCCAGGTGACGCGACCGTGCAACCAGGGCTGAGACCCTCTGTAGTGGAAACTCAAGAAATGGTAGCAGTTCTGCTTTCAATTCCTCCTCACAAACCCACTGTACAGTGCTAACATCCCCACTGTGCAGAGGGGAAAACAGGTTCAGGCAGGGGAGAGGGCATCCGGTCAGGAAATGGCACAGGGCCAGATCTGAACCCTCGTATGTGAGGTTAAGGCCCCCGCCCTTTCCTGTGTGGCTGCTGATTTCCTGGTGGCGAAGTGGCCAATTCCAATGGGGACTCCTCCCTTCCCCAGCGGAGCTGGTGGATGGGGTAGGAGTGGGCTGCTTGGATCAGGAGGTGGTTATCAGAGGACTCCCTCCAGGGGGGCCTGGCAGTATGCGTAGGGCCAGCACGGTGGGGAGGGGCTCGTCTGTCAGCACTGGGCTTGTCACATTCAGCCCCTCCAGCTGATGCCACAGATCTTCCCAGGGGAGGCGAGCTGGTGGAGGGCATGTAGACATCGCCCAGGGCCCCCCTGGGGGTAGGACAGCTGAGGCTGGCAGGGGGGCTGAGCATGAGTCCTACACTAGGGGCCCCTGGCTGGGAGGCTCAGCGTGGGAGAAAAGTTTCAGGCCGCCCAGCATCTGGCCCGTGGTTCTCAAGCCCAGATACATGGCGGAATCACCAGGAAGCTTTAAAAGGACACGGATGCCCAAGCCCATCTTTCTCCGGTCGCGCTGTGATTTGTCTGAGAGGCAGAGCATGAGAATTGTTCACAGGTCCTCAGTGACGCCGAGAGCCCCTGGCCCAGGCCTTGCACAAAGAAGCCCTGTGCTCCTCTGTCTGGTGTTCAAGGCTCCTGTGGGCTGACCCCATTGGTCCTTCTCGCTTCATCTCCCCAAATTAACAGCTGCCCTGATGCCCTATGTCTGTTTGCTCATTCATTTAGACATTCATCTAACAAACATTTACTGAGCACATCCTGGGTGCCAGGCACTACGCCAGGACGAGGATTTAGTGGAAAACAAGTCAGACCTGGTACTTCCTTCCAGTCCGACAGTCACACTAATCCACGTGGATATAAACGGGATAAACAGCTAGCATGAGGCCAAATGACCTGACCTGGCCCAGGGCGTGGGGAGGGCATCCTAGAGGACTCTGCCTGAGTTAAGATGGGAGGACCAGGCTAGGGTGGGGAGGACAGCAGGAAGGGCATGCCTGCAGAGGGTACAGTACCTGCAGTGGTCAGTGTACCCTAAGTGTGGAGGGCGAGGTCGGCAGGGCATGAAGGCCTGGGCAGGACAGCGGTTCTAGAGCAGAACACACTGCTCTAACTGGGCGTGAGGTCCCTTAGGAGAGGCCCTTTTCATTCACCTGTAAATCTTCAGGGCGTATCTGGCAGCTGAGGACACGCTAAGTGCTTACTAAGCATTGGCTGAATGAATAAGCCCATGAGATAAAAGGCCTGAGGCCGATCCTTTTGTGGACCCATTGGCATCTTTCCCATTTAGTGAAGACGTACATGCCATATTGTTATCATGAGATTACTGAGCTCCTGTCATATTCAGGGGAGGTGGGTACTGCTGTTATGGCTGTTTTACACATGATGAAATTAGGGCCACACTGTGAGTGACACCTTGGGACTGACACCCAGGCTACTTAGCTCCAGGGCCTGTACTTGTCCTGACCATGGCAGAGGGACGGCAGCCCCTCAGAGGGCTAAGAGACTTGTCCAAGGCCACGGAGCTGGGAGCAGAGCAAGCGCTGAGTCCTAGCTCAGGCTGAGGTACCATATGCCGCACCAAGGTCTGTGGTGTGCGTTTGCTTGGGTAAGCGGGAGGCCTGGGGGAAGCGGAGAGCTCGTATGCCACCCTGAGTGAGGTGACTCACTGCTTTGGATTTCAGTCACCACCTGTAAGTGGGGACACCTGGCCTGCCCAGGTTCCCTCATAGAGCTGTGCTAAGGGCTGGATGTGCCCGTGGACGTGAGAAGACACTGGGACTACAGGAGCCCTGAGAAGAGGCTCTCCTGTTTCATCTTTTCTACAAGTAACGCAACAGCCTCTGCTCATCAGCCCTGGACCTGAGGACCCGGCTGCTCTGGGCTAACAGTCTGGGGCTAGGAGCAAACAGCAGGGTGAACATGAGGCCAAGTTCTATGCTGGATTTGGGGGACAGGGCGCCTCTGGCTGACCCGAGGGCCAGTGGCCTCCGAGGCCCCCAGGAGACCCCGCTGCCCCCACTCCCAGCCCCTCACAACCACAGCCAGGCCTGGCCTGCTGAGCAGCCTGGCCACCCTCCCTCACCCAGGCCTCGGAGCCTCAGCTTCCTCATGTGAAATGGGGAGTCTGGGAGAGCTGTGAGAATACCATGCTTAGGCCCCAGCCCCAGGGGATCAGCGTTGTTTATTTTCAGGTCTCCAGCTGATCCTAACACAAAGGGTCAAGATCCACTGCCTTAGAGAATTACTGCGAAAAGCAAATGATAAACCATGGAAGGCCCGCGGCATGTAGCAGGCACTCAATAAATGCTCACTCCCTTCTTGTGAATTCTGAGTCACAGACCAGGGAACTCTGTCTCCCCTTCTTCCTTCTCAGCTGGGACTCAGCTCCTTCCTTCCAGGTTTTAGGCCCTGTCCTGGAATCCTGCTCCCCAACTCACGGAGCATGGGCCCTGCCCTGGCTCATTCCAGGAGCTCCTGGTCCACCCTTACCCGGCTGCCAAACTCCCTCTCCATTTGATCTGGCTCCTAGCTGGCTACCTCCTGGCATCCCTCACCACTGCTCAGTGTCTAATGACAGTGGTGCCGAGAGCGCCACTGTAGTGAGTGCCTCAGGGTGCCAGGCCCTGGGCTAAACGCTGATGGCCTGAGCTCACTGGCTCCAGTTGCACCTCCACTGAGAAACCTTTCGGGAAGTTCAGTTATTTGGCCGGCCATCCGGCCATCCATCCATCCATCCATCCATCCATCCATCCACTGCACCCCACTGCTCACGCAGCAGTCAGTCATCACTGTGAAACGTTGCTCTAGTCATGTTGGCCACTGCCTAAAGTCCTTCACAGGCGGCTCTCTGCCCTTGGGACAACCCATCCCCTTCACTGTGGCCTTCCCAGGCAGGCCTGCACAAGCTGACCCCTGCCCTGTCACCAGCCTCGGCCCCTCCCATTCTCCTGTCCTGCTGTGTCTGCTCTGAGAGCACCTGGTGCTTTGCTCATGGCTGCCGTCTTTTACTCGCCCTCTGCCCAGGATGGTGTGACTGGCTTTTCCCTATCTTTCAGCTGTTGGCTCAAACACCACCTCCTTGGAGAGGCCTTCTTCCTGGCCATGGTAGCCCCAGCACCTGGCAAGGGGTCTGAGAACGGGGCCCTCAGTCAGATTGCTGGGGAAAGGAGCTCCCATTCCAGCCTAACCTTCTGAAGGCCCATCTGCCCTAGGGGCCAGGCTGCCTTTCTTTTGCTCCTCAAAGAGCCCAGCGCAACCAGGGGTGTCACTGGCCCACGGTGCTTCCTTGTCTGATGAGAAGAACGACTGGCGAGCAGTTCTCCACCAGCCTGGGGCTCCACTGGCGGGCACCCACCTCGGAACATGTCGTACCAGGACTTCTTGGCTTTGAGGTGCTGCAGCCCATTCAGGTGCTTCTTGCGGTTGTGAAGGTTGTCCTGGAAGGAGCGGTCACAGTAGTCGCAGAAGTAACGCTTCCCCATGGCCACCTGCGCCAGCTGCCGCCGATGCCTGGGAAGCCACAAAACACTCGGGTTGAGCATGGAGGAAACAGCACACACCAGAGCCCACGGCACAGCTCCCCGACTGAGTGCTGCCTGAGGGCCAGGCCTGTGCTGTGTGAGGAAGGCCTTCTGTAGACGCACCACCGCATTTAAAGCTCACAGCCTGTGAGGAACTACCCTGGCTCATGATTATGGCCTACGAGGCCTCATTCCAGGGGGATCTTTTAACAAAGTTGATGCCCAGCCTCCACCCCAAGCCAGTTAAAGCAGAACCCCAGTGGGTGAGGCCCAGCCATCAGTATTTTTGAAAACTCCCCAGGAAATTTTCATATGCAGCCAGGCTGAAGAACCACCACCTCACACCCCCTGGCCAGCCGCCACCCTCCGCCACACCTCTGACCCCCTCCTCCCCTGTTCTCTCCATGCAGGCCCCACAGGCCCCCTTTCTGCTTTCACACACGCCAGGCACATGCCCACCTCCTGGCATTGCCCTGCTGTTCCCTCTGTCTGGATGCTCTTCCCAATACATGCCTCACTTGACTCTTTTGATCTTTGCTCAAATAACTACCTTCTCAGTAATCTACTGTGACCTCTTTATTTTAAATTGCAGAATCCTCCACCCTCCACTTAGCCTTCCCCATTCCCTGCTTCATTTTTATCACCTTTGGAAATAGTAAGTTATTTGTTATGTTTACTATCTTTTCCCCCAAAAGAAAGATAAATTCACGCAGGCTGGGTTATTTTTGTTTATTGCTAAAGCTCTAGCACCCAAAGTGTTGCATGGTACATAGCAGGCAACCAAATATTTGTTGAATAAATAAATTCCCATTTTTCTTATGAGATGACTGAGGCTGAGAGAGAGGAAGTGACTTGCCCAAGGTCACACAGCTGATAAGCAGAAGGTAGATGCAGAACCGAGTGTCCTCGCTTCCACAGCTAGCTCAATGCTTAGAGAAGCCAGAGACCCAGGTAGAAATGCAAACAGCTTCCCAAGGAAATTAGTGAAACTCTCAGGTGGCAGATCCCCAGCTAATCACAGGGAAATGAGAATGTTTCAGGGTCATAAAACCCTTACGACCTTTCAGCCATGGTGACCCCAGCTGCCACTCCTGACCCAGAAGATCTGTAGCCCAAGGTGGGTGGTGATTCTATGACTCTCATGGCTAACGCTTGCGTCTCCCAGTTCGGTGCCATAAGACCGAGGAGGACCGGGTCTGCTCGGGGCCCTCAAGTAGGATCTCAGCAAAGGCTGAGCCCAGACCGGCACCTCGCCCTTCAGGGCCTATACGCTGCCCCTTCATTTCACAGAGCAGGTTCCTGAGCTCAGAGGATAAAGACAAGTGACTTCCCCAAGGTCATGAGGCAGCAGCCCAGGCAAGCGGCACAAACTCCACGCTCCTAGGATCTGGCAAAGAAAGATAAACCTGGGACCTGACCCAGAGGCAGACGGATGAGGGGGGAGGCATCTGGGAAAGAAGAGATTAGGAGGAGACACGGAGACAAACAAGCCCCCCGGACAATCAGGCCGCCACGCGGGCTGAGGGAGAAAGCCTTGCTCCTGCGGCAGACGGGGAAGCGGCCATTAAGTCAAGGGCTATAATGGGATTAGGAACAGACAGTCATTCAAAATGAAAACATATAAAACCTCTCTTTTCTCCCATTACTGCTGAGAAACCACATCCCAGACACACGGACTTGATATATTACATTTGGCAGCTCTAATACACCCTGTCTTGCCAATAAACTTATAGGAATTGGACTGAAATTGTAAGAGATGAACGTTTAACGGTTGAGAGCTTAACCAAGCCATTCACGAGGCTTGAAGCTCTGAGGAGCTGCTGGCTCTGGAGAGTAATGGCGAGGGGAGGGGCGTCCTTCTGGGAGGCTGAGACGGAACAGTGGCGCTGCAGCAGCCTCAGCTGGACAAAAGCACGCGGGGCACTGAGCTGCCAGCTGTGTCGCCTTAGGCAAGTCACTTCCCCTCTTTAGGCATCTGCCTTCACTGTAGGAATATGAGGCGGTGGGTCTAACTGGTTGCCTGATGGTTTGGGCAGTGGTACACAGAAGTTTGCTAATCCAAATGAGTTAGTAATAAAAGGGTACTAACAATATAAATGACACTAATAATGCCTGGCATTGAGCAAGTGCTCCATAAATGCTACCCATTACTTGACTTATTGTGCACTGACTCTGTACTACGACTAGGTTAAAAGCTTTATAACGCATCATCTCATTTAATCCTCAGGATAATCTGTGAAGTAGAACCTATTACACCTTTTCAGATGAGGGCACTCAGGCTCCAAGAAGTGAAGTGACTTAGCCGAGGTCACACTGCCAGGAAGCAGCTGAGCTGGGCTTACTATTTACGGATGAGGAAACTGAGCCCAGAGAGGTGATGTGAGGTGCTCCAGGTCACCTAGCTAGGAAGGGCAGGTCTCATGGGACCTGGGGCTCAGGTCTGCTGAGAAAACCTCCCATCGACCCACCGGGAACTCAAGACCCGCCCAGCAACACTGACCGAAGGGACAAGCCCCTTGGGGCTGTGCTGTGCCCAGGTGTGTGTGTGTGTTTTCACCATGTGCATGTGCAGGAGGGGAAAACGTGAAAACACACACACACACAAACGTGAAAACCCACCTTAGCTGAGGGCCACAGTGGCAGTACCGCCCACCTATGCCTTCCTGTGCCCACCCTGGCCATCCCCCAAATGGCACAGAAGTGCTCAGCCATCCAAGATGGGTTAAGAGACCCCGCATTCTAGTCCCAACTCTGCCAGGTGAGGCTGTGGCTCCGTCACTTGCCTTCTGTGGGCCTCAGTTTACCCATGTGTGAAGCAGCAGGCAGGCAGCTGGACCAGGTGGTCTCTAAGGGTCTCTCCAGACCATGTGGGTTTAAATCCAGGTGCTCCTGCTTTGTAATGCTGAGTTTCTTCCCATGCAAACTGGGATAACGGCAGTGTCCACCTCAGGGGTTGCTGCGAGACTCAGATCGTCTACACTCATTTTATGTAGCCAGAGCCTGGCCCATAGGAGACCCTCAAGAAGAGTTGGCTATCCTCACCATCACTGTTATTGGCTTTTGAAAAGCTCGTATTTCACAAAACACAGGCTCAGAACAAGGAACAGAATGCCACTGGCTCAAGTGACCTTTGGGGTCAGCTGGTCCATATGACAGATGAGGAGAGTGAGCCCAGGAGAAGGGAAGTGAGTTTCTGAAATACACAGCAGAAGGCAGAGATGGGACTGGAACCTCTGCCCCCACGGTGGGCCAGGACCCCTGCCCTGCACAGCAGCTCTGCAGAGCCCCCACTGCCCAGGGACGGCGTTAGGGGAGCACATGGGATCCAGGAGACCAGTGCCTGCTGCCTACCTCACAGGCCTTCCCCATGGAGAGAGGCCCCTTCCTGGGCAGGAGCTGGGCTTCAGTGAGGTGCCCTCACCCAGGCATCACCCACATGTGAACTTCTGGGCCTCCGGCTCCAGTGCCTTGGTGCACATTAGGCCAGGGTACAGCACCCTCTGGACAGATACAGCGCCCGCCAGACACACAACGTGGCAGCAGAGCACATTTCACTCCGACTCACCCCTCAGCCAGGCATCCTTCACAAGGCACAGCCTGCACCACTGCACCGCACTTGGCAGCCTCAGTTGGAGGTCAGGGAAGGGGGGTGGGGACAGCTGGACAGCTCCGATGATGCCCAGATACCAGCATGGGCTGCTGACTAAGCGGCCCTCTGCTGTGATTTATCCTCATCCTTTGAGGCCGGTGCACTCGGTAGCGTGTGAGCAAAGTCCTGTCCAGAGCACAGGTGTGCCACCCACCCAGTCCCGGGGACCAGGTCCATGATTGCAAAAGCATCTGCTGGCTCCTTGGAGCTTCACCAGGCGACAAGGTGACTCCTTGGGGCCAAGGGGCAGTGGGCGAGGCTAGTGAGACAATCCTCTGGGGGTCACACAGATCTGGGTTCAAATCCCGGTTCTGCCACTGAACAGTTGGATGACCTCTGGAAAGTTATTTCATCTCCCTGAGTCTGTCCTTAGCTATAAAACAGGAGTCTCGCAGCTGCTGTGGTTTTACCAAGGTGGTAGTACATGAAGCTGCCCACAATACAGGCCGTGCTCAAACGGAGGCTGTTCCTGCTGTTCCTATTACTGTCCAGGAGGCTCCCCCGTCCCCCCCCTCCCGTGAGCACCCCCTGACCACCTGATTTAAAACTGCAGCCACTCCCACCCCCTTACAACCTGCTCTGTTTGCCACGGTTATCTTACCTTCTCACACGCTGATTTACGGTCACACGTGCCTGCTTCCCCACTAGAACACAGGCTCCACGAGAGTTCGAGGCCTTGTAGCCAAGGCAGGCCAGAGCCAGCACACACTGGGACACGGCTGAGCCCAGCACCCTTTCCCTCCCCATCCCCCTGCTCCGCTGTGAGGCCATCGTGGGGCAGACATTTGGGCTTCCTTGGTATCCTTGGTTTCTTTCGTGGGTGCTTCTCGGTAGAGCTAGCTTTGGCACAAGGCTAAAATAAGCCAACAGCTTGGCTGTGGCCAGGGGCTGGGAGGCACACTGTAATTATCCAGGACTTGAGCTCACCACATGCTGCCCTCCAGCTCACCTGTCATTTCTTCTAATTATGGCAACGCCAGAGACCAGGTAAACAGCAAACCGCACAGTCAGAGAACGGCTTTATTGCACACCCACTAGGAGCATGGCACTGTCCCAGTGCCACACAGGCAGGCCGTCTGGAGGCGGTGACATCAAGTCTGCCCTGTGGGGGTGGCCCACAGACTGCTCGCTCAGGACCCAGCTCCGACAGAAGTGCCAAGAAGATTCAGATGTTTTCCCTGGTAGGAGACCCAATATGTTAGGGGTCTCCCTCAGATGCCCCAGTGTTTTGCAGCAACCATCCAGCTTTCTCAGCCAGACCTTGTTCGTATGTCCCACCCCTTTCAATGAGACACATCAATCTCCTAGCAGTATAAGGCAGCGGGGGCCCTATCCACAGCGATTTCTAACTGGGCAGGTCTGGGAGAGGGCCAGGATCTAGGGAGGCTCTGATGCAGACCACAGACCACACTGGGAGAAACGCTGGTCTAAACCACATGATGGACTACAGAACAGAGAGGGTGAGAGCTAGCCCAAAGTCACACAGACCACCCAAGCCAAGCCCTACTCGAGTCATTCAACCCAGGTCTGAATCCCATCCCTGCCACTTTCAGCCTGTGAAACTCTCAGCAAACCACCTACCTTCTGAACCTCAGTGGAAGGTGAGGGTAATAAATATTAATTCATAAGATTGCTATGAGGATTAAATCATGCACGTGAGGTGCTTAGCCCGGCACCAGACATGCCAATGGGGCTCAATTTGTGGATGTGGCAGCCAGACTCTGCGGCCCCTAGGGATCCCACCTCCTGGAGTTTGTACCTGGTGTTGTTCCCTTCCAAGCTGTAAAGGGTTGGTCTGTGTGACTAAGAGAATAGAGTAGAGGTGACAGTATATTACTTCCAAGGTCAAATGGCTTCCATCCTGGTGTCTCCCTTTCTCTAATCACTTGCTCTGGGGGAAGCCAGCTGCCATACTGTGAGCAGCCCTGTGGGGAGGCCCATGGGGCAAGGAACTGAAACCTCCTGCAGACAGACATGTGAATAAGCTAGAAGTGGACCCTCCAGCCCCAGTCAAGCCTTCAGATGGGTGTAGCCCCGGCTGACAGCTTGACTGCAGCCTTGTGGAGGTTCTGAGCCAGAAGCACCAAGCTAAGCCACTCCCAAATTCCCGACCTCAGAAGCTGCATGAGATAATGTGTGCTGTGTGAAGTTGCTAAGTTTTAGGGTAATTTGTTACAGCTAAACATACGCTAACAGTAGAACACACGAAAGAACTCAATCACTTTACGGTACATGATGGCCACCGGTACAAAGTGCCCCATATCCCAATATGCTCCTGAGTCAAATCAAGGGGACCCCCTAGCCCACTCACCCATGCACAAGCCTAGAGTTTCACAATCTGCGTTTCACTCATTCATTCACCAGCCAGGCATTTGTCGAGCACTTCTGCTCTGCCAGACCAGGGTTCACACCTCACAGGGTCCCTCCTCTCAGAAGAAGGTGCCCTGAGGATTTGCTGGGGGTGGCTGACAGATGCGCCCCCAGTGACGGTACTAGGCAACAAGCTCGGTGGTAGGGGGCACCCACGAGGGGCACCTGCATCCAAGGGAATGATCTAGGTACCAAGGTGGTCACTGCAATGTAGCCTGTCCTACAAATGAAATCCAGGTGTCCAACTGGTAAGAACCGCTGCCAGGTATCCATTACTCACCCCACGCCTGCAGGCTGCTCAGGGTCCCAAGTGGGGTGGCGGGGTGGGGGGGTTCAGTGACATGCTGCACAAAGCCTGTTATCCTCATGTTACCCTAAAAAAAGCTATGGGCAGCGGGAGCCCACAGCTGGCCAGGAGCACGAGGAGGGAGGGCATGAGCCATATCTGGTTAATGGAGTACCACACGGCCATTAAAAATCAAGTCAAAGGAAACAGTTCCCTGCTCCATATTGCTAAATAAAAACAGCCTGTTATTACAACAGTATGTAAAATTTGATATCGCTTTTTTAAGGAGAAAGAACCTCCTGCCCCAACACACAGACACACACACACACACACACACACACACACACACACACGAGCAGACACAAAATATTTACTGTGCTTATGTCTGCATAATAAATTTTTATAAGTTTCTACATTTAGCGTGTATTGTTTTTAAATTTTCCAAAAAACTCCCTTCAAAAAAGTGGGAAATTTGTCGGGCAGGGATAAATCCTATTCCTTCTCCCTTAGGAGCTGCCACGGATGGTTCCAGCGACCTGGATGAACCAGCTAGGGGTGGTGCTGAAAGGTATCTAACGCAGCCGTTTCCCTGTCCCTGGCTGCAGGCGGATAGGGTGTGCCCTGATTCGGAGCAGACCTGGCCCAGGGAAGGTCGGCTGAACCCGAATCGGGCTCCAGGGAGCTGCAGGCTGGAGACACAGTTTCTGATCAGATAGTTACAGGTCCCAGGAGGCTAGAGTTTCCAAATAGGAAAGGTAAAAATAGTCTGAAGGAGGCTCCTGAACCAGATACCCAGACTCAGAACCGCCTGTGCCTCCGCTTTCTTCTCCCCACCACCCGTCTGGGCTTCAAATATCATCTGACCCCACCATCCTCGCACCTGGACCGGCCTCCCCAGTTCACCCAACCCTGGGCAGCATCAGATCAACCCTCTTAAAACAACTCCTGCTCAAAAATTTCCATGGTTTTCTGTGCAGGGCTTATCAACAATGAAGTCTCCTGGGTCAGATCTCAGGATTCTGACCCAGCATAGCTGGAGGGGGGCCCAGAAATCTGCATTTTAACCAGTGAATCCAGCACCCGCTAGCAGGCACCTAAGAAATGAAAGCCTGGGGGAATGAGCTTCTGCTCATCCATTCCCTGTACCCCGACGGCAGCCTCTGCTGGGGACAGTCATTCTGGGTAGATACAGTCCCCGATTTGCGTCCCAGTCACAAATGGGTCTGATTATGAATAACCTCAACTTGCTGAAATGGTGACCCCGACTTGATTGGAAAGCTAAATGCAATTCATTAGAGTGAACAAAACTGTTTTCTTACTGGCTCAGTGCATGTCACACTTCAGGAAAGTTTAGAATTGAAAATAGAGGGAGTAGAATAAATCAAACTCACTGCACTCATGTTCCTGTCCTAAGTTTAGTAATAATCAGTGTATACTTGGTATTTAAAAGTATCTGTGGGGAAAAAAATGTATCCGTGACATTGAAAACAATTTAACATGTTGAGAATATGACAGATAAACATTGTGATTCTAATTTAAAATATAAAAGTTAGAAGATACGGTTAGGTAATTGATAAAATATATGTCAGTAATAGGTATTACTGACTTCTGATTTTAAGTTGAGAGGTTAGCAATGGTTGGAAACACTGGCTACATATTAGAATCACCTGGGGTGCTATGAGAAACTAAGGGTGCCCCCTACATCCTAATTTCACATCAGAGATGTATTTCTTTAGCTCACCAGACTGAGAACCAGTGACACAAGAGAATCTGACTGTCTATTAAAAGTACTGAACTGTTTACAAGAAGTTAAAATTCATTATGTTTATAGGTTTAATTTATTAAATTTTCTAGTAACTGTTTAAGTATTCTGGGGAAATTATGCTTATTAGGTCATGTGTCTGAAGTACTTAAAAATAAAATATATTACATTCATAAGTGGAATTAAATGTGTAAGGGAATGTAATTAAGCTGTAAATAGGGCTGAATGAGTAGGAATTCAGTTTGTTCAACTGGAGTTCAAACATTAATCAAAAGAAAAGGTAAGGTCATTTTTCTTATTTTTATAGATTTATGCATCAAATAATTTCTAAGTTGAATTTGATAGCTTACCAAAAGTTCGGTTTTCAAAAATTGTTGCTCCAAAAAGAATGAACTAAAAAGACAAAAAATAAAACCAAATAAAACAAGTCACACCTTAACTCCCTGTGTTCTTCCCCACCCAACCCACCTAAAATACAAGGTGTGATCACCAAATATGGTGAATGCTGCTGCCGAGTGCCATCCAACAGAAAGGCAGGGATCTTTAAGATGGGAAGCAAAGCGGTGCCTGGAACCTTAGTAACAGTGTGTGACAAGTTTCAACTTGTTATGTGCAGTCAGTCGGGTGTGAGCTACAGTTGAGAGAAGGTGTGTTTTAAAGCGTGCCCTAAATCATGGATCACGAACAATGCATTAACATGAAATGGGCAAACGGTGTCATCCTCCATTATGACAACGCTCTGGGTCACACATGGCTTCTGGTACGGCAATTTCTGCCAAATAAAAACATTACGGTGTGTCCTCATCCACCTTATTCAACGGATCTGGCACCGTGCGACTTCTGGCTCTTCCCCAAAGTCAAAATGACCATGAAAGGTAAATGTTTCGAATTCAGGACATGGAGGCAGCCACAACAGCATACTAGAGACACCCACGGAAGAAGACTTCCAGAACTGCTTCAGAAAGTGGCAGGAACAATGGGATACGTGTGTTCAAAGCGAGGGGAGTATTTTGAGGGGGATTAATGGCAACGTGTCTTTTACTGTAATAATTTTTTTTAATTTAAACATTCACTGTATTGTTTGATCACACTTCGTAATTCCTCCTGCCTCTGAACTTGTCATCAGCCAGATTTATTGTTAGCAAGACATAAGTATTCTTTCCCAGAAGCTTCACAACTTCCTGACCCAAGGGGCTTCTAGGATGCTTTGCAAATAGAAAATAACCACAGTAAGGATAACTCATCCTGTAGAACATTTCACATTTTTTCTCCCAGTTCCCTAACCAGGCATTACTGCTAGTTTTACAAGTCAGAAGCAGATCCAGGTCTTGAATCCAGTCCCTGGTTTTCAAAGCCACACCTATGCCAATGACCTTTATCTCTGGCTCAGACCTCCCCTCCCAACTCCAGATCCAAATCCCCATTTGCCTCCAGGCATCTTCCACTTGACATCTAAAGGGCAGCTCAAGCTTCACATGGCCAAACTGAACTTAATATCATCCCCAATGATTTTAAATTGTTGAGGTCAAAATTTAGTGCGTGATTCCCCTTTTCTGCACACCCTACATGCATCTGTCAGCTTGTTCTGTCTGTCTTACCTCCCCAAATACCCCCAAATCTGATCACTACTCTAACCCACACCTTAATCTAAATTACTGTCTTGCCTCTACAGACCCACAACAATAACTTCCCCTCTTCAATCTGTTCTTCAGAAAGCAGCCAGAATGACATTAAAATGTAAATTAGAGTGTGTCACATCCCAGCCTAGAACCCTTCAGTGACTTCCTAGTGCAATGGGGAAAAAAAAAGACTCCTTACCATCGGTTACAAGGGCAGAAATAAGCTGCCCCAAGCCCACCTCTTCATAGTCTACTTCTTTCCCTCAAACACCTCAGGACTGCAGCGGCCTCAAGGTGTTTGCACCAATGTTTTCCTGTCTCACCTGTTACTATTCACTCAGGTCTCTGGTTAAGTGTCACCCTAGGCACTAGCTAAAATAGCACCATCATCCCTTCCCCCAATCAACCTGTCTTCCGTTCGTCAAAGCATTAAGTCACTGCATCTCCCCATCCATCCACACAGTAGAATGAGTGCTCCATGAGAGCAGGGACTTGGTCACCGCTGGATCCCCAGCACATAGCCCAGAGGAGGCGCTCAGAAAACATTTGTTGAATGGCACCAGTACTCCAAAGCCCCTGCTCTTTCTATTCCCAAGAAGGAATGAGTGGTCCCAGTTCTCCCACCTCGCAGGCTAGGGTTCTCGGCTGCGAAGCCCAGGGAAGTGGGAAACAGGAAACAGAACTTCCCTACCCTTGAAACCCGGCTAAGGGGTTCAGACCCCAGGACTCCACTTTTGCCACAGGCTCCAACTCTAGGCCTGCACTTGGGGCCGACAGAGGAGCCAAGGCGAGACAAGCTGGGAATCCGGACGCCCAGGCCCCCTCGTCTCTCAGTCCACTCCCCATCCCGTTAAATGGTGCAGCACGCCAAGGGGCGCGCGTACTTAGAAGGAAGAGCCCAAGTCCTCCCGTGGTTGGGGAAGCCGACTCGCCCCTCAACATCCCGCCAAAGACGGTACCTGGCTCCGTGGGGCCCGACGGCTCTGAACCCCTCCTCCTGCACCCTTGCGTCACGAACTGCTCGCTGGGATTCGTAGTCCTACCTTGGGCATCAGTCCGCGTTTCCCAGAAACCTTTGGGAATTAAAACTGAGGTGGCGCGGAAGTGAGGCGGAGGGAAGCGCGAGGGCTTTTGGGTGATGTAGTTCAAAATATTTAATCAGCATCAAGAAATGACTGACAAGTAAAACTGTGTAATAAATCTTACCAAACAATTTGGGCTGCCCTGATTTGAATCTTATGAGACTTTTCTCTCGCGCAAACCATCCGTTACCTCTGTGATTCAAAACGACTAGCACGGAAATTCAGGGGAACTACAAATCCCATAAAGTGTTGCGCGTTAAGGGCCTTTGGAGAAGGGCGGCCGCGGCGCAGACGCGGCGGCGCGACTTTGGCAGTGAAGAAACATGGTGGCCCCGACGTTGACTGGGAGGTTGTACTCCCTGCTATTCCGCAGAACCTCCACCTTCGCCCTTACCATCGCCGTGGGCGCCCTGTTCTTCGAGCGCGCCTTCGATCAAGGCGCGGACGCGATCTACGAACACCTCAACCAGGGGGTGAGGGCCTAGGCCATCCCTGACCTTGGGCTCGTCAAAGGGGTGTCAGAGGGAGTGGAGGTGGGACGGGACTCCGTATACCTTTACGAGGAAGCGGGGGTAAACCCTGGGCGTCTTCTGTCTGTAGACTGCCGTCTGTCCTCTCCGCCGGGTGTGAATCCTAAAACGTTAAACGAGGTCAATAGATCCCATTTTGCCGGGGTTGTGAATTTTGCAATCTCCCACATACTCACTTTTCCATTTGCAGAAGCAAAATCTAAAGCCTAGTAAGAGCAAAGGACTTACCAGGGCTGTATCACCAGGAAGTCAGTGGCCAGTCAGGGCTGGAACCCGGGCCCCCACTTTCTGAGGGTTTCAAGGGCAGATTTGAGCGGGCAACGGTCGCGAAAAGGACATCTCCTTACATATTGTGGCTGGCCTTTTCAGATAGCTGTTTCGGGTCCCAAGGCTTTCCACGCAGGTAGCATGCTATTAATTATGGGTAAGCGTGGGGGCTGTGAAGTCAGCCTTGGATGGGAATACAGTACTCCAAATTGAATGGCACCAGTACTCCAAAGCCCTTGCTCTTTCTATTCCCAAGAAGGAATGAGTGGTCCCAGTTCTCCCACCTCGCAGGCTAGGGTTCTCGGCTGCGAAACCCAGAGAAGTGGGAAATACGAAGCACGGCCACAATACTGGGCCTTGTCACTTAATAACTGTGAGATTAAGTTGGCAAGTTTCTTAACCTCTCTGAGCTTCACTTTGACCTATGAAAGAGAGATGACAATAATAGTAACCACTTCGGCATTATTGTGAGGATTATTTGAGATATAGTTAAGACACCACAGTCCCTGCTAAGTGGTACTCAGAAAATAGCATTTGTTACATTCCTCAGTAGAAAGTAGAAGCATAAAGTAGGAATAATAGAATATTTTAGACTGTTGTGAGCCAGGCACTGTGCTAGGTGCTGTGCATGCTTTATATCATTAAATTGTGTATCATACTGGAAGGTCTTGTACAGATAGCCCTGTTCCACCATTCACTCGTGTTTTTTTGTTTTGTTTTGTTTTTTAAATATTGGGGAAGGGGAACAGGACTTTATGGGGGAACAGTGTGTACTTCCAGGACTTTTTTCCAAGTCAAGTTGTTATCCTTTCAATCTTAGTTGTGGAGGGCGCAACTCAGCTCCAGGTCCAGTTGCCGTTAGTTGCAGGGGGCACAGCCTACCATCCCTTGCGTGAGTCGAACTGGCAACCTTGTGGTTGAGAGGACACACTCCAACCAACTGAACCATCCGGGAGCTCAGTGGCAGCACAGCTCAAGGTGCCATGTTCAATCTTTAGTTGCAGGGGGCGCTACCCACTATCCGTTGTGGGACTCAAGGAATCAAACTCGCAACCTTGTGGTTGAGAGTCCACTGGCCCATGTGGGAATCGAACCGGCAGCCTTGGGAGTTAGGAGCATGGAGCACCAACTGCCTGAGCCACTGGGCCGGCCCCACACTCATGTTTTTAATCATAGCTATCTGACTCTACAGCCCAGGCAGACTCTGTCTCTACTAATGTACTACTTCCTGTGGCTGGGGCAACTTTCTGCTCCTAGGAAAGTGCTGCCACTGTTCCATCTCCTGCAAGCATTTCCATTGGCCATTCCCAGTGTTTGGGAAAGGCATCTAATTACATTGTCATGACCCTCCCATCTTCTCTGCTTTTAGGAGAATCCAGCTAGTTCCTGACCCAAGGATCATAGGTCTGAGGAAGTAAAAAAGTGGTTCAGTGTGAAATGTTTAGGGATTATGCATTTAGGACCTCTTGCTTAATACCTGGGAGTTGAAGAGAAAAGACATCTTCCAGGCTCTGTTCCTTAATAATGTGTGCTTTGGGGCAATTCCCTCAATCTCTGTTCCTCAATTTCCTGTAAAAGTAAGATGATCAAAGCATTTTATAAATGTTAGGAATGTGTGTCAAGCCTCGTGTTGCTTCCGTTTACCCACCACAACTGTCAGGATGTGGTATACGTTTCTCTTGAGCTTGTTTTAGAGACCATGGCAATGGGGGTATAGTTGTGAAATGTGAGAGGCGAAACTAACAGTTTGTGGCTCATGTCTTTAACATGCAGAAGCTGTGGAAACACATCAAGCATAAGTATGAGAACCAGTAGTTTCTCGGAGGCCCTCATCCCGGCCAGAAGGACCAGGTCCACCCACCAGCTGTTTGCCCAGAGCCAGGGCCTCAGCTTGAAGATGATGCCCACATCACTGTCCATGGACCACCTTTAGCTGTTGGCAAGAAATGGCTTCACCTGACAGACTCTAACTTCTGCTATGTTTGAAGTATGTTTAGTCAGAGTCATCAGCAAATAAATGTAAATTGTCCTTGAGACTTGCTTCTGCGTTGGGTGCTTTGTTAACTCTACCTGATCTTCACATGTCAGTTATTTGAGACCATTTCAGAGTCTTCAGATTCTATGATTTGGGGTTTTCCATTAACTTCCAAAGAATTTTGGTTTTCAAAACATTTGCTAGAGTTGGCGATGTTCGCTTCAACTTTGGCTTCTAAACCGATACTTCCATTCTTAAATCACACAGAGGGGAGCTAAGTGGCTCGGCCTCGGGTGGGGAAAACCCTGGCCTGAGGGTCTTGGGCCACCCCATGCCCCAGAGTGTAGTCTCCACGCTGCCTAGTGTCTTTGGGTAAAACTGCCATACCTCTCTGGGCCGCAGAGATTAATTTGGACCAGAATTCTGAGTCTTCTGCTACAGTTCTGCTGTCTAATGAGTCTGGTTTATCATGGTGCTCACTTGGGTTTGAATCCTCATTCCATTAGTTCTAGCTGTGTGAACCAACGGCGAGGCACTTGACCTTGCTGAGCCTCAGTTTCCTGGTCTGTAAAATGGTGGTAATAGAAGAATGTCTTTATGGGGGGTTTTGTGAGTATTAAAGGAGTTAAATTTAACACAGTCACAGATCATGGCACATGGAGGTGACTTCTGGCAGAGATGGGGATGGTTAAGGAACCAGAGAGCCAGAAGATTCTGCTAGAAGGTTGTAGAATAGTAGGAATGTGAGGAAGAAGGGTTGTGGGGACATATTCTGGTCATTAATTCAACAAACATGGGTGGCCACTATGTGAGGTATTGAGCTAGGTAGGTGCTGGGCATATGCTGGTAAACAACATGGGGTTAGAACTCCTACCAGAGACACTAAATGCCGTCAGACATATACAGACTGGGCCAAGTATTCTGGGGAAACCGCAAGGAGAGAGCAACCAGGAGTGACAGGGTAGTCTGGGGAAGCCTTGGAAGAGGTAACTGGTGATAAAGTTCAGTCACTTAAGTTGTGAGTTGGAGGCAAAGCAAAGGAAGCATCAAGTTTGATGGCACAAAGTGGGGAAAGCACTTGCAATGTTTGAGGAACTAAAAGGCTGGAGTAGCTGAGGGGGTTTGAAGGTGGGAAGTAAAGGGGACCAGGCCATTTGGGACCTGGTTTGTCAGTGAATAATTTGGATTTTACCAAAATTACAATGAGTTGCTACTGAAAAATTCCGAAGCAACAACCTCTCCCTGTCTTGTTATAAGAACATCATTCTGGCAGCTCTTGGGCAATGAGATTGCAGGCAGACAGGAGTGGAAGCAGGGAGAAGAGCTTGGAGGCTGTTGATGTGCTCCTTGTTAGGGCTGATGGCTATAAGGGACCTTGGGAAACATGCAACGTGGTTGGAAGCAGCAGAGGAAAGCACTGGGAAGTCCTGAGCCGGTGTAGAGCGGTTCTGTTTTGTAACCGGTTTGGGAAGGATCGGGGCCTCACCTACCTGTCATCTTTCACCCAGAGCCCTGGCATGATTGGAGGGGACTGATGGGGAAGAGTCAGGTCAGGAAACCCATACAGAGAAAGGAGGGACCCTAGGAATTACCCAGTTGGTCCTACCTGAGGCATATTTTCATGAAGATTAAGTGAAAGCCTAGGGAAATTATGACCTGCCAAAGGTGGTACAGCTCTAGGGGTCAGATCAACACCTGAATCGAAGTAGAGACTATCCTAAGACTTTTAGGAATGATTTCAGCATCAAACAGGATAACCCTGGGGTTGAAGATTGTCACTGACATTACACTTTTCCCAATGATTCGAGAGCTATGTGCTGGTAAAAAACAATAAAGCAAGGAACATTTTTGCAGTTATTCTGTATTGTTCTATAATACCTGCTCAAGGCGTTAAAATCAGGATGAGCTTAGTTGGTCACCTGCCTCAGGTGGGACACATTCTGACAGCCCAACCAGCAAGCAAGTGTATCCATAAGCCAGTCTACAGTTAAGATGCCCCATTATTTGTCATCAGCATTTCTGGGCTAGTGGGGTGTGTGTGTGTGTGTGTGTGTGTGTGTGTGTTTCAATAAGGGCTGAAGGTTAAAATAATAATAACCCTCTTTTATTGTATGGAATTAAATAGTATCTCACTGAATTTCATGTCCACCTGGAACCTCAGAAGGTGACCTTATTTGGAAATAGGGTGTTTGGGGATGTAATTCAATTAAGATGAGGTCATACTGGATTGAAGTGGGCCTTAATCCAATAACTTTTAAGAAGGCCATGTTAGGACACAGGGGAAGTCATACTCATATGAAGACAAAGACAGAGATTGGAGTTATGCTGTCACAGGCCAAGAAATGCCAGATTGGCAGCAACCACCAGAAGCAAGGAAAGAGGCACAGAAGGATTCTTCCCTAAACGCTTCAAAGGGAGGGGGGCCCTGCTGAAACCTTGATTTTAGAGTTTTAGTCTCCAGAATTTTGAGCAAATAGATTTCTGTTGTTTGCAGCTACTCAATTTGTGCTAATCTGTTAACAGCAGCCCTAGAAAATTAATGTAGCTATCAAAATGGCCAAGCTACTGCTTCTAGAAAAATATCTCTAGAATCAGCTGTGCACACGCGCGTACACACACACACACACACCACACACACACACACACACAAAGTCATTGGAGCATTGTTTGGAATTAAAAGAAGAAGAAAAACGGGAGTGGTTAAACAGGTGGAGTCAAATCATAGAAATTTCTGTTGATATTAAAATGACTGAGGTGACTCAATGTTAGTGGTGAAGAAAGATTAAGTGAAAAAGAAGTCAAGCTGCAAAAGCTACCGGGTCTTATAGCAATTTTTGATCCAAAAGACACATTAGAGCTGATTGTCCAGCTCGGTCTTATTTTCAGGGAAACAGGGTACATATTGATATATGTATACAAAAAATACGAGTACCAAGAGATAATGCACTAAACTCTTCACAGTGGTTATCTCTGAGGGGTGGGGTTTCAAAGAACTTTCACTTTATGCAATAGGTATCTACTTCTGTCTTACAACAAGCAATATTGATATTCTAACCCAAAAACATTTTATAAAAATGCAATTAAGCAGAAAAAACGTGTAAGGCAAATGTTCACATAAGGAAATGGTCAAAATGTAAAGCTAAGTGGAAAAGGCAGGTCACAATTTCTATAGTGCATATTGTTTTTTGTAAACATGTATAAGAAAGAAATTGGAAATGTTCACACCAAATTGTTAACTTTGGGTGAATTATTTTCTTTTCCATTGTATTTTTCTCTGATTTCTAAGTTTTCTGCCTCAAGTATGTATAATTTTCATAATGGAGGAGTATAAATAAATTAAAAGAGTCCCAGAGAGACCATAAACACAGAAATGCAAAATGTGAACCCCAGTTCGGAGGCCCAGGGCTGTCCTTCCTGAGGTCCCCATGGAGACTTGCCCTTGAGTGGCACCATCAAATGAGAGCTGGGCCTCCCTAGAGCTCCCTGGGTGGGTCTGCCTCACAGGTCAGGGAAGTGAGGATTAGCGCTCTCTTCAGACTGGTACGGAGAAGTTGTTTATTACTGGAAAAAAGTTTGCTTCTCTGCCAAACTCAGCCTGAGGCATTTCCTGGAGTCAAGAGCTGGGACAGTCTTTATACTTAAAAAGCCGCAAGGACTCCCCACCTGCTCCCCTAGCACAGGTGTCAGGAAAAGCTAAATGCTTGGGTGTCTCATAAAGCAAATTTCAATGTTTCCTATATGCTCATCTGAGAAGTTGGCGACTGGTATAGCTCTGATCAAACAGGACTGCTCTCTGGGCTAAGAGTGGTTGAGCTAATAATGTCCTATTTTCCTACCTTCTCTTGTGTTCAAAAATATATCTGTGAAGTGGTAGAAACTATTCATTCATTCATTCATTCATTCATTCATCCAACCAATACATCTTTTTGTGTGTGTATGTGGCTGTGTTCCAATAAAACTTTATTTTTTTTATAATGGAGTTCTTTTTCAAGATTTCAATTAGAATATAGCTAACATATAATATTACATTAGTTTCAAGTGTACACCATAGTTATACCTAGAGAAATGATCACCATGATAAGTCCAGCAACCATCTGACATGGTACATGCTATCACAATATTATTGACTATATTTCTACTGCTGTACATTACATCCCCAAGACATTTGTTTTATACCTGGGAATTTGAATCTTTTATTCCCCTTCACTGCAACCCTTCCCCCCACTTTTTAAATATTTCAATTACAGTTGACACTGAGTATTATTTTATATTAATTTCAGGTGTATAGCATAGTGGATAGACATTTATATAATTTAAGAAGTGATCCCCCTGACTAGTCTAATACCCAGCTGGCACTATACATAGTTATTACCATATTATTGACTATATTCTCTATGCTTTACTTTATATCCCCATGACTATTTGGTAACTACCAATGTGTACTTCTTAAGCCCTTTACCCTGCCCCAATCCCCCTCCCATCTATCACTCCGATAAGTCTTGTACCCATCTGACACCATACATAGTTATTACAATATTATTGACTATATTCCATATGCTATACCCTACATCCCCACAACTACTTCGTAACAACCAATTTGTACTTTGTAATCCCTTCCCCTTTTTCACCCATCCTAAAACCCCTCCCATCTGGCAATCATCAAAATGTTCTCTCTATCTATGAGTTTCTCTTTGTTTTGTTTATTTTGTTCTTTAGATTCCACATATAAGTGAAATCACATTGCATCTGTCTTGCTCTGTCTGACATACTCCACTCAGCACAATACCCTCCAGGTCCATTCATGCGTCTCAGATGGCAACAGCCCATTCCCTTCCAGGGTCAAGCAATATTCCATTGTATATATGTGCCACCTCCTCTTTATTCATCCATCAATGGACACCCAGGCTGCCTCTACATCCTGGCCATTGTGAACAATGCTGCAGTGAACACATGGATGCAGACTCCCCTCAAAGCAATGTTTTGGTTTCTTTGGATAAATTACCCAGAAGTGGGATTTCTGGGTCCTTCTTTGTCTCTTTTTATAGCCTTTGTTTTAAAGTCCATTTTGTCTGCTATAAGTGTTGCTTTTTGTTTGTTTGTTTGTTTCCATGTTCATGAACTATCTTTTTCACCATCCCTTTACTTTCAGCCTGTCTGTGCTTTTCGATCAGAAGTGAGTCTCTTGTAGGCAGCATATGTAAGGGTTTTGTTTTCTTATCCATTCAGCCACCCTATCTTTTGATTGGAGCATTTAATCCATTTAGATTGAAAGTAATTGTTGATAGATATATAGTTATTGCCATTTTATTATTCATATTTTTATCTTTTCTTTTTAATCATAAATAAGTTCCTTTAAGATTCCCTGTAATACTGGTTTGGTGGTGACGAACTCCTGTAGCTTTTTCTTGTCTTGGAAGCACTTTATCTGTCCTTTGATTCTAAATGACAGCTTTGCTGGGTAGAGCAATCTTGGTTGTAGGTCCTTACTTTTCATCACTTGGAATATTTCCTGCCAATCCCTCTGGCCTGCAAAGTTTCTGTTGAGAAATCAGCTGACAGTCTTATGGGTTTTCCTTTGTAGGTAACAAACTACTTTTCTCTTGCTGCTTTTAAGATTTTTTTTATTTATTTTTAACCTTTGGCATTTTAATTATGATGCGTCTTGGTGTGGGCCTCTTTGGGTTCATCTTGTTTGTGACTCTCTGCACTTCCTGGGTGTATATATCTATTTCCTCCACCAGGTTAAGGAAGTTATTGAGAGTCCCAGTCACGAACTGAGGCTGGCCGTCGCTAGTGCCAGGCTTAGGGATGCTCAGCCAGAGGTACAGAACATGCCAAAGCCAGATGCTGCTTGTTTGGATTTTGTGAAACTTTGAGAAGTTTTAGGACAGTCTGCATGCAGCAGCATGAGCCAAGACAGGTGGTTTATATGGAAAAGCCATTGGAAGCGGCTTGGGTGGGTCTGATAGTTTAGGTGGAGCAGGGTCTCAGGGAATCATCAGGGCAGGGTTGATGGAGACTCGGATATGGCAACTGCCTGCATCTGCACGCCAGGAGCGGGGAGGGCTCAACAAAGTAACAATGGCTTCCGCCAGCTCCTCTGTCCATCTGGGAGAAAGTTTCCTCTCCAGGACTCGCCCTGAAGGCAGACAACTCAGTTCCTCCCTGTATGTCCCTGGCACCGTTCAAGCTGCTGCCCCAGCCTGGAGCTCAGGCAGTGAGTCTGTCAGCAAGTAAGTCTGTGCGTGGGCCCTTTAAGAGGAGCACCTGGGACTGCAGCCACCCTCATCTCTCTCAGCCACAATCTCCACTGGTTTTTGCAACCAGGAGTTATGGGGTCGTCTCTCCCTGGCACTGAAACCGTAGGCTGGGGAGCCTAATGTGGGGCTTGGACCCCTCGCTCCTCTGATGGGAGGGGACCTCTGCACCCAAGGTATCTCTCTTGATTTTTAATGGTGACATGTGGGTGTGGGACAGCCAGTTCTGTGTCTCTGCCCCTCCTATCAGTCTTGAGGTGGCTTCTTCTGTATGTCCTTAGTTTTAGGGCTTCGGGTCATTTAGATTTCAGGTGATTCTCAATGGTGGTTGTTCTGTAGTTTTAGTTGTAATTTTGATGTGGTTGTGAGAGGAGGCAAGCACGGCATTTACCTACTCCACCATCTTGACTGGAAATCCCAACCAATACATCTATTGAGTGTCTATTCTTCCTGGCACTGCTCTAGACCTTGAGCATATAGTGGAGAATGAGAAAATCCCTACCCTCTTGGAGTTTCCATTCTAATAGGGGAGACAGGCAGTAAACAAAACACTAAATAAGAATTTCATTTTATGTTAAAATTTAGGAATAAAATAAAACTGGGTAACGTATTGATAGTGACTCAGGTTTGATTAGTAATGTGAGATGCTCAATTAGGTAATCAGGGAACACTTTTCCTAGGAGATGACATTTGAGCTGAGATTTGAATGGAAATTTCAGCCAGGTAAAAATCAAGAGCAAGAGCATTCCAGGAAAAGAACAGCAAGTGCAAAGGTCCTGAGGTGGGTATGAGTTTGGTTTATTTGCTGAACTGAAGGAAGGGAGGGAGTGATAGAAAGGGTCAGATATTGTGTGGTCTTGTAGGCCATGCAAAATAGTTCAGATTTTATTCTGAGAAGGAAAGCCCCTGGCGGGTTTCTGATTAATAGTTTACATCTGTCAACTACTTAATATGAGCTAGGCATTGTACTGAGTGCTTTACAGTTTACGTGTCACTTAATTTAAACAATAACTCACATTATTATTCCCATTGAATAGCTCTAGTGACGTGTAAAGAGCACTGATTTTAGAATGGAAAGTCCTGGGTTAGGATTCAAGACTTACCACACTCACTGGCTGTGTGAACTCAGGCAAGTTACTTACCATTCTGAGCCAGTTTTCTCATCTGTAAAATACCTACCATGAGACTGCACAATGACAGCTACAATTATTACTATTTCTGGAGCTGTTGTCGTTTTGGAAAGGTGTCAAGGGGAGTAAGGGTTACTGTACAGTAAATCCTCACCCAGATGCCTGCTTAATTAACCCAGCCAGGGGCTACCCTGGAAGCGTCTGGTGCTCCAGGGCTGCCCGCCAAGGCTCAAAACTTTTCAGCTCTGGGTGGAGTCCAAGTTGTCTTGGCAGCTCAAAGAATGAAGGAAAGCCCAGCCCTCAGAACATTCTAGGCTTGTCCCCAGTAGACACAAGTACGCTATCACAGGCTGGATTCTCTGGGAAACAGACTCTGGGCTGGAGGTTAGTGTGCAGGAAGTTTCTTAAGGAGTGGCCTTGGGGTCAACAAAGGAAGAGAAGGAGAAAGGACGAGCAGAGGGAAAAGTCAGATGCAAATGCAGTCCCAATGGAGGCCTCCCCTGACCCTGGACCCTCAGGGAGTTCTGAGAATGGGATGTCTTTTCAGAGCTGCCCTGAGCAGGGAGAGGGCAGCTCTTTACCGCCCCTGTCGATCACCCACTGAGGCTGTTGCCTAGGAAGGGGACAGACTGGGGCAGAGGCGTTCTCAGCATGGCCAAACCCTGAAGGGACTGACAGCTGAGGCCACTGGCCAACACTACTTTCAGTACCTCACCCCTACAGGGAGATGCAGGTGGAGAATCTGAGATTCCACCACACCTCACCACGTCTGCAGCTTTCTCAAGCCCATTTTATACCTGCATCCCCTCCTTGAGGCTCACCAGAATGGATTTGCAAAAGAAAAATAACTAGATATGCTTTTAGTTTTTAAACTCATGAAGATATTTTTTAATATAATACCTGCTGTGAGCAGGGGTATGGGGACTGGTCATTCTCAAATCTTGCTGATGGGAAGGCCAATTCAACAGTCAAAAAACTTGACCCAGCAATTCTAAGAATTTACCCCGAGAAACTAATCATGGATGTGGGTGAATATTTACCCAGGAGGCAGTTCATTGTAATTTAGTAGTAAATAATGAGAAACAACCTAAATGAACATCTACAGGGAACTGACTGACTAAAGCATGGTACAACAGAATACTATTAACTCGATCAAAAGGATGCAGATGAGAAATGGAAAAATGTTCACAATGTCTTACTAACTGAAAAAATGGTGATAACAGCATGTGTTGTGGAAAACCATTTTTTGGTGTGGAAAACCAATGTGTACATTCCTTTTTCTAAAATAGTGCTAGAAGGATAAGAACTAAAATCCTGAGAGTCATTATTTCCAGATGGTGGGATTATGGGATTTTTCTTTGCTTTATTGTGTGAACCACAATGAGCATATTACTGCTTTTGTAATAAGGGGGGGGAAAGCAACGTACGTTATTATTTTTTTTAATTGATTCCATCCTGTAAGTCAGCCAACCCTTCCAATTAGAAGGAACAGGACTATCCTACAAATGAGTTTGCAGTCTTCCAAGGAAAGGACAAAAATCAATGAATTTAAAATGTCTGAGCAATGTGCAAATTTGGAGGGAATACAAATTCCTCATGCAACATGGGAGTTATGGAAGCAGCTGCTTGAGTGTTAGTGAAGATGACGGCTCTGTACCAGGGGCAGGCAGCGGCCCATGCGGGAGTTTACACACACACACACACACACACACACTAGCTGCCTTCTCCGGGCCACTCACCCAGGGCCACTCACCCAGGGCCAGGCCTGAGCTGACTGCCATTAGCATGCCTTGTGTCACTGGACCCTCAATCTGAGGTGGGTGCTGCTCTCCATCCCATTTTACAGGTAGATATATAAGGCTCAGAGAAGTTAAGTGTCTTGCCCAGGGTAACACAGCTAGTGAGAGTGGAGCAGAAGTTCAAATACAGGACAGTTGGCTCAAGGCTACGCTCATATACACTGCTCCACACTGTGCAAAAAATCATTCTCTTTTCATTGGGGCCTTGGCTTGATATGCTTGGATTTATGCACAGACTGAATGCCAAGGGCAGACTCCAGCCAGCATCAAGGGCAAGGCAATGATGGAATGCAGAGAAAGTGTCAGCTGGGATCGAGTCTGTGAGCACAAGGGTGCTGACAGCCCTCCTGCTGCCCTGGCCTATCCTCCTTTCAGAACTCCTGCCTGGAATCTTCCTCTCCTGCTCTGGGCCCTTCCTCTTCGATGTATTCTCGGGAGGCTGCCAGATCAACATCCCTGCTTAAACACCTTCAATGGCTCTCCACTACCTGCAAGATCAAGTTCAAATTCCTTAGCCTGACAATCCTCACTTCATAAACCTTCCAAATAGGGTCCTTGCTGTGGGTCCCTTTGCTCTCCCTCTTGGGCCGAGGCATGGATGGTGGACACAGAACATGCCTGCATTTGAACTCTAGCTCTGCTACTGTCCAGCCGGGTGACCTTGGATGGGTTGCTTCCCTTCTGTGAGCCTTGGTTTCCCCATGTGGAAAATGCGATAATGATAATAATACCTCACAGAGTGGTTAGGAAGATAATGTGAGATAATGCTTGTGATGTGCTCAGCACACGCTTATTAGCTAATGTTGTCTACAGCGAGCAAATTAACAGGGGCTCCCTGCTAGGTCTTCAGGGACAAGTGCCTAATTAGCATATTCAATCCGCAAAATGCAGGCTGAGAGCTTTGGGGATGATTGTACAGCTGAATCATCCAAGTGGCCCCCACCCCAGCCCCTTGTTGCCTCAGCTGCTTTAAAACCATGTTCCCGACATTCTTCCATCCCTCTTGTGAGCTCCCGCGTTCCTTCACAATCTTGTTTCAGCGAATCTAACACTGTTTTAAGCCCCAGCAGCCTTGAGTCAGTCTCAGGCAGCCCTTATCTCTTTCCCACACCTTTCACCATGTAACAGATTCCTCTCTTCTGTCTGTCTTTCTTCCTTCCTGATGTCTAAGCAGACTTCTGTCTCCCTCCTGTGCAAGCCTCCAACAGAGAGGCCACTTCCTACCCTGAGTCTGCAGTTCCACGTGATATCTTATCTCCTTGGGTCACTAAGCTTTCCAGATGAAATAAATACCTTCTTCAAACTAGGCCCTCCAAGGGCCTTTCTTCCACTGGCAGACAGGGGAGACTATGGAAAACTGGACATTTGGAAAATAAGCCCTGCTCAGCTTCCTAACTCCCCTCTCCTTTCCCCTGACCCTCTCTCAGTGGAGTGACTTGATTAGGTTGTATCAACAGAAATATGATATTTAGAACAAAGGAGTTGATAGGCCCTCTTTTCCATGCTGAGTCAACCACATGTGGAGTATTATGGCTTCTAGTTCAAGTGCCCAGATACAGAGAAGCAGGAAAGCCAAGGGGCTAAAAGATGGACTATGGGGCCTGGCAAACGTGATTTTGAATCCTGGCTTAGCCACGAGCAAGTGACTGAACTGCTAGATGAGGCTTATAATCACACGTACGTTTTACCTGTCTTTGTCTCAAGGATTCAGTGAGGTCATTTCTAGTCCCACAAGGCTGAGCAGGGGACCTCCGCTGGGTCCCCAGTGTACCCATCACACACTTACCAGGCTGGATTGTGCCTGCCTTTTTCTCTCTCTAGCTCCTGTGTGTCCAGGTCATCCTGAGACAGAGGCTTCTGGGAGGACCCCCCGGAGGAGCCAGGGCAGCTGTGCTGAGGGGCTGAGAGGTGGGGTGCACAGAGAGCAGTCTGGAGCTTCGGTGGGAGGCACCCTCTCCTGGGTCCCTGTGAGCAGAGCCCTGTGAGTTCACCTGCTTGCCTCACAGTGAGCCGGGACTGCACACACCTTGCCCCACATCCTGCCAACATCTCCAATTTACACACAAGACAATTTGGGCTCAGAGAGGCGAGGCCACCTTGCTCAGAGTTACAGAGCCAGGGAGTGGCTGAGGCCAGCTCTGTTCTGACCCCAGAGCCGAGCCCTTCTCTGAATGACAAAAGAAAAATAGGCCACTGCCATTCAGAGGACCTTGATCCCCAAGGAAAATTTCTGGCCTTGCCATTGCATGCTATTCTGAGTTAATACTCTTGGGGAGAAACCAATGCCTTCTGAGTTAATACTCTTGGGGAGAAACTAATGCCTTCTGAACAGGGAGTCTGGTTTTCCAGATGTGACAGGCTGCACACCTCCCCTTTGGCAGGTCACTGAGCTGGTCCTTATCTGTTGCCCCTTTCCTGTGACAGAGGCCAGTTGGATCTGGGGGCCAGGCTCTGCCCATTGGATCTGTCCTGTGGCACCTGGTGAAACTGTCGGAGGAATGGGGGCAGCATCTCACCTTCTTCTAAACAAACCCCATTCAAAGGGGTCTCAACATGACAGTTCTTGGACTCCCCTATAAATAGGGGCCTGGGGGAGACTGTTTCATGGCAGAACCTGCCATGGAGGCAAAAGCTTTGGAGTTTAAGCCACCCCTGATTCTGTCCTTCTGACGAGAACTATCAGCAAAAATCCAGATAAAGGCAGCTCTAAAACTATTCATGGCCTTGGGATCTCAGAATCCCATGTTTGGAAATGTACCCCTGGCAATATCAGGTGACTTGTACACATAGGTTTCTGGCACGATGATTAAAAGGGAGCGGAGGTGGACGCTGCCTCAAATGCAGGGTGGCCCACCCATCACAATTTTCTTCTCTCTCATTTGAACAAGGTTCACAGCTTTTAGTGTATCCCCTGTTGTGAGCTCACCTGACCCTCATAATTACCTGTGCCCATGAAGCAAGAGGGCCGGAAGAATGCTTATCCCCATTTCTCATAAGAAACCACGACCCAGAAAAGCCAAGCGTTCACACAGCTTATTCAAGTCCAGGGCCCAGATTCCAGTCTCCTGATTCTTAACCTAGCGCTCTTTTCACCTGCACCCCCCCCCCCCCACCACTGGCCACCTTTATGAACAAATTAACAGTAAAAAGGATGGGCAGGGGAGGCCTGGCAATGGACATGGGAAAGACTGCTAAGAAGATTGGACCAGGAGATGGGACATAGGGTGGGAGTCTGCATATAAGCTCTGCAAATAGCTTTCCCAAATGTACAGCCATGATTGGTCTTCATCCCGCTGGGGGTCCCTTTTCTACCAGGTTCTCCTGTGAAAACCACTTTCAGGAAGAGAAAACCATAATTACTGTTTGGGATGACAGAGCACTTAGGGACATGTCCAAGTGCTGAGGGTGGGCTCATGCAGACAGAAAAAACATATTCAAAGTCATAATTTCATATTTGGAAAACTAGAATTAAGTACCTGTTGTTTTTGTCATTTAGGCCACAGCAAGTGAAGCTTGGCACAACCTCCATGGCTGCGCAAGACCCACAGAAGCCCAGTGAATTCTTAAGCAGGGAAAGCTCCCCACCCCCAGGGGAAGAGGGGGTATTTGAAATCCGGAGATTGGGGTGGGTTGAGGGTTTAAATAGGTTAAGAAATTCTGGACTAAATGCCCTTTAAGACTCTCTGAATTCTGCCAGTCTGTGTAAAAGTCCCTTGATTATTGATTGTGGGAAGAGAATTTCTAGTATGATGGGAAGTCAGAATTTCATGCTCATTTTAAGACACCCCAACCCCCACCACGCACACACATATAGGGCTGGAGATGGTAACCTTTAGACTGATTTTTTGTACCTTGGTTCAGGCTGCAGAACTGCAACAGCCTCTGGCCACAGTCAAGGCCCTTCCCTGCTGTCCCAGCACCGAGATTTAGAAATGACATGATGCTGGGCTGCCCTTGCTCTATGGGTGACCCGGGGAGTTCCACGTGGGCCCTGGCCTCACCCCTCCCCTCACGGGGTTCCCCGGAGCTCTGGTGCCTCCCCAGCTCTTTCTAGCCATCCCATAAACATGTTCTGGTTCTAACACTGCCTCTTCACCGCTGAGCCCCCTCTTCTTCCTCTTGGATGTCAAGTTCAAGAGAGGCCCACTCTCCTGCTTTCCCTTCCTCATCTTCCATTCTTCCCCCTGGCTGCCTCCCCTCTGCTTCCTGGCAAAGCTGGGACAGAGCCCCAGGAATCCCCATGGCCTTAGCCTGGTTGACCTCTTGGCTCCTGCCTGACACCGTGACCACTACCCTCTCTGCTTCTGGAAAGTCTCTTTGTACTCGGCCTCTTTCTGTTGACCTTGCCTGCTCATTTCTTTATTAATTTATTTATTAAGACTTAGCACAACAGTGACAAATCATTTTCCAAACATGTCTTAACATCCACACCCCCCTTGGACCACTAATTCCACGCGGGTCGGCTGGGTCTTGCTCACCCAGGCCTGGCGCAGTGCCTGACACCTAGTAGATCTTGGGAAATGTGTGCTGAGTGGATACACTTGTCCTCCCCTCCTTGACCCTCCAAACCAGGCTGACTGTCCATACCCCAAGCCTGGAGGGAGGGCAGCAAACACTGAAAGCTGCAGCTCTGAACAAATGTCTCGGCCACAGCCTGGCCCAGCCTGTGGCCCTAACTCTGGGGCTCACTCCCTCTTCTCCACCCCCTCTTCTACCTGCACCCTGGACCTTTCAACTTTGCCAGCCTCTTGGTCCCCTCCGAGGCCTTGGTGCTCCCCAGGCTCTGCTGTCCCCATCTCAGCTGACATGTTCTGCCCCTAGCCTTTTCTCCAGTTCTGCTAGAGAAACAGGACACAAAAAGAAAGAATGATTCAATGGGCTTAATAGCATATTGGACACACAGAAGAAAGGATAAATGAATTTGAAGACAGAAAGAGAAAAAAAAAAAGGAACAGAGCATCTGAGATCGGCGGGACAATATCAAACAGTTTAATATACATGTAACGGATCCCATTAGCCTGATGATATGGGATTTCCTGTCCTCTTGTTCTGCAGCTATTTGACTTGTATTTCCTTCTTTCTTTGTAAGAACAGCAACAGGGCTGCGGGCATGGTGAGGCGGGTGGCTTAAGGGTTGAGTGCGGGCTTCTGCGGGAGTGACTGAATGAGTCCTCCTTGGACACTTGCTAAACATGAGCGCCTGCTTGGTCAGGTCGCCTACCCTCTCTGTGCCTCGATTTTTCTCATCTGTACCTCCCTTGTGAGGATTAAACAAGACAATGCAAGGAGAGAGCCCAGCGGAAACTCGGGCCACGGTAAGTAGTAAGTGCTTTTATTCTCATTACAAATCATCATGATCTCACATCATTTTCATTTATGCACATTCCCTTCCAGATTTGGTCTGTATGCAAAATCAATGATTTTTTTTTAAATACTTTCACAAGCATGGTACGTGACCATCACGTAGTCTGCTTTCAAATTTATTCTTTTAAAAAACATTATTCTTGAGGATTTAGTTTCCTGTGTGGCTAGCAAGGCTCCATTGACATCATTTAAAGGGGAGGCTCCACAATACCCCCCTGCATTTTTGGTGCATTTACTTTTATTTTTATTTTTGTTTCCCTCCTTGTATTATTTACCCCAAGCTCCTGGTGTGGCAGGGAGCAGCAGGTTCTTGACAACCATTCATTCTTCCAGAACACACTTGGCTGTCTAAGAGTGCGACTCAAAAAGGATCGACATCCAGGCTCTGCCACTAACTTGCCACGGGCTTTGGGCAAGTTACTCCCTGGGCTCCTGGGCTCCCTTTTAGAAACAGTGACAGGCTCTGTCCACCCACTCACAGAGGCGCAGAAGCACTGTTCATACAAACATGTTCACCATCATTGTCATGGATGGAAAACAAAGGTCAGTCTTAAGTCCTCTCGGATGCACAAGGTCTTACAAGCTTCCTGGGAAATGCCTGTGGTAGTCATGTTCTCTGCCAGGGTACAGAGAAGGCACTTGGAAAATTCCTGCTTAGGAACAGTAGTGGGGATGGTGGGCCCCTGTGACCAAGTGGGCAGGGTTCAAGCCTCCATCCCATTTCACTTCTAACACTTCTGCCATTGCCGGTCTTAAACCATGGGGCCTCCTCAGAGAATTTGATTGGCACCAAGTGGAAACCATTCATCTTGTTCAGTGTACCCACCTTACAGATGGCAAAACTGAGGCCCCAAGAGGTGAAGGGGTGTGCCTATCAGCACCATTCTGGAGGACCCCTGAGCTGTTTTCAAAGCATCCCTGAAAGGGTGCCCTCAAGATCTGAAATGAGAAAGTACAGAAAGTACATAGTTCCTCAAGAGAGATTAAATTTGACCTGGCACTACCTTCTGGAAAATTTGAAAAATCACTTCTATCTTCTCAAGTCCTTTGAACCAGGAAGCCATTGTGAACCCTGAACGCCATTCTGGGTGGTCAGGAGGTGCAGATGACCAAGTAAAGGTGAGAGGGCTATATGAACAGAAATAGGTAAGGCAGATCCCCCAATCTGTATCGCTTTGCTCCAGGGACAAGAGCTGGGTCTGAGGTGTTCAGCGACAGAGAAAAGAATGGCCCCTGCTGCTCCAGGCAAATGCCTCCAGGAGGAAACAGTCTTCCTGCTGCCTGTCAGAGTGGCTGACCCCGAGCCTGAGCTCAGCTAATTCGGCCATGTGAGGGGAGGACACCACCCCACATCTGCTCAGCATCGCCAACGCACCAAGAGAACTGGAGTGACACAGAGGAATTGCTATTGATTTCCACTTGTACGGGCTGACCTAACAAAACCAATTCGTCAAGAGCTTGTCTGCCTTGCTGCTTCAGACGCTCATCCTAACCACATGCAAATAAATTGTACTAGCATCTAGGGTGACTTGTCAAGGTCCAGCTTGGCAGGGGCCCTGGCTTCTGCTGATGGACTGCAGGCCAGGCTGGGCTAGAATCAGCCCAGCAAATGCCCCACTGGTGCTCTGCCATCGTTCAGCAAAATTCTGGGGGGCCAGTTGGTCATACCTGGGAGGGGGCTCTGAGGAACTGGGTCCAAGTCCCACTCGCTCCGACAGGGCTCAGCAGTAACATCCTCACTTGTTTCTTCTGGTCTACAACCCCTCAATTTTGGAGTATTTAATAGAGTGTATATGCAACCAGGAGGCACTGAGTTCTGGTTCTGGCTCTGCGGCTGGCCAAGTGTCCTCAGGCCAGCTGAGATGGAGATGACACCACCCTCAGGGGTCTAGGACCCGATAAAGGCCAGGGGTCAGACTGAGTGTCCATCCCTGTTCTCCCACTTCCTAGTTGTGGCCGGGCAGGCGCCTTCAGCTCTCGGGGCTCACCTTCCTCATCTGTACTGTGGGGCTGAGCACAGTACCCACCTCCTCCAGGTGGAGCTGGTGGGGGCTGAATGAGATAACAGATGGGACTGCAGGGCCTCACATACCAAGTCCTTTCTTCCACAAGCAGGTACTCGCGGTTCAGAGAAGGAACTGGTGTTCTCGGGGACACACAGCAAGGCAGAGCAACATTAGGAGGGGTTGCAAGGAGAGGAAAACACAAAAGGTGGATGAAAAGAGCATGGTGACCGTCCTGCCCTCTTCCTCTCCAGATAGTGGCTGGCACTGAAGAATGGCACACAGGGAGAGCAGGTCATGGGCACATCATGGATGATTGCTTAAAAGGGTCAAAAACTTTATTCGCCGGTCTTTTGTTTTGTTTTTGAATAGACAGGTTTCCTGCCATCCAGGGAAAAGGGAAGTGGTGTCTTGCTGCACGAGGTTTGGGGGGCTTGCCTTGGGGCTCTGTCCCGGTCCCTTTTGCCTGCTCGCTGGCCCCTGGGTTCTTCTGCTGTGGAATAAGGCACTGTGTATTCTACAAGAAGGCGGTCCCGGCTGGCTGGTAGATAATGAGGCGGCCTTCTCAGGGGCTGCAAAGCTGAGGCTATTGAGGGGTTGAGTTAAACTTGGGGCCCTGGCAGGGAGCCAACTGGCACGAGGCTCTGGGCTATAGAGATGCCTCCTGATGGGTTTGGCACTGCTGCCTCCATAGTACAGCAGCTTCAGGATGGAATCATGCCTTTGCTCCTTTTGCGGTCGGCCATGGTTCTCCGGTTGTGGTTGGCTCGTGTCGACTTGTTGGATTCCTTCTTTCGGCGTTCCTGAGTTGTCTCACGGCTCTGCCCGTGGCCCCGGGGGCTGCCGGCCACTGCCGCCGAGCTGTCATGCCGGTACCTGAAGGAAGAACAACCCATCTCCAGGAGAACCCATCAGCCAGAAGAAGCTCTGATAGCCCACAGATCTCCTCTCAGAGGTCTCTGAGAAAGGACATACAGTTTGGGCCAGGACACCCATGTCCCAATTTCTATAGAAGGAGAAAGAGCCCGGCAGGGAAGGCATATTGGGGCTCTGGCCAGCCCTGTGCCTGGTGATTTCTCTTCTCTGAACTTGGCCTCCAGATGGGACCCTGGCTAAGCTGTGAGGAAGGAGCAGCCCGTGGGTTAGCTGCAGCCCACCTAAGGAGAGGAGGAAGGCGTAGGGATGGGTCCTCTCCCTTCTCCATCAGGGCTTCGTGCTACAGATGAGGTGATACTCCTGTGCTACTCAGAGCCTTGCCTGGTGGCCTCCAAAGACCAAGTGCATGCACAGACATGACC